>NC_138728.1:15946216-15953716 GCF_965113295.1 Leuciscus leuciscus | reverse complement strand
ATACAATTTGTGTACTATAGGTACATGTTACAATTGTACATTTTATATACACAATATAGGTATTTTCTTATATCCCATGGCAAACAAAATAAAAATTAAGTGAAGTAGTTAAATACGTAATGTCTAAATGATGATAAAATTGTCATTTATATGAACATTTTAAAATAAAGCTAGAGTGATGGAATCCTTCGAAACGAGTTGAATGCGGCAACTAAAATCAATTAGAACAGAATGAAATAATGAAGGTTATTGAAATAAATGTGATGCAATGAAACTTACATCATATTATTGATTAATTACAATCAAGTTATTAATTCCATGAATTTAGTGTTCTACGAACCTAACAGGGTACATTTGTAAGTCTCTAAAGTTCAGATTTAAAATGATCTCATTTGTTTTTCCTAGATATAATGATGTACCAGAGGTCAGTAAATAAGAGCTGTGAGAGGAAACCTCATTCCCTTGTCATCGAGAGGCGCATTAGTTTTAGAGGCTGCAGTTTTTAGCGCCATTACAATTAGATGGATGAATAGATGCTCCTCAGAGTTTTCTCCAAGTCGAGTTTTCTCCTTTATACTGTAGTTTTTAGACGAGATTACAACAGTGTCACGAACTCAGATTTGTTAAGTTTGAAGCACTAAAGTTTCACAGTGAGCAGGACACGAATGTCATGTTTTCAGACATGCTTTCAAACCCATACTCTAAAAACCTGTCTTTGTGAGAGTGCTTAAAAATCCATAAGAGATCAGTGCATTTTTTCCTTTGATTCTGAAACTCTCCAACCTCTCCGCTCATGTAGAGGATATCAAAAAAATCAATTTGCTTGCTTTGCAGTCATCGCTGGTGTGCAACAATTTCAGTCTGTAGCATTTCAAAGATCAAAGTGGAGGATTGAGATTCTTTTGTTTGAGTGTTTCATGGCTGCTCTGTGATCTTCAGAAGGGGCTGTTAGTTCAGCTCACACAGAGTGTTCCCGCTGAGCGTTCTCATCATCTTCTCGAATCATCTTAATTTACTGTGCAGGGGAACCACGAAGAGCTCTAAGGCTTCCAGGCTGAATGAAGTTAAAGGGTCAGAAGAGGCCCTTCGGAACAGACGTGAAGGATAATAATGCGATTACCATTGAATGCTTCTCAGAAATGACTCGCGCAAGTATTGTCTTTAATGTTTTGTATGTCAGTTGTGTAACCTTTTATCTTTTATTGAAGCTGTAAATCTTTGTGTTGTCCATTCTACTTTTGCTGGAACAGCTTGTAGACTCTATGGCTAAAGGAATAGTCAGGTTTAACTCAATCAGCGGCATTTATGGCGTGATGCTACTAAAAAAATCTTTTCGTTTTCGCACATAAACACAGGTTACGGTTAGGCAGCTACAATGGCAAATTTTTGTATTTAATAGCAGAAATGTGAAGAAGAAAAAAATGTCTTTGGCCAGAAAATGTTAGTAAATTATTTTTGCACTAAAATCACATTGTGGTGTCTTGTGGCTATAATATTAAAACATTCATATTTGAATGATTATGAATATGTCCCATTCACTTGCATTTTAAGTGTCTCGTTGTAATCCAGATTTTTTTTAAGAAAAGGCGAGAAGAGTCTGAATATTATTTTTAATTTTTTTACAATTAACATTATGCTGCACAAGTGCTATTGATTGTGCTTAACTTTATTGAAAAATTCATTTATCAAAATGTAAACTTGTTATATGCTATGATATAACAGGACTTATTACAGACTTCTTTCTGTAAAATGTATGTCATCATTCCTCATGTCATCCCAAACCTATCTGACTTTCTTCTATTGAACTCAAAAGGCAAGATGATGTGAGGATAAGGAAAATATGATATAATTTGTTTTGCACCTCATATTTTGCAAGTCATCTGCAATACTCAAGATGATATTTAAAACCCAGGTAAACACTAGATGAACATTGCACATAATTTGGCTTCCTGCAGAACCGACTTCCTCTATCTTGAAAGGCTCCAGAAGTGCAATAAACAAACCTTAACATAGCTTACGCATACCCTACAGACATTATAAAAATTTCAGCTGGAAACTTGTATCTCTGCTCTTGTGCAGACTGTTAGTGCCTTCATTAAAGGTTTTATGAGTTAGCCTGCTGTTTTGGCACTAGATTCAGTTTCTTCTTCTGCATCAGAGGATAAACTCCAGTAAACTTCCCTTTGAGCATCATTCATTCCTTTCAAAACACTTCTGAGATGTGTCTTTTCCATTTTTGCTCTTTTATTCTCCAAACTTGTATTCTTTTTACTGATGTTTATCTTATCCTTTGAGCGGCCGTTTAATCAGAAGCTGTTTTCATCATGAGACAAGTTTGCTTTGGGGGATCCTAGCGGGCTTGTATATCTTAGCTCAGAAGTAAACTAATGACTTGCTTATAAATACCTGCACAGTGATCATTAATTGAGTTTGTGTGTGTGTGTGTGTGTGTGAGAGTGTGAGTGAGAGTGAGCTTTGCACAAACCTTCCCTTGCTTTTAGTATTGTAACTATAATTGAATTGTTTCTCTAAAACAAATAGGGTAGAATTAAACACTGATGCAAATATAGCAATGTTGCATCATTTTCAAATGTTTCTTTTCATAAATGAAAGCGCAAGTCATCATAAATAATGAATGTGTGGCCTAGTAGTTAATGTGACACATTGAGTTTTTATTATTATTTTTTAATTATACCTTGCTAAAAATTCCAGCATAAACCAGCTTGAATTCCATATTGGTCCAGGCTGGTTTATTCTGGTTAGAGCTGATATAGTGCTGATCTAGCTGGTGGACCAGCATAGTCATGCTTTTCTAAAAACAAAACTGAGCTGGCGTACCTGGTCCACCAGCTCTCGCGCTTCTCATGCTGGTCCCAGAATTCAAAACAAAGCTAACTTATGCTGGTGACCAGCAATGCTGAATTTTTCAGATGGGTATTGAGTCGCCTCTGGTGTTTTTGGTTTACATTGCCCTTTATGTGATAAATATACTTCATATGATTCATTACTGATTGTTTGTTTGTACAATATGTTTTGAGAAATATTCTGGATTTTGTAAGGTTGACTAATCTGATGCTAATCATGAGTTAGCATGCAGCTAGCAACCAAGTTGGATTGAAATTGGTGTTGCGTTGCGTGGGTTGTTCAAACCTATTAGCATTATCAATATGGGCCATCACACCTTTTAGCTGCATTCACATGGACCCTATCCGATTGTAATCGGACTAGTATACAGTCGGAATAATAAAGTCATGTAAGGGGTGGTTTAAACCTCACCTTGACCTTGCTTCAGAAATACTGCCACAGTGTGTTTTTGTGAGGATCATAATTTGTTGCTCCAATATATAATATGATGTGGTTTCAGTCTCAGATATTATTTCATTACTCTCACAGTGAGTGTCATTTGATCTTATGAGGCCCTGATGAACCTCATTAACTAATTGTCTTCGTCAGGGGACTACATGCCGTTTCAGATAGTAGAAGTGCCCTCTCAAGTCCTGAAAGATTATTTAATGCACCCATCCATCAGTGCTCTCAATACATTTAATTTGATGCTCAATAAAAATAAATTGCAGCTCATAGCTGTTTAGAGCTGTATTTAAATGTTGCGTTTGGGAAGCCCCTATAACTTTCACAATTAATTTCCTCATATCTGTAGGCTGCTGGTAAAATTTAGAAAGACAAACACTGTTGGCCAGATGTGAAACCAGAAAACAACTTGAAATGTTACTAACCTCTTTATTTTCTTCTGCCAGGTGTAGCATGAAATGGCCGATATGAATTCTGAATCTTCTTTGTGATGGATGCCAACATCATTTACTGCTCTTCGTCTCATTGTTACATCTTCAGAGGGTTGTGATTCAAAGCGCCCCTTGAGGTATGTTTTTGTTCCCCAACCTGGAGTAAACCAGAGGCTCTAAGCATTCTGGGAAATGTTTTGCTTTCACATAAAGGACTTATTCAGAATACGTTATGATGAGGAACAATGTGTCTTCAGGTGCAAATCATCCTACAAAATGTCTGTTTTGCATTGATATTGAACACACAGCAGACACAAAATGCTGGTTAACACGGAATAAAATGGAATAGCTTTCCAGTTGCCTGGAATTTTATTATTGCAATTTGCAACATTACATTAAATCATATTATACTGTATTTAATAATAGGTTGACCCTGGTAACAAGCACCAACTAAACTAGACTAAACTAAAACAAAACAAATGACATTTTTTTAAATGTAATCTTAACTTTAAATAAATTTTAATTCTGAAGCTAGAATCCACACATTTAAATTTGAAACGCTATATAACTGCAAGTCACTTATAAACCAATTGCGACTGATGACGTTTCACAAGTCCACAAGAACGCAAGTACAGACAAGAACGCATATTGAGAAACGGCCAGAGCAATTCCAAGAGGGTCCTCACACCATCGGTGCTCGGGCCCTAATGATGGTCATGGACTGCATGGAACTGGCTGTGATTTGGAGATCAAGGTTATCAATTCCCTGTGGATACTTGCGACATATATGCAGGTGAGAGATGAACTCAGACATGCTGAATTCCACACTGTCTGGATGTGAGCATGTCAGATGAGATGATGAAAGGCTGACAACTGAGATGAGCAATGCCTTATATGACAGCAAGTGACTTTAAAACCTCAGATATAGTGTTTCTGAGCTGTTGTATTTTTTACATAAAATCACAGCTTTAAGCTTTGAACTGTAAATTTGGTAATTATATATACATATTATTTATATAACATAAAGTTGTATATTTATATAGTGTAATATTTGCTTAATGTGTGTGTGTGGGTATGTAAGATTTTTTTGTAAAGAAATTAATTTAATTCGGCAAGTGTTAATGTTAATATTAATATGTTAATAAAGTGTTCATAATGTTACAAAACATTTCTATTTCAAACAAATGCTGCTCTTTTTAAACTTTCTATTCATCAAAGACTCCTGAAAAAGGATATTATAAAAATATTAAGCAGCACAACTGTTTTTAACATTGATGAACGTTACAGCTTTGCTATAACAGGGATAAATTAAAGCTGCAAGCAGCGATGAAAGGGCCCTCGCACCCGTGCCGCCGCCACCCGGTGGCTTTAGGAAGACAGAGCATGGTTGGGCAATGTGCATTTAAGGAGGTATACAGTATATAGTAGTTGCTAGCATGTTTAGTATGTTTTTAGCATGCTTAGTACACAATAGGTATGTGGTTAGTACTGCATTACTGTGTTAACCAGTTCAGTTTCTGTTGACAGTAGGTGGGGTTATATATCTGAATATTGCTTTGTAGATGTGTTCAGTGCAGGACTTTTATCAAGTATGTGAAGTTTGGGGCAGATTGGATATTGTATGTTTGAGTTACAACAACTTCCTTTAGCATTTCTATTATGTTTTATGATGTTTCTAGCATATTACATATTAATTTTGGGGTAGATTGGACATTGCATGCCTGAGTTACAGCAAATTCCTATTTAATTGCAGTAATAGCATGCTTTAGCACTTAGCTAAGTGTTTGCTAGCATGTTTTAGCATGTTTCTAGTATGTTGTTAGCATGTTTAGCACTTGCTGGCACTTTTTTATATGTTATCAGGAGTTCACAACAGTGTTAAACATGTCACTTCCTGTTGCCAGTAGGCGGCGCTATGACTGTAACTGAATATGAGCATGGTCATGTGTTCAGGACAGAACGCTTATCAAACGTGTGAAGTTTGGGGTAGATTGGACATTGTATGCTTAAGTTACAACAACTTCCTTTAGCATTTCTAACATGCTTTAGAACTTAGCTATGTGTTGCTAGCATGTTTCTTGCATGTTACATATTAAGTTTGGGGCAGATTGGACATTCCATGCCTGTGTTACAGCAAATTCCTATTTAATTGCAGCAATAGCATGCTTTAGCACTTAGCTAAGTGTTTGCAAGCATGTTTTAGCATGTTTCTAGAATGTTGTTAGCATGTTTAACACTTGCTGGCACTTTTTTATATGTTATCAGGAGTCCACAACAGTGTTTAACATGTCACTTCCTGTTGCCAGCAGGTGGCGCTTTGATTGTAACTGAATATGAGCATTGTCATGTGTTCAAGACAGAACGCTTATCAAAAGTGTGAAGTTTGGCGCAGATTGGACATTGCCTTCTTGAGTAACAACAACATCCTGTTTCATTATATTAGCATGCTTTAGCACTTAGCTTAGTATTGCTAGCATGTTTTAACATGTTTCTAGCATGTTTAGAAGTCAATGGTATATTTTTAACATGTTGCTAGAACGGCATCAACGTGTTAAACATGACACTTCCTGTTACCAGTAGGTGGCGCTATTACTATAACTGAATATTCTCATGTAGATGTGTTCAGGCCATGACTCTTATCAAACGTGTGAAGTTTGGGGCAGACTGGACATTCCGTGCCTGTGTTACAGCAAATTCCTATTTAATTGCAGTATTAGCATGCTTTAGCACTAAGCTAAGTGTTTGCTAGCATGTTTTAACATGTTTCTAGTATGTTGTTAGCATGTTTAGCACATGCTGGAACTTTTTTATATGTTATCAGGAGTCCACAACAGTGTTTAACATGTCACTTCCTGTTGCCAGCAGGTGGCGCTATGACTGTAACTGAATATGAGCATGGTCATGTGTTCAGGAAAGAACGCTTATCAAAAGTGTGAAGTTTGGCGCAGATTGGACATTGCCTTCTTGAGTAACAACAACATCCTGTTTCATTGAATTAACATGCTTTAGCACTTAGCTAAGTTTTGCTAGCATGTTTTAACATGTTTCTAGCATGTTTAGAAGTCAATGGCATTTTTAACATGTTGCTAGAACGGCATCAACGTGTTAAACATGACACTTCCTGTCACCAGTAGGTGGCGCTATTACTATAACTGAATATTCTCATGTAGATGTGTTCAGGCCATGACTCTTATCAAACGTATGACGTTTGGGGCAGACTGGACATTCCGTGCCTGTGTTACAGCAAATTCCTATTAATTGCAGTATTAGCATGCTTTAGCACTAAGCTAAGTGTTTGCTAGCATGTTTTAACATGTTTCTAGTATGTTGTTAGCATGTTTAGCACATGCTGGAACTTTTTTATATGTTATTAGGAGTCCACAACAGTGTTTAACATGTCACTTCCTGTTGCCAGCAGGTGGCGCTATGACTGTAACTGAATATGAGCATGGTCATGTGTTCAGGACAGAACGCTTATCAAACGTGTGAAGTTTGGGGCAGATTGGACATTCCATGCCTGAGTTTCAGCATCTTCCTGTTTCATGGCGAAACATCGAAATTTGTCAGGCCGCCGAGGACCCGCCCTTCGACGAAAACTCAAGATCTTCGCAATTTAACGTCGCAAAGGCCTTAAGATTACACTCACCAAATTTGAAGATGATCAGATTAAAACTGTAGGAGGAGTTCGTTAAAGTACGAGGCATGAAAATGGCAAAAACTGCACAAAAATCTGAGAGGAAGTTGAAAATGGCTGACTTCC
>NC_138728.1:15836216-15941216 GCF_965113295.1 Leuciscus leuciscus | reverse complement strand
AAATCAGATATAAATCGGATATGTGACGGATGGGACGGATGGCCTGTCAAAACGTTGTCTCGTCGTAGGAGAGGAATGTGGACAAACGCAAAAAAAAATAAAAAAAATAACAACTTTATTCCACTATTCATTTCCTTCTCTCTGGGCCTCGAGTTAGTTCACGTAGTATAACTGTGTTGTACGTCACACGTAGGCTCACTATTGGCCGACGCTGGTCATGTGTGTGATGCGTGTGACATACAATACAGAAGCGCTGCGCAGTTATAATACGTGAACTAACTCGAGGCCCAGAGTCGTTATTTTTTGTTTGTTTTTTGCGCACAAAAAGTATTCTCGTTGCTTTATAAACTTAAGATTGAGCCACTGTAGTCACTTGGACTATATTAACGATGTCTTTAATACATTTTCTGGGCCAGCAAGTTATAATGTCTTAGAAGCCTATGGAGGAGTGATCCAGCTCTCAGATTTAATAAAAAAATATCTTACGGGGTTGGAACAACATGAGGGTGTCAGGGTGAGTAATTACTGACATAATTTAAATTTTTGGGTGAACTAACCCTTTAAATACCTATGCTAATCACTTTGTGGGCCACGATTATCTATAACTGTGTCTATTAATGCAGTATATCACTGAGAAACGTCCTGCTTGTGTCGTCCTTGTGATGGAGGTTCGGGTTGAATAACTAGTTCTCCCAGTGTTTCATTATTGGACTCGCGTTCGGATATGGTAAAATCGATGTCATTGTTCGTTACTGTGTTTAGTTTACGGTGTAGGAAGCCTCAGGACAGCTGATGTTGTTATGGCAATGGGTGTTTTTGTTTAAGACGCGCACTGTACGCAGTAAACCAATCACAACAGACTGAGCTGTCTGGCCAGTAGCATGTGGAAAGGAGGGATTTAGAGAGATTGATTCATCTGACGAGCCGTTTAAGAATCTTTGAAAAATGTGGTGATGTGCAAATGTATATTATGAGAAAATTCAACAGTTTTTTTTACCTTTGATGCACGTAAACCTGTTGTAGGTAAGTGTTGTAGTAAATAGGATAATAGGGGCACTTTAAAACAGTTATAAAAACAATTAAAAAATGTTCAGTACAGTTATAAAATGAATTAAAAGAGTAAAAAGATAATACATAGATAAACTTCTCATCTGGCAATACACCGGTGTATCATATTTTTCACAACTCCCAGTTTTACTCTGAGATTTTCCCATGGTGATTACACTGTGTCTGTGGTGTTCTTGCGGCACGTCTAAGAAATCAACGTATCCAAAAAAACAGATTTTTCCCTAAAATCGTACATGAGAAGCTCTAGGACTGACTCACGGGGTAACCTCGGGTTCACTGCCCCATCAGTCCGCACCCCAAAGATTTGTCCGGAAGCTCTAGGAATGGAATGGAATCAGTCCGCACCCCACAGAACCTCGAGTTTAATTACACGTCAAACTCACTACTTCACCACAGACAGAGGTCATCAGCATGGTTTCATCTCTCAATTTCCCCAATTAAGTAATTTATGTTTGTCTCTTACCCAATTCGCAGTGCCATTTGAGTTCAGTTTAGAATCAAAAGGAGGATGCAAAAATAGAACTGGATTCATAACAAATCAAAGCAGGGATCATGACAATACGCAACAAAAGCATCCCAGTTGGTCTTGACTGGCCTCCATACCGGTAAACCACTGATGGCTGATCTGAAAAAAAAAACAAACAAACAAAAAAAACAGAGAAAATGTGTGAGAAATGGTTGAGTTTGGAGTTTTGGAGTTTATTTAATCTAAATTTGTTCATGGACAGATGAGGAATCAACTTGTGCAACAGCAGTTATTACCAGTCGAGTTAGTTTAAATAGTATAGCTTTATTGCACATCCCTTGTTAGGGAACTCTATTAATTGCCTGAATGTACAATTACGTTAAAGGTACACTGAGTAACTTTATGGCCCTTCAAACTTAAATCTGAAATAGAAAGCTTTTGTAACATTACAAATGTTCTTACTGTCACTTTAAGTCAATTTAATGCATTCTTGTCGAATTCAAGAATTAATTTCATTCAACAACCCAAAAAAAAAAAAAAAACTGACTGAACAGTAGTGCTTTCTATTTCAGATAAATGCTGTTCTTTTGAACTTTTTATTCAAAGAATCCTGAAAAAAAAAGGTGTACAACTGAAAATAATCAGAAATGTTTCTTGATTCACACAAGTGCTCCTAAAAAAAGTTATACTGCAAGTTATGTTACAATATCACATAATGCATCTGATAGTTAGTCAAAACATACTTACAAAGCCAAAGATGCTCAGTGCTGAGGCTTTTAAAAGAGCCTTTGGGCTGTAGTTAGCTCCTGTTGACACAGGGAAAAGAGAGGAAACATTATTTTTCAGCAATGATTATTGGCAAATGACTATATGTTATGAACATGATAAATGACAGATCTAGGACGACTGCTAGATTGATCAATCAGATGACAGTTAAATACCAATAATTGGCATAGAATTAAAAATGAATATTTTGCAATGAATATTTTTCAATTAGTCTGCCTTTACATTGCTTTAAATGCATTACTATTTTAACATGTCATATTTCGGTCCTGTGCAGAGTGAATCCAGCATTTATACGTAGCTGTAACATCTCTTACATCGTGTCTACACTTTGTTAATGAGAGTTTTCGCGAGCCTGCATAATTCGGCACTGAATAAAAACTCCTGCGTTCTCCAGAGCGCGAAAACAAATAAGCACAAATATGCACTGGAGCGTTTGGTTTGGCAAATCTGTTTCGCCAATATATTATAACAGTATCAAGTAACAGTATCAAAGTAGCAATCTCTTGCTTGCGTTTGAACCGGGCCTGGGGCAGAGAGAGCGCGAGAGAGTGCCTTTGAAAAAACGCGCTAGGCCTAACTTACTTCAAAACGCATTTAACTGACGAGTAAAATATGCCATAACTGGTCGTAAAAAGGACAGAAAAACCTTTGTTTGTGTAAATATTAGATTGGGTCCATCTACTGGAATAGGCAGTCAGTCAATTCTATGGCATTTAATGGGATATTAAAGCAGCAGTTTCGAGGAAAATTAGACTGTCCTGTGAGCTGTTATTAAAAGCCTATTCGATTTTATTATTTAAGTTACTTTCTTCATAAATTTAGCTATATTTAATTAGTATTGGTAATGGTTTACTTTGTAAAAGTAACTTATAAAATAAATTTGTTCAGTAAAAAGTACTTACCTCAGAAAAAACCCCAGCTGGCGTCTAGCGATCCACTCTCAGCAGGGACGTCCGTTATGAGCGCGCACTCGACACGTGACGTCACACAAACCTCAGTTTACATTCTGCCAGGTTGTTGCGCGGGCTTTGCAACAATCTAAATTTTGTGAGGTGTAAGCAAAGTATATATATATATATAAAGTTTATATTAATTTAAAATAAAATAAAAATACATTTATATTGCCTGTATGGGAACCAGTTGTGAATTTTTGTATATGTATATAAACATCCAGTGTTTGCATAGTTTAAAAATTAGAATGCAGATTCATGATTTTCATCTGCAGAACAAGATGGGGGGAAAAATATAAAACATTATCATATGATATTTTAATATGCCTAAAACATAAATACAATATGCATATACAAATTTCAAAAAATCTGTCTTCTTCATTTACAGTAGCACTACTGCTTTTGCGTAAACAGTAAAGTACTGTAAATTCCATATACAGTAAGTTACTGTAAATTTCATAAAAAATACCCATAACGCAGTGCATATTACAGTAGTTAACCGTAAATAATATAAGTGGTATTTTACTGGGCTTTTTTGCGGTAAGTAACTGTAAAATTACGGCAAAGTCTAACAGTGTACTAACCCTGAACCTACCCCTATAACCTTAACCCATGTAGTTACCTTATGTTAACCAGTACTTTCTTTGGTAAGTACACTGCAAGTACACATATTGTAAAATAAATCTTATTCCAAATCTTAGCCCAAAATATATCTTATTCTATAATTTATGAACTTTACACAGTTATTGAACCAAACTAAATCAACACTGAACTGATTTAAACGGAATAATGATGGTTTACTATTGTCTTTACTAGCTGCTTTACAGCATACTTGAAGTGTGTTTGCACCATTGATCGATCATTATTGTCCTGTTTATTCCTGTAAAGCTGCTTCAATGCAATCTGTATTGTGTATAAAGCTATATAAATAAAGATGACTTGACTTAAAGGATCATGTTACTGAAGTAACATGAATATATGCAGCCTTGGTGAGCATAAGATGCATAAGATGAAAAACATTGACAAAAAACAAATGTAAGAAAAAACTGAGCTTTATGCAAAAGATTATGACTTACCAGTGGTAGTGCAGACAGTGATCAGCCTCTGTATACAGTTGGATACCACATCAAAATAGGATCGCTTACTAGAAATCAACAGCCCAGTGACTCAATTTCATCACTGTCAGTGTGAGTAGATAGATTTACTTTTTTCTCACTTTCTTATGTGATGTGGACATTTGGGGCCCTATCTTGCACCCAGCGCAAGTGACTTTGTACACCGACGCATGTATCATTCCTATTTTGCACCCGCGCACAGCGGACTTTTCCCTCCACAGAAGCAAGTCGGTAAGTTAGGAAATACACTTGCGCTCCCGGGGGCGGTTCAGCGCAAAGAGGAGGCGTGTTCCGGCGCAAACGTTCCTTCATGCTATTTTGCAGGTTTAGAAAACAATTGCGCCACTAACCAGGAAAAAATTGTTTAAAGTCAGTGGCGCGTTGCGCATGTTATTCATATGCTATTTTAAGGGCGCATGCTTGGCCATAATCAATGTAGCGTGTGCACAATGCGCACTTTGATTCTCTCATCTACACAGAAGCAGCAGTTTTCAATTTTGCAAATCATACATTATTACGATAGATAGATAGATAGATAGATAGATAGATAGATATATAGACAATTTATTATAAAAGCATACATCTAGCTTACACATTTACCCAAATTATCATACGCCTGTTTAACCGAAGTTAATTTGGGTGGGTTTCTCCATTTCAATGTAACTTCTCTCTTTTACGGCCGTGACGAGAGCGTTGCTCTCCTTGGCTGTGAATCGCTCCTAGCGCGCGCCTGGCAAATCCGCCGTTACAATAGCAATCCGCTATGGAAAAAGCGCGTCTGCTCTTAAAGGGAATGTGAGATGACGCTCTGATTGGTTTATTTCACGTTACGCCCAAACCACACCTATGAATAATGAAGCTACATCAGACCAACCCATTTTAGATTTGCGCCTGGCGCAAGAGTCATTTATCCCGCCGGGAAAATAGCAACAGCGCCGAGACCCGCCCACAAAGTTACTTGCGCTTTGCGCTTGACACTTGCGTTTCAGATCGTTAAAATAGGGCCCTTGGTGTATCTATTCCTTATCTATTAAAACAGTCTGTCAAGATCACACACCAAGCAACAGCATAGATAGCCATCTAGTGATGTTTGTCCTTAATCTCTCATTCACTGGACATTGCAGTTCTATTTTTGTCTTGCAAAATAAGGAACTACAAAGCATCTTAACACCCTGATTGGGTTTAATGTTGTATGTAATGAAGTGACTGAAAGGTTTTTGTCTTCCACCATTTTCTCAGCCTCCCACCTCTCTCCCTCTCCAGAGTGTAAAATCGCTGCAAAAGAGACGTTAAAGCACCGGAAACGTGCTCAATGGATGGCTTGATATCTAGCATTAAGACAGTTATTCTGCCTGAGTGAAATATTGGCACACTGGGGCCACTTAAAATGCTTAAGCACCCCTCAGTATGCCGCAAAGTCTGCCTGCCAAAATCCAGAGGAGCTGAGCTCCTTAATGCATCGCCTTTCTCATTGCACTCTCTGTGACTGCAGCCGACACGCGCTCTGCATGCATCACCTAATAAAAAGCTTCCAGGGAGACACAACACTTCTTTGGCGAGCAATCATACATGTAGTCAGAGAAGTTGCAAACAACTTTTTGCCTATGTTGCAAACTTAAAATATTAAATGGCAACAATATTTAGTGTTTTAGTGTGCCTGCCTTATAGGAATATTCTGGGTTAAATTCAAGTTAATCTCATACAACAACAGCATTTTTGACATAGGGATGTTGATTACCACAAAAATGTTTGACTTGTCCATAGTTTTCTTTAAAAAAAAGGTTACAATAAGACTTTTACAATGGAAGGGATTGGGGCCAATTTTGGGGGTTTTAAATGCAGAAATGATAGATCGATGGATACACACATACTTTATGGATCCCATATTTGGAAATTGTTTGACCACAACAGCCATAGTTACAGGAAAGTCTTCAGACAAAAATATATAGTTCCATATAAATACACAATGAAAAATATAGACACATACTGTTGTACACATATAACACATAGGACACAAACACATAGGCCTACAGTAAATTCACACATAGTACACATTATCTTACAGAAGATACAGGCCATTCAAATTGAATAAAAATGTGAAGCTTATTTTATAAAAACACTTACATTAATTCGGTTAACGATTTTGTATTATTTGAGCTGTAAAGTTGTTTTAAGTTTAAAATTGGATATTGGATTACACAGAAAATCTAAGTGATATTTTTCTCTCACACTAAAATCATCATAATATATAAAAATTCTAACCTCCCCAACTCAAAATTTTCTAGTGACTGGTCACATCTACATTTTTCAATTGGCCCAAGTGAAATTCTGTCAATTATAAAATAACATTTACAGAATTTCACTTGGGCCAATTGAAAAATGTAGATGTGACCAGTCACTAGAAAATTTTGAGTTGGGGAGGTTAGAAGTTTTATGTCTTTTTGTGGCTGTTCTATTGAGTATTTTAAAGGTTGATGGACTGGCCCTATCCACTTCTATTGTAAGTGCCTCATTTTAACTCCGATTTACTCAGAAAAGGACAAGTGGAAAGAAATCTTTGTGGTAATCAACATTATGCCCAAAATGCTATCGATTGAGCTTAACTTTTACTGAATCCGGAGTATTACCAGATCTCCAGGATACGTTTTCAGCTCTGCATCTTGTGAAGGACTGTTAAAATCTTAATGTCCAATTTGAGTAACTTTCAAGGGTTGTTGCTAAGGGAACAAAATGTGAGAGAACGTGATAAAGCTTATAACTGATAACTCCCATAAGGAGTTATAAGCTGATAACTCCCATAAGAAATAATTTTCACTGTAAATTATTATTAATTTCTCAAAATAGCTACTCACAAGAGCAATACAGAACATGTGTCTGTGTGTGTGTGTGTGTGTGTGTGTGTGTGTGTGTGTGTGAGTATATGAGGAATATGAGGAAAGACATTCAGTCAAATCAAGAAAACACAGTTAAGAGCTGTTCAGCCTGGCACAATTACTAATGCTAGCAATGGAACAAACTGAAAATTGGCGATGGAATTGTCTTTCCTCAACAAGTCACACATTTTGAGCTATTATGTCTGTGGCATGTGGCAAGATCAAGAAATGGGATTGCAGTGTACAGTTCAAGTTATTATTAAAATCACTTCAAATGTTCAGAGTTGAGTTTCATCTTGCAGATTTGCACAGCTTGCCACCCTATATCTCAGTTAGACACTTGTATTAAAAATATACTAAAATAAATGTTAAAATGCAGAATTGTCAGAACTTCTTATGGGTTCTGTCTATAAAATAAAATAAAATCGAATTAATTAAATACGATGTTTTAAAATTTCCTTTTTCCCTTCCTTCCTTCCTTCCTTCCTTCCTTCCTTCCTTCCTTCCTTCCTTCCTTCCTTCCTTCCTTCCTTCCTTCCTTCCTTCCCTCCCTCCCTCCCTCCCTCCCTCCCTCCCTCCCTCCCTCTCTCCCTCCCTCTCTCCCTCCCTCCCTTCCTGTCCTAAAATCTCATGCTAATTGCGATTTAGAGAATGAAAGATTTTCTATTCATATAATTTTATGGTCACACTTTTGATTAGGGTTATTAACTAACTATTAACTGTGATCTTTGCCTCAATAAACTCTGAATTATTATTGATTATGAATAGTTAGTAAGGTAGTTGTTAAGTTTAGGTATTGGGGTAGAATATGGTTATTCAGAATAATGCATTAATTTGTAATGAAATATTTAGAATTTTTTTTCAAAATGTCAAACGCCGCTTTCCCTCTTTTTTAATATGAGCATTATTAATTTTTCCTCTCAGTATGACTAATGAGGCTTAACAAGAGCAAAACTTCTCCACAAATGACACGTCCTTGCTGAGATTATAATGGCAGTTCCAAATCAAACAAGGGAAAAAGTGTGCAGATAGTGTTTGCAGTCTGACTGATTCAGCCTTCAAATGTCTGCTTAAAGAATGACATCTGTCTCTGCACCGCTGCATCTGACTGAGAGAGACAGACTCAAACACAAACAGTCGTGCTCAAAAGTTTACATACACCTTGCAGAATCGGCAAAATGTTCATTATTTTAACAGAATAAGAGAGATCATACAAAATGCTTATTGTCTTTTATTTAGCACTGTCCTAAATAAGTTATTTGACATAAAAGATGTTTACATAGTCCACAAGACGGAAAAAAAAGAAGAAGCTTTTTTTAGCTGAATTTATAAAAACTTACATATTTGATTCTTAATACTGTCTCTCATGACCTGGATGATCCACAATGTTTTTTTTGTTTTTTTTGATGGTTGTTCCATCACAATGGTTGTCCCTTGTTTGTCCCGAGCAGTCAAGCTGCCCAACGTTCTTCAGAAAAATCCTTCAGGTCCTGCAAATTTTTCAGTTTTCGTATTTGAACCCTTTCCAGCAGTGCCTGTAGGATTTTGAGATTCATCTTTTCACACTGAGGACAATTGAAGTCACACATTTTGAGCTATTATGTCTGTGGCATGTGGCAAGATCAAGAAATGTGATTGCATAGTACAGTTCAAGTTATTATTAAAATCACTTCAGATGTTCAGAGTTGAGTTTCATCTTGCAGACTTGCACAGCTTGCCACCATATAGCCCAAGTGACTTGCCACCCTATAGCTCAGTTAGATACTTGTATTAAAAATATACTTAAATAAATTTTTAAATGCAGAATTGTCAGAACTTCTTATGGGTTCTGTCTATAAAATAAATTCCTTCCTTCCTTCCTTCCTTCCTTCCTTCCTTCCTTCCTTCCTTCCTTCCTTCCTTCCTTCCTTCCTTCCTTCCTTCCTTCCTTCCTTCCTTCCTTCCTTCCTTCCCTCCTTCCCTCCTTCCCTCCCTTCCCTCCTTCCCTCCCTCCTTCCCTCCCTCGCTGTCCCTGTCCCTCTCCTCAAATAGCCTTGGTGAGTGTAAGTAACTTCTTCAAAAACATTCTTCTTTCAAAATATCTCAGTACAATCATGCTGATTGCAATTCAGAGAATGAAAGATTTCTGGCAATTTATATATATTTATTAATATATATATATATATATATATATATATATATATATATATATATATATATATATATATATATATATATAAAAAAACTTTTATAGCACTGTTAGCTATTTATATTATCATATTATTTAAAATATTAAATAAATTTGTTATTAAAATAAAGCAAAAATAATAGAAGTACAGTGATAACAATTTTTTTATTATTAAATAATATGAAATCCTTTAATAAGCCCAATAAAAACAAATCCTCTTTGTAGTGCCTGCAGCAGTAATTTCTTTTTCCACTGAAAATAAAGCACAGTGTGCTCAACAGGAAGCAAACATCTGAGCAGAGAGTGTGCCTCTGGCCCGTATTAGGTCAATATCCTCCTATGAAAATGGCAACAAGGTTTTAACCTTTAGCTCTGCTGGGTTTTTGCTGGAGCATATTGAATTAGAGAAGTCACATGGACATGGTCGAGCATAAACATTGCACTTCCTGTCTGTTTGAGTGGCACCACACTGCCAGAAAACAGCAAACAGACAGGAAGTGCAATGTTTATGCTCGACCATGTCCATATGACTTCTGTAATTCACACTGGGAAAAATCTTTCCACTATAACCCCCCCCCCTCCCCCCCCCCCTCCCCAACAACACCCAACCAACCAAAAAAAAAAAAAGGTTTGTATGTGTGTATATCAGGGTTGTCCGAGGAATCAAAACAGGCTCAAACAATACTTTATATGAACACAAGTATTACATAACATCAGATAGCCTCTAAACCATTCGTTTTTTTTCTCCACATGAGTCGCCGGTAATCAGTTTCTATCACATGGTCTCCATACCGTGTTTATCTCTGAGCACCAGCCATGAAGTCCGGATTAATCCACCCTGCTTTCCCCTGGAAACGGGAGTGCAAATAGGAAATAATGGGAATGGAGGGTATGTATGTGTGCATGTGTGACCGAGCGAGTAAGTGTCGGTGTGTGTAAAGAAGGGTCATGTGTTTTGAATCTCTTATTCACTCATGGAGTCCAAAATAGATGACACTTAAATACCATTAAGCGCCCCCCGCCGCACCGCCTTTCGAACGTCCTCGCCACGCTAACAAGGAACTCTGGAGGTCAGTCAAACCATGCAATGTGTGACAGCGAATGACAACCCCAATCTATGCCTTGCTTTCACATGCTGATCTTCTCTTGCGTGCAGGATTACGGGAATTTTTTTTTTCCGGTGACGTGGCAAATGTGCCATTTCCAGAAGGCTTGAAGAAGGAGAAAGGCCACGTCAGCAGGGCACCTGTGTAGAAAGAGACGTGTGCTTTTCACAAGGACCACTGATTGAAACACAATAGTCGGAGGGAGGTCACACACACACACACACACACACACACACACACACACACACACACACACACACACACACACACACACACACACACACACACACACACACACACACACACACACACACACACACACACACACACACACACACACACACACACACACACACACACACACACAACAGGGACAAAGGATGCAGGTTTTTCTGTAGTGTCCTTCAGATACAAGGATTGAGTGAAAGATGACACACAGACAGGTGTGTGCATGTTTATGTGTCTTTGACTTCTCCTAGTCTATTGTGTCCTTCAATAGTCATCAGTGAAAATGTGTGTGTGTGTGATCTCAGGCAGATCGAACAAACTGAAACAACCATTTCTTACTATGGAACTGTGTTTTTTGCATTATAACATAAAAACTGATTAATATAATTGTATGGACACTTTTGATTAGGGTTATTAACTAACTATTAACTACTGTATGACTTTTGCCTCAATAAACTCCTAATTACTGATTATTAATTGTTAGTAAGGTAGTTGTTAAGTTTAGGTATTGTGTAGGATTAAGGGTAGACTGTTCATTTAGAATAATGCATTAATATGTGCCTTATATAAGTACTAATGAACAGCCAATATCCTAGTCATATGCATGCTGAAGCGCAACTGTAATAGTGAGAATTGGACCCTAAACTAAAGTGTAACCAATTTTATTATTTAATATAATATCTGTATGCAAGAAATGCCAAGGTCAGGGGTAATGAGATTTCGATTAGGTGTTATATAACACAAGTGGGTGACGATGGAATTCTCAAAGTGCGACCAAAAGTCACCAAGAAATCAAAATTGACAATCTGTCAAATCCCGCTTTTTTTTTTTAGTTCAAAAAGTTGTTCATATATCGCAATGGGGGAAGAAAAACTTAAGTTTCATTACTTTTTTTAACATATCTGTCTGTATGATGATAATGGGCACTGAGAGGCAGCAAGAATCTAAGCAAATATAGGAAATCTGCCGGTTTAATTTTTTTTACTGTTTTTCTTCTGTCTTCACACAGATCACATCACTCTGCCTCAGCCATTGTTTGACAGGAAGTGTGCAGCCGTTGCTTTGTTTCATCCATGAAGTGAGAGAAATCATACAAAGGACTGGAAGCGTCATGTCCCCTCAGATTTTTTGATCTAAATGTCAAATTTTTTTTTTTTTTACTTTTGTTGGTAAAAACATTTAGTTTTTAGATAAACCAGGCACACACACAGCCTGTTCACCTCTAATGTTACATTCAAGCAAACTTTGTAGTTAAGTTTACAAGAACATAATTCAAAGCCAATCACAATAAAACTCCCCTTTAAAATCCAATCAGAATCTATCCGACTGAAGCCCCTTTCACACAGCGCTTTGAACCCGGGAAATTGCCGGCAAATTGCCAGAGCGCCTTCTGTGTGAACGCAAACTCGACCCGGGATTTATGCCGGGATCGATGCCGGGTTGGGGACCTAGTAACATTGCCGTGTTCTGTCCCGGAACGCGCGTTGTGTGAACAAAAGCCATAATAATGCCGTGTCGTATGTGATGACGCTGAAGCCGGGCTCGTTCACCAGCTGTGAAACGGTACGTAAAGTGCAATTTTATGATCGAATCAGAGAAAAAAATGCACAAGCGTGGTTTCTCGAGAGAGAAAGCGCAGCTCATAAGCAAACTTAAGACGCTGCTGAGATTACAAGTCACATCGATGTCACGTGTCTTTACGGAATTTTTACGGGTTGTGTGTGAACGCACTCTCTGATTCCGGAAAATCACTGGTAGTGTGAATGAACCAAAATCAAACGAACCCGGGTCAAATCCCGGGTCACTTTATCCGTGTATTTTCCGGAATCTCTGTGTGAAAGGGGCTTGACAGTCTCAAACATAACACACATACACGTGACCGCTGTTGTCTTTCCAGATAAATGAAGGAGTGAGCGAGTGATCTAAGTGAATAAAATGTGACATCGCTCTCCCCTAGCGCACTCTGCCTGCTGGGCTCTCAAAACCCAGTCACCCAATTAAAGCCTGGTGTGTGTGTGTGTGTGACTTAATGGTGGATGCTGAGAGCGTGTGTCACAGAGTGAGAGTGAGAAATGGTTGAATTCACTGGTCTTTTTTGGTCCCTGCCATTTTCAGTGTTAGGTCAAAGACAGAAAAAAGATGAGAAAAGAAAGAGGGAGCGAAATATGAAAGGACAGAGGGAGGACAAATGAAGGCGATCTCTGTGGTAACTGCCTGAGTGCACAAATGAAAGAGGAGAGTCAGAGACCGTCAAAATGAACGAACATAGGTGAAGGTGAAGTGATCAAGCCCTCCTCTCGCCTCTCCCTTTTCTCTTTCTTCTTCTCTTCTTGCCTCCTTATCTCATATCCTCTCCTCTCATCATTTTGCCTGGTGTCCTTGTCTCATCAGTTCTCTTAATTTTACCTCTCCGCGTCTCTCCTGTCCTCAGTTTTTCACCTCTCCTCCATTGCTGTCTCCTCTCCTCACCTTCATCTCTGTCCTCATCTTGTCTTTCTCTTTTCTCACTTTCTTGTCTCTCCTTATTGCTCATCATCTCCTCATTTATCTCTCCTCTTTTTGTCATTTGTCTCATTGCTCCCCTCCTTGTCCTGTATTCTCTTTTCACCTAATCATTTCTCATTCTTCATCTCTTCATCTTGTCTCTCTCATTTTCTTGTATCTCCTCTCTTAGTCTCTCATCTCCTCATAATTTCTCTTCTCCTCCACCTTTGTCTGTCCTGGTCTCTCCTCACCCTGTCTTGTCTTTTTGTCTCATTTTTGTCTCAACTTTATCTCCTCTCTTAATCTATTCTCTCCTTTCTTCCATCCTCTCTCCATTTCTCATCTCATCTCATCTCATCTCATCTCATCTCATCTCATCTCATCGCATCCTCCTCTCCTCCTCCGTCTCTCCTGGTCTTTTCTCCTTGTCTCACTTTCTTGTCTCTCCTCATTGCTCCTTTCATCATCTCTATTCAATTATCCTCTTCTCTTTAGTCATTTCTCTCCTCTTCTCTTCATCTATCCTCAGCTCTCCTTTCCTTTTCTCTCATCATCTCCTTTCTCCTTGTCTTTCGTCCTCGTCTCTCTTCTTCTCATATATCATCTCCTCTACTCATCTCTACTCCTGCTTTCTCCTCACCTCTACTTTCCTCTCCACGTCTTTCTTTTTTTCTTCTCATCTACTCACCTCTTCTTTCCACTCCTTTCCTCTTCTCTTTGCTCCCCTCCTTGCCCCTTCTCTCATCATCTCTCTCCTCTGTCTTCTTGGGTCTCTTCTCTCCTCCACACTTTTCCTCCATCTCTGTCTTCTCATTGTCTCTTCTCTATATTATCCTCTCCCTCTCATTTTCTTCTCCTCTCATTTTCTTGTTTCTCCTCATCATTTCTTCTCTCCTCCTTCTCTGTCTCTCCTTGTCTTTCTTCTGTTTTCCTCTCGTCTCATTATTATCTTATATCTCCTCTCATAATCTATAGTATGCTCTCCTCTCTTTTCTCATTTCCTTTTCTCGCCTCATCTTCTTGTTTATCCTCTCTAATCTATCCTCTCCTCGTCTCTCCTCTCCTTGTCATTGCTCCTCTCCTCCATTTCTGTCTCTCTTCTCTCTTCTCTTCTCCTCTCCTTAATTGTCATCTCTCATCATTTATCCTCTTCTCTCTTTGTAATTAGTCTCCTCTTCTCTTTTTTTTCCTCTCTTCATCTCCTTTCTTCAATGTCTCCTCTCTTCTACTTTCCTCAACTCGTCTCTTTGGCATTGTCAAACAGATGTTGAGAGGAAACAATGGGAGGAAAGAAGAAAAGAGGATAGATAAAGTGGACAGAATACGTGAAAAATACAATGAGGAGAGGAACCGAGTAGAATAGGACAGGAGAGGATATATGAGAATGTTGTAGATAACCACAAGACCAAATGAAAGATTTAGAAAATGTCTTTTTCCAAATGTCAAACGTCGCTTTCCCTCTTTTTTAATATAAGCATTATTCATTTTTCCTCTCAGTATGACTAATGAGGCTTAACAAGAGCAAAACTTCTCCACAAATGACACGTCCTTGCTGAGATTATAATGGCAGTTCCAAATCAAACAAGGCAAAAAGTGTGCAGATAGTATTTGCAGTCTGACTGATTCAGCCTTCAAATGTCTGCTTAAAGAATGACATCTGTCTCTGCACCGCTGCATCTGACTGAGAGAGACAGACTCAAACATGTACAGTCGTGCTCAAACGTTTACATACACCTTGCAGAATCGGCAAAATGTTCATTATTTTAACAGAATAAGAGAGATCATACAAAATGCTTATTGTCTTTTATTTAGCACTGTCCTAAATAAGTTATTTGACATAAATGATGTGTACATAGTCCACAAGACAAAAAAAATAAAAAAAAGAATTGCTGAATTTATAAAAATTACACCATACAAAAGCGTACATATTTGATTCTTAATACTGTCTCTTATGACCTGGATGATCCATAACTGTTTTTTCGTTTTGTTTTGTGATGGTTGTTCATGAGTCCCTTGTTTGTCACACAGTCAAACTGCCCAACTTTCTTTAGAAAAATCCTTCAGGTCCTGCACATTTTTCATATTTGAACCCTTTCCAGCAGTGCCTGTATGATTTTGAGATTCATCTTTTCACACTGAGGGCGACTGAAGGACTCAAACACAAATATCACAAAAGGTTCAAACATTCACTGATGCTCCAGAAGGAAACACGATGCCATAAGAACCAGGGGTTGAAAACTTTTGAACAGGATGAAGACGTCAATTTTTCTTATCTTGTTCAAATATCTTTTATTTTATTTAATTTTTTTATTTAGTACTGCCCTTCGTAAGCAACAGAAGATGTTTCCCAGAAGACAAATTAAGTACAATTGACCTTGATCTTCAAAATTCAAAAAGTTTTCTGCAGGTCATCCAGGTAACAGCACACAATATTAAGAATGAAGTGTATGTAAACTTTTGGGGTCATTTTTAGTCTTGTGGACAATATGTAAACATCTGTTATGTAAAATATCTTATTCAGGACATTACTAAATAAAAGACAACATGCATTTTGTATGATCCCTCTTATTTGGTCAGATTCTGCAAGGTGTATGTAAACTT
The DNA here is from genome assembly GCF_965113295.1 of Leuciscus leuciscus. Classification (NCBI taxonomy): domain Eukaryota; kingdom Metazoa; phylum Chordata; class Actinopteri; order Cypriniformes; family Leuciscidae; genus Leuciscus; species Leuciscus leuciscus. Next base: position 15,925,372 of record NC_138728.1, on the reverse strand, counting down.
TTGAGCACGACACGCACTCGAACTCTGTTACTGGTATTTCTCATCATAAAACATAATTAAGCAACAAATAAACTGTGACCCTGGAAACAACATTATGGCACACATTATTGTCTCTTTCAGGTGTAGGATATGTAACTAAAGGGAAAGGATGCTTAAGGTACAAGCAGCTTCACACTCGCTGTTCTTCACACGTACTGAAATGGCAACAGCGTCAAAACCTCTGCCACATTTGAGGTACGGGAAGAAAACTCAATTAATTTTTCACGAAAGAAGAGGGTGGAAGGAGAGAGAGAGAGAAAGATGAGAGAGGTTAGATAAAAGTAGCTCTGTTAGGAGGTGTGTGCAGATGGCATGATGACTACTATCAGCTTTTTAGAGATCAAGAATGAGTCAAATGCTACAGAAAAGAGGCAAAGAAAGAAACAGCTTTATGTATATTTTCTTATTCTTATTTTACTTTATTGTAAGTTATTCTTATTTTGATTTACAAATTAGTATGTATAATACCAACAATAAATAAAGAAAAAAATATATTTTAATCATTTTGGGGGACATAAAGTGTTTCAAACGAAGACAAAAACCCTTGAAAAAACTATTAAATTCCTTACATGAAAATCTCAAGTAGTTTGGAATAATCATATATATATTTCAATATATATATATATATATTGAAGCCATTTGTATTATACATTTTTTGAAAACGTTTTTTTCAAAACCATCTGAAACCAACATGACCATTGTCATTTCCTTGTCTCTTATTTTATTCTTTATATTGATGCTTTGGTAATGTAAAGGTAATATAAAAGAAAGACTATACAAAAGAAAATTGTTACAATATGTTTAGCATGTTATGACAGAGATCAGACATCACACATCGGACACCTCTGTGCTGAGTGAAATCACAGGAACACAAACAGGAATATGTTTTGAAATTGTGTTTCCTAGATCATAACAAACTCTCTCCCTTCCTCTGCTAAAGCCTGAGCTCAGTTTGTCTCTCTCTAACAGTTGTTAACCAGGGAGGAGTGATTATCTAATCAGTGTAATTAGTTGGTAATTAAAGTTTGAAGATTGGCACAAGTTGTTTATTGCAGTGGCTTAACTGAACTTGGGATGCTATCTCAAAGAAACAAATCACACAGTGCATTCTCTGCCCGTGCATTCAAAATATATAGTCCGATCAATTAAGGACGACAGGAAAAGTATTTAATGCTCACAAGACATGGTGTTTTAGCTACCCGTAATCAAGCTGTAATAAGGGGGGGAAAGACACTCAGTCCCTGAATATCTCTAAAAAGTTGTCTTTAAAAATGTTATTAACACTTTATAAGGTTTCATTCGTTAGCATTATTGGTTAACATAACAATGTATAACATGTCTAAAGCATTTATTAATCGTATCTGATGTTAATTTCAACATTCACCAATACATAATGAAAATAAAATGTTGTATCTTTTAATATTATTTAAATTCATTGTAAAAAAAAATGCATTATTGTAAATACATTAATTATATGTATTATTAAATATAATAACATTTTTAATCTCACACACACACACACACACACACACACACACACACACACACACACACACACACACACACACACACACACACACACACACACACACACACACACACACACACACACACACACACACACACACACACACACACTTAATCTATTTAAAAATGTTAATAAAAATGTAATTATATCTAATTAATAATACATTTAAAAAATAATTTACTTCACAAACAAACAACCAAAGTCCCGACTGTGAACATGGGAGATCTTGCAAAATCTCGTTCATGGACCTGTGCTAACATGAACGAACAATGATAAGTTGTATTTTTATTAACTAACTTTAACAAGGACTAATAAATATTGTAAAAAAAATGTATTGCTCATTGTTAGTTAATGCATTAAGCAATGTTAACTAATGGAACCTTATTGTAAAGTGTTATCAAAATTTGATTTACCGAAATCCGAATTTCAGTAGTTTAATTTTTCATAGCGTTTTGTTCATATTTTTTTCCTTTTACTTCTCCTTTCTATTATGCATGTGCAGTGTTTTGCTTTATTCTGTGCTCTGCTGTGTAAACATAACCGGCATCACACTCAATCAGCCTTTCCAGAAAAAAAAGGTGACCTTAGCTTATAGGTCAGATTGACTGGTCAAAGTGCTTTTTTAATTTGGGGTCCCGTGCAGCTCACGTTTGATAGGATTCCTGTGCTTTATCAGCAGGCAGCAAATGTTCAGCAATCCATGTTTTCCTTATCTGTGTTTAAAGAGGTTTAGAGAAGTTGTTTTGATTCCTGCATCCAAAAACGCTTGTTAATCTACACACACATGAGCAAAATGGTCTTCACATGCATGCGCAACCTGCAGGGTCTTTCACATTGCCAGGAAATTGTATGGCCAAAGGGGCCGGAAGTCATTTTTAGGCAACAATAAGCGACTGTTTAATACAAAGTTGTGCTTTAAAATGTAAATGTGCTTAATGCAGTGCAGTGGCTCTGAATGTAACACTGTCCAATGGCAATAACAGTGAGCAAAGTTCCAGAGGTAGTCAAAATGCTGGTGAAAAATCAAAAGAGAAAACAACAGCTTCATTACCCAATCAATTCAATAACTCCTTTCATGTTCACATACAGGCCACAAATCAGCCTGAATGGATCAAACTTTTGAAAATGGATGGATGAATTAGAGTAAACAACTCACCCACTGAGATATTACCACTTTCAGTCACGTCAGAAAAATGTACTTGACATGACTTGAAACGTGAAATGATCTGCAAGCGAGTAATTTTTCAGCGAGCTCTCAGCTTTCAAATTAAAGCTGAACCTCTGTGCCTGCAATCATTTTGTAGTGTTTACAGAGGATTTGTTGACTAATGGTCTGAAGAGGAGGTGACTAAACGAAAAACAGTTAGAAGCAACAAATAAAAACTACATTTATTAAAGATACTGCGAATATAGAAATATATAAAATGTTAAAATATATCAAATGTTTTAAAATTCATACATTATAAGACTTTGATTTGATTTTAATTAATAGAAACTTACAAAAATATAAAACAATAATTGGCAATGTTTGGTGGTGTTAGGAAACGTTATCTAGGAAATGGTATAAACATCAAATCAAACAAGAAATGTATCTATAAGCACTACTGTTCAAAAGTTTGGGGTCAGTAAGATAAAAAAATACAAATTAAATTCTGCAAGGACACAATAAATTGATCAAAAGTGACAGTGAAAAATGAAATATTTATAATGTTACAAAAAATATTTCAATTGCTGTTTTGAACTTTCTATCAAAGAATGCTAAAAAAAAAAAAAAACTACCACGGTTTCCACCAAAATATTAAGCGGCACAACACTGATAATAATAATGTTTCTTGAGCAGCACGAAACAATTTCTAAAGGATCATGTGACACTGAAGACTGGAGTATGATGCTGAAAATTCTGCTTTTTTTAAATCACAGGAATAAATGCACACAAAAAAAAAAGAAAGAAAAGTCTGGATGAAGTCGTGTTATATTTCCGTTATCTGTCAGCTCGCTTTCTGATCGGGTATCGTTTCTTTTCACGTGACAATCTACAGAGTGTGTGCGCATTTGTCCTCGGGGTTCCCCTCACAAAACAGGATTTCTGATCGTAAATATAACATGTTGGAATTTTACGATTCGCGATTGGTGCGGCCCCGATGTTATTCCGAGCAGATTCAGTCACTCGTAAAACACACCTCACATCACAGGAAAATCTGATAAGATTATCTGTAGAACCATCAAGATAATCAGGACTTTACCTAGGATTGTCGGAAGGGGAGAATTGACCCTTCGCTAAGCCCCGCCCTCCTTAGTTACAGTTGCTAAGCCTGACAAGCTTTCGTGCCTGGCACGTCTATTACAGTATGTATGCACCGGTGTCAGACATTCCCAAGGAGATAATTTGTAATTTTTGGCGAACAGGTGAAATATCTGAGAGAGCAAGACAAAAGGGACTGCAGTATGCATTCGAAGGATATATCCTCGATATAATATGCAACCGATTAGAGAATAATTGTACCAAAATTGAAGCTAAAGCTTATAGGTCCCAGCGCAAGCAGCAGCCGACTCATAAGCTGACCATTCAAATGGGAAACACACAAATTGAGGAACAGCTATGTTCGTGCACAGCAGGGTAAGTGAAATTTGAAAATAATCTAATAATTATAAATCCAACAGCTTATCCATAAGTCTTGTGCAATAAACACAAGACATTAGCCTGACCACTTTGCAATGATAACATTCTCCCACTTATATTTTTAGCGCGCCAGGCTACTGCTCACACGTCGTGGGTCTAATCTACAACATTTAGTTGTGAATGGGGCCTCCCACACTGCTTGATCCACGCCCGGCATTTCTTCCCTTGGGTTTTAAGTTTCGGGAAGGAAAAAAATTCCAGCCCCCTGTCCAAACTTTTAGGATACCGGGTATTAGATTTGCACAATCCATACGCACAACACTTCGGCATGTTTCCCTCGCTTGAAAACTTGCCAAACCTCCCGCGCCTAGTTACGGTTGCTAAGCTACGATTGGCCTGTGGCGGTTTTCGGGCGTGGCTTAGCGAAGGGTCAATTGGGCCCACAATCGAGCCGATTATCTTGTAGTGTGTGGGTGCCTTAAGACATTTTGTTGGCAAAGATAAAGGTTGTGGGCTGAGTCTGGGCAGGTATTACCCTGACAAATGCATTTGTTGGAAGGCAATGGGTTCACCACCCACCCATCTGGTTTGTCAGATCCATATGTCTCACACTCTTACACAACATCCCACCCCACACACATACATTTTCATCTGTCCCTTAAAATATCCACTCAAGGGTAAATAAGCACAATTGTGTTTGCATTACGGGTCATACGCCAAGCTCAGGAACGTTTACTGTTCTAAAAGCTCAAACAGATCTATATAAAAGCAACCAAAAAGGGTCACGGCAGGGCCGGCCGCCAGAACCAAAGCAAACAAAACCTAATTGGTTGTTATCAGATAGATAATGCAACTGAACACTGGAGTCAAAGAAGCCATCCCTGCCTCTTCCCTTTGAGCATATTTACCAGCGAGACATGAAGGACATGCCTCACATTTAGTACCCTCTGTCCTGGGCTCAAATTGAGCAGTTTTGCATGTCAGAACCCGAAGCTCATACTGGGTCAGTGATTGGTCAACAGCTGTTCTGAGACACACATCACAGAGAGGGAGCTCAAATTATTCATCTGTCAACCAATCACAGCCACAAGTGCACCACGGCCAATTAAACGTTGGGAGAGAGAAAGAGAGACAGACAGAAAGCACGAGACCGAGTGAGAAAAACTGAAGAAAAAGAAAGAGAGAGAGAGACATGTGTAAAGAGGACCGATGAGAGAAAGAAGAAAAGATACACATAAATAGACCAAGAAAGGAGTCACAAGGTAAGAAGGAAGAGAGAGAGAGAGAGAGGTGAGAAAGAGAGAGGGAGTAACTGATAGAGAAGCAGAAAGCATGTGGCGCACAGACAGAAGAGCGGAGAGAATGAGAGCGCTCTCTCACCCCGTCTCCGCAGACATGCAGCAGCTAATGAACTAAGAGAGCGAGAGACGGCACGTATAAAACTAGCGGATGCGCTACCTGAGGAAACTTTCTGACACATAAGAGTCTGTCAGAAAAGATCACTGCGTTGCACACAGGGGAAAAAAAAAGCTCTGCTGGAAGACGTGCTTCTCTCATGGAGAAAAACGTAAAAGCTGAGACAATGGGAGACTGAGAGGGACACTCTTTTGACCTCTGATGCGCTGACACCTTTGGGGACGGGAGAGTGTGTTTAATGGATTTCTGACATTTTCCTGTGATGGTTTTCTGTCCATTTTGAGTTTCAGGTAAGAACATTTGTCTCAAGTTTTTCTATTTACCTGAATGCTAGACTTAACCGTAATAACCTAAAGTGAGGCAAATAAACGAAATGAGGAAAACATGACAAGATAAATGGTGGTCTGTTCGTGTTAGATTTTACATCTTCGTTTTGGGTGAACCAGAAACATTTGCCTTTTAAATTATGCAAATGACAAACAAAATTCATGAATATGAATGAACGCAGACTTATCTGCACAGAATTTAGACAGGGCTCAAGGTGTATCAGTACAAAGCTTTTCTGCTTGAATGAATTCTCCCTTATTTCTGCGTTTGATCACAACTACAAATGAGACTAATAGACATGACCTGAACCAAAACGCTGGAAAAGTGACAACCAAATTATGATGAAATCCTCATAATGCTCAAAGCTGCTATTTTGTTCATGCTTTCATTAATAATAACTATATATATATGAAGAATTCAGATGCAAAAGCCTCTAAGTGCCATCTGAAATTTTCTTCTAGAATGATAATTTTTATCAAGCTTGTATATTTAAGTTCAGTAATTTCACTTAAATGACAATTCATAGGTAATTTTCATTGCCATTTAAGTGAAATTACTGAACTTAAATATACGAGCTTGATAAAAATTATCATAGAAGAAAATTTCAGATGGAACTTAGAGGCTTTTGCATCTGAATTCTTCATATATATATTATTAATGAAAGCAAAACTGACAAACACTAAAATAATATACTGACACATTCACATGTGAAAAAAGACTAAATGGACAGTGTTTAAATTTAAGACAAATTTCAAACAAATTTAAGACAACAACTACTAAAATAAACAAAACATCTAAACCAAGTGAAGAGAGACAATAATTACATGGATTAAAACAATTACAGGTGTGTTTTGAGAAAAGTTATTTAAACTAAAGCTACTATAAAAGGCAACCATCAGTACATTGAAAAACAGAAACTGGATGCTGGTGAAAGATTTGTATTTATTTTATGTCCAACTGTATTCACAATAAATCAGAATATAGTGATTATTTTTGAGTAGTGACTCCTGGTCCCCAATACACTTTCACTAAATCTAAATCTCCACTGAGATCATTCCAACACAATCTCATGGCAATTTGCAAGTATTTTATATTTTGATGAATTGGTGGCTAATTCGTAGGAATGATCTACTTACACCCTGCTGATGGTAAGGTTTAAAGGTTGGCCTTCATGCTGCTTGCTTTTTTTTCTTCTAAAAATCATACGTTTTTGTACGAATCACATCGTACAAATTCATACAAATTTGCCAACTCGTAAAATACTTGTTTTCCCATGAGATTGGGTTGGGTCATTCACACTATTCACACACTCAAATTAAGTACAAATTGCACACAATGCTCTGATATGAGCATCCGTTTTTAGAAACCATAGCAACTCAACACACACACACACAGTGCCCGACCGTGGGTCCGGTGCCAGATCAATCTTTCCCCTCCACCCCCCACCACTGTCACGCTGTTGTTGCTGTGCACACAGCTGGTCAGAAAGACACATTAGGTTGTCGTTTCCTCTGGTGATAGACATTCAGTGAAGCGGGTCCAACAGCACCATGCTGTGTTCTGCTGCATCCAGACAGGTGGCTGTAATGCAGTCCGGGCTGTTTAGCACCTGTTGCTCAGTACGTACGAACTGCCTTCAAAGAAACACGCCTCTGCTCGGCATCTGCAGAACATTGATCAAGTCTATTGCACTTGCCCAAACGTTCATCCAATGACCCCATCAGCCCCTTAAAGGAAGCCTGTGGCTTTTAATTGCATCTATGGTCTTGTAATGCCACCACCATGAGATGTTATGGTTCTCTACATGATTGGTAAGAAGCCCAGGCAATTAAATTCTTTATGCGATCTGGCACTAAAATCCATAGGTTGGTTGCTATGGTACTGCGGATCGCAAGTGGGCGGACTTTTTATTTATTGCCCAACCTAGTCCCATAGCAGCCTCTTCCTCCCATTGTTCAGTGTAATATACACAATTATGCTACATGTCTGAAGAATCTCTTGAGAGGTGCAGGAAGTAGATCAGTATGCTATTTAAGGCCCTTGGTGATGACTGTCAAACACCTCTCAGCACTGAGGGTTGAGAATAGATTATATCATTACCATATGCTTGAGGAGGAAATGCATTGGTTGCATTCAGTATATAAAAACACACATGCAACTTGCGGAGAGACTGAGGTCAGGAGTAGAAGGATTCTTTGGCTGATTTTTCTAAGAACAATGTGGTCCTGGAAAAACACTGCTGTCGAACACTGTCCAATACTCAGACTGGATTCTTAATAATTAATTTTGGGGAACTCTCTTTGAAATTGTAGCTTGCTAAACTCATAATTGGAAGTAGTAAAGCTACATTTAAGTAAATTAAGATGACAGCATGTTTTTATAAGTAAAAATATAAATTATGATTTAATAAAATCTGTATTTTTTAATAATTTAAAATTAATTTGAATGAATGAATAACTGATTCTCAATTAGGGTAACACTATCAAACTTGAACAGAACAATTTACAGAGTCGTATCATTTTTGGAATCTGTTGATTCAATAGAATGAATCAGACTTTCCAGTTCTACATAAGAGAGAGGATCACTTAGGATTCAATGATTCACTATAATGAATTCCAGTGCTATATATGACAGAGAGAGAATCATATTCATTTGGAATGAATCAGATTCACTACAATGAGAGAGAGAGAGAGAGAGAGGGGATCATTTAGGATTCACTAGAATGAATAAGATTCAGTAGGCTACAATGAATCAGACCTTTTAGTGCTAAATATGAGAGAGAGGGGATTCATGTAGGATTCACTAGAATGAATCAGAATCACTGCTGTGAATCAGATTCACTACAATGAATCAGCCATTCTAGTACATATGAGAGAGAAGATCATTTAGGTTTCACTTAAATTCATGAGCTGAACTCAAAGATCTAAGACTTTTTCTATGTACACAAATGGCCTATTTCCCTCAAATATTGTTCACAAATCTGTCTAAATCTGTGTTACTGAGCACTTCTCCTTTGCCGAGATAATCCATCCACCTCACAGGTGTGGCATATCAAGATGCTGATTAGACAGCATGATTATTGCACAGGTGTGCCTTAGGCTGGCCACAATAAAAGGCCACTCTAAAATGTGCAGTTTTATCACACAGCACAATGCCACAGATGTCGCAAGTTTTGAGGGAGCGTGCAATTGGTATGCTGACTGCAGGAATGTCCACCAAAGCTGTTGCCCGTGAATTGAATGTTCATTTCTCTACCATAAGCCGTCTCCAAAGGCGTTTCAGAGAATTTGGCAGTCCAACTGGCCTCACAACCGCAGACCACGTGTAACCACACCAGCCCAGGACCTCCACATCCAGCATCTTCATCTCCAAGATCGTCTGAGACCAGCCACCCAGACAGCTGCTGCAACAATCGTTTGCATAACCAAAGAATTTCTGCACAAACTGTCAGAAACCGTCTCAGGGAAGCTCATCTGCATGCTCGTCGTCCTCATCAGGGTCTCGACCTGACTGCAGTTCGTCGTCGTAACCGACTTGAGTGGGCACTTTGGAGAGGTGTTCTCTTCACGGATGAATCCCGGTTTTCACTGTACAGGGCAGATGGCAGACAGTGTGTATGGCGTCGTTTGGGTGAGTGCTGATGTGAACGTTGTGGATCAAGTGGCCCATGGTGGCGGTGGGGTTATGGTATGGGCAGGCGTATGTTATGGACAATGAACACAGATGCATTTTATTGATGGCATTTTGAATGCACAGAGATACCATGACGAGATCCTGAGGCCCATTGTTGGAGGAGTGGATTGAAGAGCCGTTGAAGAGAAGTGGACCAACATTCCACAGGCCACAATCAACAACCTGATCAACTCTATGCGAAGGAGATGTGTTGCACTGTGTGAGGCAAATGGTGGTCACTGACTGACTGGTTTTCAGAACCCCCTGGACCTCCCCAATACAGTAAAACTGCACATTTTAGAGTGGCCTTTTATTGTGGCCACACAATATATAATTTATAATTTATATGTGTGTATATATATATATATATATGTATATGTGTGTGTGTATGTGTGTGTGTGTTAGAGAGAAAAAAGATCATCATTTATTATTCACTACAATCAGATTCACTAAAATGAATCAGACTTTCCAATATATTGGAGAGTGAACCACATAGATGAGCACGTTTGATTATTCCCTCAGTTTACACAAATTAGAAAATTAGTACAGGCATGAGCGGGTGAGTTTAAACTGAAGATCTAGCCTGGGTGCTTCTTCTGAACTTACTTAGAGATAAAACAGAGCTGAATCTAAATCCTGGTTAAAAGGGCAACCCACATTGTTGGATGCCAGGTCTGTAAATCCATTGAGAAGCTGAGATCAAGCAGGAAAAGGTCAATCATATCTTGTACTTATATAGGCCACTTTGCTCCGTCTGGCACAAAGCCGACGGGACGTAAATACCTGGCACTGAGAAACATTGAAGCTGGGGTATTTCGAAAATAATCTGACCATGGAGAAGAGAGTCTGATGTGAGTGTTTGAGTGTGATAGAGATAAGTTCACTCATTGAAGAGCCATCCAGGCAGATGGTCCCTAGATCACAGCAGGGGCCGCTCTCATGGAGTAAAGCAAGGCTTGGTCGTGACGAAAAAGAGGAAAGAGAGAAAAAGAGAAAAACGAGATGCGTTAAAGAAACAGAAGGAATTCATCAATATGATGATCCACTTCATTTTTTACTATATTGCTGTCTATGTTCAGAGACTTCCATTTATACTGTATTAGAAAAACTGCAAGCTTGATTTTTAATTCAATTCACATTTATTTTTAATAGCGCTTTTTACAATACACATAATTTCAAAGCATCTTAAAAGAAAATGCATGTGTCTACATTACAATTTAGAGTGATCTGTTATCAATTTTTAGACACAGGCAACAAGCAACTTTTTATAAGCTATTAAAATATTATCTAGATTATCAAATGAATTAATATTCTGTTCCTCAGACTGATTCCAACCCATATTATATCTAATCTGCTTCTGCCATCGGAATAATTATTTCACTTTAAAATTGCTTTGTCCCATGATTTCTATTTTTTTTTTTTTTTCTCCATCTCAGACCTTCTAATTGACAGTCCGAGGGCGGCGTTTATTAGAGTGTGACCTCACATTAATCGCAGCTGTGCTGGGTCCACCGAACCGTTGAGTTTATTCACAGCTCTAATGATATTTCACCATGTGGGTGCCTACAAAATGTCCCTAACTGGAATAGAGGAGATCTCAGTTAAAGGTATAGCGGAGGATGTTTTACTTCCTGGTGGGTAGTCTAAACTATTGGTCCTCCTAATTGTCAATCATTCTGGTGAATCAATCAAACTTTTCAAAAAGTGGAGAGGGCGGGTTTTATCTAAAATTTGGAAAGATCCTCCGCTATACCTTTAACTTTTGTAAAAAGGTTCACAAAATATAAAGCGTGGGTTATCTCCGTAATACCACACCCTTCACACACACAGCACAGTAAAACTGTGAATTGTATTTTGAATTGTTCAGAATTGTGTGTCGAATGCTAATTGACCAAACGAGAGAGTGAGATTGTGAGAGGGACTCTAGATAAGCCGGCAGTTGATCTACAAGACTTAAAACATGAAAATCAATGACCAAGATCTCACAGCAGGGCAATTATCATGAGGCACATGTAGTGGATGAAGTACATTTGACAGTTTTTTGTTCATATATCTGTCAGCTTGAAATGAATTGAAGCTGAAATCTTATCAGGATCTGTCTTAGGATGACGCCATTTGACAAAGTGAATGCCCATCGACAGCTTTTGTCGATGACATCAGAAGCATGTTTAATTAACCTCTGACATTTCACAGTGATTAGCTCATTATTAGCTTAATACATGGACTCACATACACATATCAGTTTGTGGGAAATAAAGTACCAGTGTTAGCACAGCTGAGAAAAATAAAACATTTCCATGTAAGAGAAAGACGTCCAGGATTTCACGCGCCACCCCGCTAATGCTAATGCTGTTATATGTATATAATACCTAATCTTTAATTTTGATCAATTGTTAAGGCTACCATTTCAATGGCCTCGGTGCTAGAATTAGGCTGGTAAGCATGGCCTATCCCTAGCTGGAATGCCATATCTACACCATTAAGGTGTGGTCACATTAGCCAAATTTTGGATCAAATTTTGAGGACAAAAAATGTCCATTGTCAGTAGTGTAGCAATGCATGAAGCACAGCTCACACAGAAGTCATTTTAAAACCAAGCAGCTTGGCTGTTGTTTAACATGGCAAATCCACGAGACCAGCAAAATCTGTGTGGGAAAATGTTTCGCCCTTGCGTGAAATTTCATTTTTAAACCTTATTTTAAATTTCCCAAACTTTATTGGGATATAATTTTCTTGTGGATCCTGACTGATGAGTCAAATGACAAATATGGCTCAGCTGAATGTCTAAAACATTGACAAAGAGACACATATGTGCCTGCCAAAAAGTACCATTGAGATGAATGCTAATGCTAACAGATAGCTTAACTCCCACCAGATATTATAGATCCCTTTGCTCAAAGCTAGCTGTAATAAACTAAAAAAGTACTAAATTCTAATTTTGATTCGAAGTGAAATTTTTTTTAAATGCAGATTATTTTCGTAACCTATACACACATGTAGTGTTTTTATGTTTCATGGGGACTTTTCATAGACGTAATGATTTTTATACTATACAAACTGTATTCCGTCCTCTAACCCTAAACCTACCTACTTTCTGCATTTTTACATTTTCAAAAAACATGTCTTAGTATGATTAATAAACTGTTTTCTTCCATGGGGACATTTTGTAGGGTTTACCAGCTCAGTATACACTATACATGCATTAAACCTCTTTCGCAGACCTGCATAAGTAATATTCAATATTACTCGGTAAAAAGTGGTTTTAATTTAATTGAACACTATAGCTTCTATCATTGGAAATAACTGTAGAGTCAAATTAGCTAAAATTATAATGTTGGCGATTTTAGGCAGGGCAAAAATTAAATGTAGTCAACCTGACAAAACTTTATCTAGTAGGAATGACTAAATTAATTTAAGTTCATACAACAAGATTACACTAAATCATTTCAAACAAATTAGATTTTGTTGGAAAAATGTAATTCATTTTCGTGGTAAAGTTAATTTAATCAAGTTCGTTCAACAGCTTATTTTTTTGAGTGAGGACACACACAAGCAGGCGCACACACACGCACACAGTTAAAAAACTGTAGCCATTTTCTACCTTGTGACCTTATCCTCTTGTTTTCACACTTTCCCTTCACACAAAAAGCACATACGCCATCCCTTCCCTTAACACAGATCATTGCCTCGCCTCCCTCTGGAGCTTTTATTGTCGTGGTGAATATCTCCACATTTATCTCTCCTCTTGCTCCGTCAGTGTTTTCCTGTAGAGCCTCATGGCTATAAATCTTCAAAAAGACATCCAGCCACACAAAGGAAATGCCACAGGCCATCACCTGATCTGTTGCCTCTCAAGACGTCTCATGAATCAAACCATTTAAGGGTGAAAAACACTTTCTGTCAAGATTTTTCCTGAACCGTGACATAAAAAGATGACCAGCTCAAATAGAGAGGCATTGACAGGTGAGATGCCTCAGGTTCACCGTCTTCTTTTCTCTGCTGCAATTTAAAAATAATTCAATCAATAAAAGACACTTTACAAACCTTCAATAAGGCAGCACTTATACTATGCAAACATTATTAATGGACTGAATGATCACAATAACAATACAAAAGTTTTTGAACACCTACGGAAAGACTGGTGCTCTCTGATTAGCTTAGAAAAAATAACTATAATAAAGAGAGAGGAAAGGCAGTAATTACCTTGATCACTATTCATTGTCCCCGTTGGAGGAATGTAGCAGCTCTGACATTCCTTGTCTATAATTAAAACCGGCTGCCATCGCTGGTGACGGAACCTTATTGGAGGTGAGGACGATATCTCAATACTAAAAGACGCTTTTAATTGAGCATAACTGAGAAAGGGAAATCAGTAATGGTTTGGAAGTCCAAAACAATAGTAAGAGAGAAATTAATGCAACACATGGCCATAAATACATATTTCCCTAACAGAAAACATAGGCTATATATAGTTTTTTTTAAAGTTTTTATTTATCTATTTATTTTACAAAGGAGGACGTCCTTTGAATATCCCTAAATTTCATGTTGGGTTATACGCAAAGTGTGGGACAGAGCTAAATATTACCATTTAGTTCATTTATATAATCTACTTACTATAATGAATTAAATATCAATATTCTGTACAGACAGGATAGGATACAGAAATGTTATGTTTAAAACATGGTAGTTTTCATAGTAGCATGTAACATCTCAAACACAGAGTTTGCAATTCCAATGCTCTTAAGAGAAGTCATTGGAAAGAAATGTACGGTTACACTTTATTTGAAGGTGTCATTGTTACAGTGTAATTATATATTTAAGGACTGAGTAATATCAATTAACAACATGTACTTAATGGTAGGATTAGGATTCGGTTGAGGGTTAGTTGCATGTAATTTTGCATAAATGAGTCAATGACTGTTATTATTACTATGGCAAGTACATGTAACATATGTAACAAAGGACACTGTAAAATAAAGTGTTACCAAATGTACATTGAAAACCAATCAACTTGGATGTAATTTACGAGTTGAATCTTGTATAACCTATAACATTCTTAAAAATGCTTAACTTATTTTGATGAATTAAAGCAAATTTAAAAACATATGTTGTCATAACTTACTGATCATATAATTTTTTACTTTGTACTGTGCTCTTGGAAAGTGCAGAACACAAACGTTCTCAGAAGGTCAGAGAATGTGAAGCCTCTAAATGGCGCTTCTGCTAAAGAGACTAATTCTTAAATCATTCCACCTGTAATGAAACGACCTTTCTGCATGAACTTAATCTCAATAAAGTGTCTCATATTGGCCTCATATGTGGAAAATCAAACAGTTCATGCTTAAAGGTGGAACGTAATGAGATGCAACCTTCCGAATCCTTCTGCTCTAGGGCGGACGTCAATGTGACATTGGCATTTTAAACTTTCTAATGAAATTATTTTAGGTCTCCTCTGGCAACAAGACAGATGGAAGCTATTTGTGCTTTGACGACTCTTGGGGAGAGACGTTCTGGGACAGGGATGAGATGGCTGTTGCAGGTTTTGTTATCCATGTGCCTTGTCTGAAACGTTCCGGTCTGACAGACTTACACCAGGGTGTGTTAGTGACTTTTTCTTCTTTCCCCTGCTGTTCCCATTACCCAGGGATGTCACAGGATGACATTTACAGGCAGAACGCAAGGTACGAGAGGCATGAGGATAGATTACCAGATTGACAACTGCCAGTGGCACGCTGTGTTTGTTTACCTTTGTACTTTGGGAGAGATTAAAGAGTCATCACACAGTGCTTTTTAGATATCTGTTAATACCCGCACAATACGGGCTACATGATCCATGCAGTGAGAAAACTTTGTGGCGCATGGACACAAACTGAACGGCATATTAATCTGACACTTCTACAAATCAACTGACAGTTAAAGTAAAATCTACTTTCAAACCATAAAAGTGAATTTCAGTTGAAATTGGCCACAACCCACAGCATGTTCAGTCTCAGAAAAATTGGTACAAAAGCAATGGGATGGTACCCTTAAAAAGGTTCTAATATGTACTATTTAGGTACTGATATGTACACTTTTGGTACCAATATGTACCTTTAAGGAACCAATATGCACTCTTTAGGTACAAAGGTGTACCTTTTGAAAGTGACAGGTTTTGTACCTTTTCTTATGAGAGTTTTGAATACAGTGACGGGAAGAGGAATTTCTTAAAAATGTAAAATCTAAATTCAAAAAGTTCAAAATTCAACTCCATGACACAAAACTTACGTTTCAAATCATAAATAATCACAAAAATAATTCTGACTAATAATGCCAATTATATATAATACAATTAATAATAATTAATTGATATGTAGAATTAAATTAAATTAAATTAAATTAAATTTAATTTAATTAAATTTAATTTAATTTAATTTAATTTAATTTAATTTAATTTAATTTAATTACACAATGTTATGGAAGCTTGTTTTGCTCGCCATTGAGTGAAAATGTCAGAATGTTTCAGTTGTGACTAGCCTATTTCTCAGAATTACCACTTTATTTCTCAGAATTGTGACTTCATTTATTAGAATTGCGAGTATTTCTCATAATTTTTATTTCATTTCTCAGAATTGGGACTTTAGTTCTAAGAATTCTGACTTTATTTCTCAGAATTCTGACTTAATTTCTCAGAATTGCGACGTTATATAACATAAACTTGCAATTGAAAGCCATGAACTCTGAATTATGAGATATAACCACAATTTTAAGAAGGAAAAAAAAAGCCCACTTTTTTGTTATTCCGTGGCAGAAACAAGCTACCATACAATGTCCACCAAATTGTTTTCAGAAACGTTTAAATAAAAAATAAATATCGACCATTAAACGATTATACTATTGATTATTATTGATCTAGGATAAATAA
Organism: Leuciscus leuciscus; assembly: GCF_965113295.1. Lineage (NCBI taxonomy): Eukaryota > Metazoa > Chordata > Actinopteri > Cypriniformes > Leuciscidae > Leuciscus > Leuciscus leuciscus. Next base: position 15,908,869 of record NC_138728.1, on the reverse strand, counting down.
AGCATCTTCCACCATTTCCCATAAAATTCAATTGTATTAAATATAAAATATGTATTAACTACCTAGAGGTGGCATTTAAAAAATGTGTCATTAATATCATCTAATATTTCTATAAATACCTCACACGTAAGTCATGCTGATAATAAATGTAATGATTTTAAAAACTACATAATTTATTTGAAATTCTTCCAGTTTCAAATTACTTCCTAATACTTACTTACTTTCCATACTTCCTTGATTTCAAATTAGAATTACAAATAGGAATCATGCTTAGAAATTAAATTGGAATTTAAAAGGCGTTCTCAATTTAGTCCGCAATGGCACACAACCCCGCTAACTAGCTCTACTAGACCACTATGAGAAAAAGCAAGAAATGATAACATCGACCCGAGAGGAGACTTCTCTAATTGAACATTTCTATTAGTTACCAAAGGGTGATGTGAACTGGAACGGTTTGATTGGGTTTTTATTTATGTACATGCTCACAAGTGCCTCCCGTCTTTATTGCGGTACACACACACACACACACACACACACACACACACACACACACACACACACACACACACACACACACACACACACACTGGAGGTTGTCATAGCAACCTTCACCTGTTGTTGCGAGAGGGGAGAATTTCAAACAGTCCGTTATCACAGAAGCAGAGCATCCTCTGATCCCATACTCCAACGTGTCTAACAGGGAATAAAGAAACCCAGACTTGACCCAAAATTTTAATTAATGATATATATTATATGCCCTTGCACCTCTTTAAATACTAATTCCAGAATGACACAATGATATAATCAGCCATTAAACCTGCAGTTATAGGGACCAGACCAGAAAACGAGTTACTGTGACGTGCAATAACAACTACAGATCAGTTTCGGCACATTTTAGCTTGTGCGTGAAACCACACAACCTTGTGACAGCAAAATGTGAAGTCTTCACAGATCTTCTGTAATTCAAGGGTGTCAAACTCCATCTTGCGTTCCTTTTTCAGCTTGATTATCACATCTACGCCATGTGCATTGCGGATGATGCCTATATAAAGCATAAAAGAAAATTCAATCATCACATTTCTTCTCTTTCAGCTCTTATCAGATCACATGAATGAAGTGTTAATTCTTTCAACATGGCCGCTGTGTACCTTGACGGAGAGAATCACCACTTCCAGAATGTGATTAGAACCCTCTCAGACGCCAGACATGTCGACAAACTCTACAATCCCCAACAGACCTGTCTGTTCGTGACAGTTTCAAGGTAAGAACTTTGCCTAGAATGAAAGCGAACTAGGCGAAGCAAACATCAGAATAAATTTACACCATAAAATTACAATATTGTGTTTGCAAAAGATGACAAATGGAGAGAGAGTGTGTAACTGTCGAAAAAAGAAGACGTATGACAGCATCTCCAAGCACTCTGCATATAAATGACTGTGAAATGAGGGCGCTTGTACATATTTACGGCTTCATCTTGTCATAATTCCTCTCCTCGTAACATATGGGCAAGAACGCAAACACGTATTAGCATACAATACACACACAAAATCCCAATCATCTCCACAAACTGTGTCAATCTTTCCCTCTTACAGATGTTGAATCCGGGTTGGCAGCTGAACTTCGGGGCACCATGGCCAATGTGACACCCAGTATAGACCCAGCGGTGGCCCACGAGGGGTACAACTACTTCGCGTTGATATGCGGCGTGCCTCTCATCCTCATCATCATCTTGGGGAACATCCTAGTGTGCCTCAGTGTGTTCACTGAACGCTCCCTCAAAACCGCAACTAACTACTTCATCGTCAGTCTGGCCGTGGCCGACCTCCTGCTGGCCGTGCTGGTCCTCCCGCTCTACGTCTACTCTGAGGTGAGTGCCGATGACAGACGGTAGACGGTCTAAACCCCTCCTCTATATCTCAGACTACTGATTTACTGATGCTTGTGAACCTCATCGCTCAAGGCAAATTGGGTGTTATGGAGTGTATTGTCCCCCAATCATCTGTCCTTTGTTTTAATCAATGTTGAAAAGATTTCAATAGAAGACGCTGGTACATTAAGCATTGAGCGCTACAGGGTTTCTGAGAACTTTCTGAGTCAATCAGGTGATGTTGAACTTGTAATGATTGCGGACAAGCGGAAGGTTTAAGCTGAATAAGAATTTAATCAATAAATGAGTCACTCAAATATCTACATTGTACCAAACAACCAGACTTCTTCTCTAACATAATTGAAACTGAAAACAAGCTGTTGAACTCGTGGACGTGAGCTCAGCAATGTTCAAATGAAGCATACGGCTCTGGCAATGGTTCACAGATCATCTGTTGTAGTAGCGGCGTATGCTTTGTTTCACTTGAAACGGGCCTCGCAACAGAAGGGGCCTCCGCTTGCTCTTGAAAAAAAGCCCCACTCCCCACCATCACGCAGCGCACACACCAGGGTTGGAAATTAACTAGGGCTTGGGGCAAAAATGGCACCAAAATGTATAAAAATGCTCCCAAAAACCAAGATATGGTGCAAAAAAAAGAGTCTTCAAAAAAGTTCTTGTTTTTAATATTTATAAGCAATATCACACAAGCCAAAGTGCCGTTTCCCCGAATATCGGCATATTTTTTATATAGCTAAGTTTGCATATGTGATGTCAGTAAACAACAAGTTTATAGGCTATTAGGTGACTTACATTTTAGACACAATATTGTCTGGTTTCCCTCTATTTTGTCAACGAAAATAGTTTACATTTACATTTACATTTATTCATTTAGCTGACGCTTTTATACAAAGCGACTTACAATTGCTATATATGTCAGAGGTCGCACGCCTCTGGAGCAACTAGGGGTTAAGTGTCTTGCTCAGGGACACATTGGTGTCTCACAGTGGATTCGAACCCGGGTCTCTCACACCAAAGGCATGTGTCTTATCCATTGTCTTATCCATTGCGCCACCACCACCACCACCAGTTCCAAACAGTAGAGCCATTGTGCGTCTCCGAGCGACACAGTTTCAGTTTCGTTACTGAATGAATCCCCGTTTTTGAACAAATCGTTCTAATGAATGACTCGACGACTCCCCCTAAACCCTCAATCCCTATTCCCTACATTAGTGTCCACTAATACAGTTCACTTGAAGAACTGAATGAAAACGAGGGAGCGAACTCGCTGTTGCGGTGCAATGTGGGATTGGATGAGTGCACTCAATAACGTCCACTATGGTTTCGGACACCACTACAAATGTTCCCTTGAATAATGCCCTAGGGTATAGGGGGCAATTTCGGATTCAGCCTCAGTCACTTCTGCTTTGTCCCTGAATGAATCAGCCGTTTTGAACCAATCGTTTGACTGAATGATTCATGAATCTGCCGCTTTTGATATGTTGTTAGGTTTGAACTTTCTGATTATCAGTAGATCTCATAAACTGCATCCTGTTTTACTTAATTCATTGAGGAAAATAATGTATGCCATCATTTTGGCTTGATTTTATGCATCTGGAAATTATTTGACTGTGAAATGGACTCTGTGACAGGTTTGCATGGATGAGGTTAAAAATAAGATGGCTTGACATCAACTGCAAAAGGAAAGTAATTTAAAAGGCAGTTATTCAAATTTTATATAATTTGTTTTTCTTTGGAATATTTGTGCATCAATGAAATGTTCACAATAACCAAAGGAACATTTATTATAATGTGCAGGGTCAGTTTTCTTTTCATGCTGCTTTATGCCATACAGTGTACACTTTGTACTTCAGGAAAATATTTCTAACGTCTGAGTTGCTGCCCTTGAAGTTTGTGTGTCTGTGAATTGAATCTTGATGCAGTGAGTGATTTCCCTCAGAGACTTCTTCTCTTTATTGTATGGTTAGTGAGTGAATCAACAACGGATTTGGTTAATGCTTTGAATGAATTCAATTGCAGTCAATCAAGACCATAGAGTGAAAAACACCTACCATCTTCTTCCATATGATCCTAATGACTAATGTGACCTTGAATCTGACTTTATAGAATAGCCCATTCAAAATTGTTGCCATGTTGAAAAACAATCTTGATGATAATATTCATATTTTTATATGTAGTATTATAATTGAGTAGTGAGTATTGGTACTTATGTTGTGCATTTATTTATTTATTTTATTCCTTTTTTATTGTATTATTATTTATAATAAACATGACTGTAAATGTGAATTAGCCAAAGGCTACTTTTAATCTATAGTCCCTGGACAGAATGTTATAGTAAAATTGAAATTACAAAATTATTAAAATGTTGTTATAAACATACAAGAAATAAAGAGAAAACTATGAATGTTCTTTAATATCCCACTGTAATTTGTGCTAATACTTAAAATAAATAAATAATTATAATTATATTTAAAACTAATTTAAGAAAATCACGTTTTTTTTTTTTTTTTTTTTTTTTTTTTTTTTACGCTTTTCCATTTAACATGCATGCAGTTGATGCCCCTGACAGGTATGGATGATTGTGTGTGTCCTGTTGTCTTACACTGTCTCTCCTCTCTGTCTATGCTTGTGTGTGTGGCGGTGTTTTAGTTCCTGGGAGGAATTTGGACCCTGAGTATGTACATCTGTGATGCCCTAATGACTATGGACGTGATGCTCTGCACTGCTTCCATTCTGAATCTATGTGCAATTAGTGTGGACAGGTGAGAGACACAGCCCACACACACTCACACACCTGCTCATGACCACTTTCTAAAAATAGCACAAACTTTGACTCTAACTTGCTTGAAATGAGACCCAATCACTCGTCAGCATTACGAATGCATTGGCAGCATGTACGCAAGCTGCAGAAATGATAAAAATATATAGAATGAACAGGGTAAAAAATTATTTACAGAGTGTTCTGTTGGAATTGTATTTGTCAATAAATACAAAAAATATAAAGAGTGGCACATAAAAGAGTCATTTGCATATTATGGGTATAAATTGAACAAGTAACACTTTACTTTTTATCTTTCTACATACCTTTATGGAAGCCCATTTCATCCATATAAAAAAAGTTATGCTTTGACATTTAAAGTCGGAATTATGAGACAAAATGTTGAAAATATGAGATAAAAAGTCATAAATGTGGCATAAAAAGTTATAATTATGACATGAAAAGTCGAGATAAAGTCAAAATTTGGACAAAAACAATTGACAAAAAGTAAAAATTGAGATAAAAGTAATAATTATGACATAAAATGAAAATATGTGATACTAACCATTCAAAAATTATTGACTTTATATCAGTTATGACTTAGTATCTTATAACTTTGACTGTTCTCTCATAATTATTACTTGGTATTGTAAAACTTCAACCTTTTATCTCTTAGTATCTCATAATTTTGACTTTTTATGTCACAATTGCGATTTACCAAAGCATGATTATTTTCTTATGTGGCGGATATACCCATAACATAGCATAAAATATTTTAACAAAAGAATAGTTTGTGCATTCAGATTATCTACTCATCTCTTGCGGTGGTCCCTAATGTTTCGGATGAATTTGTAATGATTTTTTAACATTCAGCTGGTCTGTTCTATGCCTCTCTGAGCGCTCACACACTGAATCTTAACTCGGTGGTTATGTGTGTTTGGGTGTCCAGGGATGCTAATGAAACCACTGAATTTCAAATGAATTTCATTACTTACACAGCGCATCAAGCATCACTGCTTCACATTAACAATATGAAACAACTTCAAGAGGTCCCAGACCAAGGCAAAACAGGGTCACTCCGTCTTTGACGCATAGGCTTCTAAAACAAAAGCGAGCTTGTCTCTGAAGATGAAAACAAAGGTTTAGGTCGAAAGGATGAATATGACTGAAAAGATGAATCAGACTTATGAGGTCTCATGCAATTTAAAATGATTGCACTAGAATCCTCCACTGTCTCAGCGGGTTTTTGTGATTAACGAACAAGAACAAAAAACATGCTTTATGGAGCTGTCAGTATGATTTTACGCATAAAAATAAGCTTATAGAAGCAAGCTAAAGTAACTGCGGTAAAAGCATACATATAACGGTAGAAAAGTAATGTCTGATTGAATGTTTTATCAATCTCAACTGACTCTGTGTGCAATATGAACGTCAAAACACTTTATCTACAATCCTGTCTTAAGGGGATAGTTCACCCAAAAATGAAACTACTGTTTTTGTTCATACAATGAACGTCAATGGGGACCAAAACAACGCTGGAAACTATATTCCAGTAAAGCCTGAAGTATACTTTCCATTTCCGTGTTATGCATTACGTAATTTTCGTCATCAGCACAGTCCTCTGATGTCAACAATGCATGCGCAAGAGATTTGAGGGTTTAAAACAAAGGTCTACTAGGTAGTGCATGGGCCAAATGCATCAATCTGCGCTCATGGAGTGCACTTTGAATGACTGGCTTTCTCAAATGTGCACTAGATGAAGTGGAACGTGCCTTAAACCTTCTCTGCATCTCTATTGCAGGTACATTGCAGTGGTGGTCCCTCTGAAGTACAACAGGAACCAGTTTAGTGTTCGTCAGTTGGTCTTGATCACAGCCACCTGGGTGCTTTCCTTTGGAGTAGCCAGTCCTGTCATATTCGGCTTGAATCAGGTTCCCAACAGGAACCCTCACGTGTGTAAGCTGGAGGACAACCAGTTTGTGGTCTACTCCTCCATCTGCTCCTTCTTCGTCCCCTGCCCTGTCATGCTCCTCTTGTACTACTGGATGTTCAGGGGACTAAGGCGATGGAGCTCTGGTCGTAGCCGCTCGCACCTCCACCGGCCACCCAGAGGGCGTAGGAGCCTGTCTTTGCGTCTGGGAGCAGCTCTGCAGAAGGAGAAGGGACGGGCGAAGGAGAAGGTGGTGTACCTCATGCCTGCAGGTCTCAGTCCGACATCTCTCACCACTACCCCGACTACTCCTGTCTCCTCAGCCAGTCCGGTTACCATTACCACAGACGAGCAGGCAGAAGGTCAGATGCCGGCAGCAGAGAGCGACCCCATGACCACTCAGATGGACAGTGTTTCGGACGCAGAGAACCCTGAGCGGGCCACAGAGGACGAGAGCGGCAGGGAGAACGGTGTGGGGAAAAAACATCGGTCTCACGCGGGACGCCGCCACAGCAAGAGCAACAGGGTGAGCGGACGGGAGCGGAAGGCAATGAAGGTGCTGCCCGTTGTTGTGGGTGAGTATCAATTCAGATCAAACTTTTGTAAACAACTTCTCTACAATAGACCAAGAGATCATCATTTAAATATATATATTTAAATGATGATCTATTTTATATTATTAATAATATAAACATATTAACATATATTGACTAAAGCTTACATATTATTAAAAATATATTTATTTAAATGTAATATTAATTCTCAAAATATAATTGCTCAGGTTTAATGCAGGTTTTGTAGCGTAACCTATGTCATTGGTAGATTTTCATGACCTTTTTTTTATTTGTCTCATGCACAATGGTACTGTATAGTCTAGCTTTCAAATAAACACAACAAACTAAAATCATTTTAATATGCAGCTTAAAATGCAAATTATATAATATAAATAATTATAATATACTGTTTAAAAATCTAAATTATCTATTATTTAATCTAAATAAATTATCGTTACAGATAAAGTGCAAATAAATAAATATAAATAATAATAAAAAAATAATAAAGAAATCTGAATAAATAATAATCATCTCTAAAATCTTTTTTATTGACCAAGGATATTTTGCTAAGGTGTTATTTCACCCTAAAATATAAATTCTGTAATCATTTACTCACCTTTTAACCATTTACTGTTGTTCTACACCCAATAAGATCTTTTTAGCATATTTTTGGAATTGTCCTTGTGTTTTTAAACATTTTGGGGGCATCATGAACATTCTCCTAAACATCTCCACCTGTGTTCCACAAGTTCATATGATTTGAAATTAGACAGAGTAAATTATGACATATATTTGATTTTTTAGTGAATTATCCCTTTAAGGCAGGGGTGTCCAAACGCGGTCCTGGAGGGCCACTATCAAGCTCCAACTTGCCTCAACACACCTGCCTGGAAATTTCTACCATGTAAGACCTTGATTAGCTGGTTCACGTGTGTTTAACTGGGGTTGGAGCTGAACTTTGCGGGACAGTGGCCCTCCAGGAGCAGGATTGGGGTGCCTTTAGGGAACTCCAGCTTCCAAAACAAATGCTGGTGAGCTGCTATGCTGGTCTTTTCAAACACTCAAAGTGGCTTGCCATGATCTGAGGTTTCTGAAACCAAAACTCTGCAGGTGTACATCAATGAACACAATGCGTGTTTGAATGTTCATTTATGTGAAAAATATTTAATGAAGTCATGAATAAATGCATGAGCAGAAACGAAACCCATGTCAATTATGATGAGGGCACTGCTAGAACGGCAAGCTCGGCAATGTATAAAAACTTTCTATGGCTTAATGTGACACCTGCTGCTCTTGGATTATTAACATGACAATTGCTTTTCTAACAGAAGTCCTGTAACATATAAAATATATAAGGCTGTTTCCAAGGCAATGAAAGCAGTGTGAAAGCAGTTTCTGACAGCATTCTGACCATATGTTCACCATTGTTGTTCTCCTCACAACTTATACAGACTGAAAACGTGGTGTTAGATCAGCTTGCAGCAACACAGTAGTATAAATGAAAAAATACAAAAAGCAGAATAAAAAGGTAACTGACACACCAAGGTGCCCAGAGAGAACAAAACAGACACATCGGGCAACTGTTATTTTTGCTGCCTGAAGCTTGTTTAATCATGTACCAATGTTAGAATATAAACTCCAATTTCTAACTGATCTCCTCCCCAGGTGTTTTTCTGGCCTGCTGGACTCCTTTCTTTGTGGTCCATGTGACTAAGGCGCTGTGCGAGTCATGTGACATTGGGCCAACGCTGATCAGTGTGGTCACATGGCTTGGTTATGTGAACAGTGCCGTCAACCCCATCATCTACACTGCCTTCAACGTGGAGTTCAGGAACGTCTTTCAAAAACTGCTCTTCTGTCGCTCCTGAGACCGAACGCATTTTGTCGTGCAAGGCTGAATTCATGATGATATTAAATCACTAAAAAACTAAATGAAAAAAAAAAAAAACACCAGGATGATCTGAGGAAAAGCGAATGAATGTTCAAAGGAAATTGAACATTACAACGGATTACCGAAAGGAACGAATGGACGTAGACTGGAACGTACTATTGGATTGTACCTGGAATGAGGAAAACTTCTGATGCCTTAGTTAACCGAACATTTTTGTTCTAGTAAAATGATTGCTTGAACACTACAGTAGATAACAGAATACTGTTGATTTCATAGCCCAGAGGCATAAAATATGTGAAAACGTCCACACTGAAGATAGCAGTCGTCTGTGTGTAAGTGATTGGTATCTGTGTTGATTTGATTATTTTTAAATGGATTTTCTTATCTTTTTTTTCTAAGGTTTTGTTTGTTTTGAAAAATTATGCAGATTGGACAGGCAGCTTTTTTCATAATTTAAGAGAAAGATGACACATTCAGATGTGTTCACAAGCTATGTTTGGAATGATATACTAGCATACTGCATACTTAGCAGTGTATTGCCTACTATTCTTAAAAATCGAATGCATTATGGCACACTTTATTTTGATGATCCCCTTTAGACATTCTATTGACTATAAGTAATGTTGCACCTACAAGTCAACTAACTCAGAGTATTAGTTGAGTTTTAGTAGACTGGTAGGGTTAGTGGAATAAGGGGTTATAGAATAAGTTGACGTACTTGCAAAGTTACTTATAGTCAGTAAAATGTTTGGGGAGCATCAAAATAAAGTAAAGCTGACAGTCTTCAAATATTATAATGTAGGTGCAACATTACTTACAGTCAATAGAATGTCCAACGTGGACCATCAAAATAAAGTGTTACCACTTTTTTTTTTTAAGTTGCATTCTACATTGTTGACTTTGACACATAGTTTACTACAAGTACAATTCAGTTATCATCATTTGAACATATATTTCAAGTAAATGTTAATGTATTCAAAGCACACAGTATGCATATATTATATTATATAATACTACTATACAATAAACTAGAAATATGTTGTCTACTAGAAGTATGGTAGTATGCTTATGCTATTCTGAACACAGCCCTTGACTTAAATGTGCACATGGTGAGATTGTTTATTACGAATTTTTAAGCCCTGTAAAACCATGCAAACATAGCAGGTGAAAGAGTGGCCTGTTAATCAGAAATCTCATTTTCTCACCTAAATCACTTTTAAACTCTGTTTAGGTAGAACATATGACGTTAAGGAGTTAATCATGTGGCTTCATACAAAGAGGAAAATGCGCCAGTTGTTGGGGGTGTATATACATTTGCCAAAATCAGTGGATGCATTTATTTGCCTCAGTGCACACGGTCTGCCAATTTAGTTTTGTTGCAAGTGTGATTCACAAAATGTGTACATGTGCTCAACAGTGACTGATAATTAAACTGCATAGCATGGGGGGATTGTGGGTATTGTCTTCGGTGGATTATAGTAAATGTGCTTCAAAGAATCAGTGTAAAGAGACTTGTGGAATGAGTATTGCTGTTGTTGTACAGGATCATCAGTGCATCTGTCACATTGTATGTGTATTCCTGCTTAAATTGTACAAATACCATTGATATATACATTGATGTATACTACTGTATAAAGGTTTGGGGTCAGTAAGTTTTCTTTTTAAATTAAATGAATACTTTTATTCAGCAAGGACATTAAATTGATCAAAAGTGATAGTAAAGTAATTTATAAAGTTACAAAAGAATTATATTTCTATTTCAAATAAATGCTCACCAATCATCAATTTTCATCAAAGAATCCCGAGGAAAAAATTATTTCCACATTGCAAAATCAGCATATTAGACTGATTTCTGAAGAATCGTGTGACACTGAAGACTGGAGTAATGATGCTGAAAATTCAGCTTTGCCATCTAAGGAATAAATTACATTTGACAATATACTAATATATGAAGCACTTTTTAAAATTGCTGCAAAATGCTGTTTTTAGTTTTTACTATTTTTGATCAAATAAATGCAGCCCTTTAGAGACTTTCAAAAATCATTCCGACCCCAAAATTTTTAACAATAGCGTATGTATATATATATATACAATCATTAAAAGTTCTTCATAATAAATGTGAATTTCAAAAGGCAGGAATTTAAATTGCAACCAAAAAAGAAAAAAAAAATTAAGCTTTCCCATAAGCCTCCACAATCCATGGAAAAAGCCCTACTGCATGTTTACGATGATGATAACAATCACAGGATGACATTCTGAAAAGCCCTCCATAATTTTCACACCCTTTTGAGCTGAGCACTGATTCATATCTATGAATCATAAATAGACTCGAGACACCATGTATCCTGTGATGTACAAATCGGTGCCCCAAGGAGCTACAGGTGGTGAACTACATCCATAATCATCAAATAAATAGCTCTTCAAAATGAAAATTCGTCATTATTTACTCACCCTAATGTTGTTCTAAACCCATATGGCATACAATGTCAGTTCATAGAGACCAGAGGCCCCAAGATGCACAAAATGATGATTTTAAGGATGAGTAATGATTACAGAACTTTAATTTTGGGTGAACTGTTTCTTTATAGTTTTCTCACTATCCACAGGCACCATCCACAAGCAGATATACCATCAAATCATACAATTCCCCGCTCTAACCCTCCGTTAGACAACTGTCTCTTTCTGCCTCATATAAACACAGCTGTCAAAGCCCAAATGAGAACACAACAAAAAGTAGAGGAAATGAGGGCAATTTGTGTTCTATATAGCGTCACTTGACAGGAAATTCAGACCAAGAAGTCTTCATAACCTTGGGCTGTGAAGAAGGATGTTCTGAAAAGATCTCCAGCTGATATGATGAGTTCCTCGTGATATAAACATTCAGCTGGTATTCATTGTTTTTTAAAATCCCGCGGTGGGAGTAAGCCCCATGCTGGTCTGTTTAACCAGGGCGGATGACTCTTCCATGCTTCATGTGGAAAGTGGGTGTCCACACTCTCAGCGGTACACAAAAATAGATTAAAAGGATTGTGTAAGCGCCGTGAAGACCCAGAAGTAACCACGGAAACAAGGCACAGCAAGGTGGAGCGGAGGCCATCCTGAAGGGCAGGTTGGGAGTCTTAGTGCCTGCCGTGCCTGAATTAAATGTCAAATAATCCGTTAATGAGAACTGGTAAATGAGCTCGAAGTTTACAAGTGACGGTAATTCACCAGAACTGTGCTGGATTATGGGCATTATGAATGTTTGGAGTCACTGCTGCATTACAGAGAACCGAATTTAATATGTGAGTCAAACTCCACAGGTGGGTGTAAGTTGACAACAAGTGACTGTGCCATTTAAAAACCACATTGGAGTTCTGTGATTTTTAGTTCATGTCTATTAGCTGTATAGTGTACTTCTAAAAAATCACTTTTAACAGAAAAAGTTTTTAGAAAGTTTTTAAAAGCTATTCCTTTTCTTTAGGAATAGCTAAGCAAAGTATTGATTACTCATCCTGCACTACACAAATTGTTGTCCAATCAAATGCTTTCTGTGAGAATGCCCCTCCCCCTTAGACCCGTTCACACAGAACACGTTTTTCCATTCCAGTCCGCTACTTTCACATTGTTTTTCTATTTAAACACAAGCTAGATGGACGAATAACCATTGCGCTCACGTCTTATATCGTTTGCAGCGTCTCGCGCTTGACACAGCGTTCTAAAAATGCGGCACTCAAATAAAAATCCGTTCAACTTATAAAAAACGTGTCTGGAGACCTTGTGTTTTTCCCCCATTCCACTGCCCGCGTTCTGTGTGAACGAGCCCATACACTGCATTCACACGGGGCGTCTGTGTCGACCCTCTTGACGGCTTGGTGCTGACGCAACCGTCATAGTGACAACTGCCAATCACATTACTTCCAGCCACGATTTACACCCCCCACCCCCCAAAAAAAGTTAACAAATGAATAAGTCGTGGGAAGGAATTCTTAATTCGTGGTCACAATATCATCGATATTTCATGACGTCATGTGCCAAGGCTCCGTACTTTCACCTGAAACTAGAAAAAAAAAATTTGTATCATTGCATGTGCCTGAAATTGATTGCATTAATTAGTGGTTCCGTTAGGTGGCAGCACTCATATTTATTCAAAAAGAAATTGTGAGCACATCCCAAAAAAACTTTTGGCAGGTGCTCGATCAAATGAAGCATCAAACGAAAATAAACAAGAATCGGCACACTGCCACTTCTGCTCCCAAGGATTGATTAAAATGAACAACGTTTCGACCCAAAGGGTCTTCGTCAGGCCTGACGAAGACCCTTTGGGTCGAAACGTTGTTCATTTTAATAAATCCTTGGGGACAGAAGTGGCAGTGTGCTGATTCTTGTTTATTTTTAGCACTCATATTTATGCCATTGCTCGCAAGAACTACTCAAAGAAGATAATGCCAATTAAAACAACAGAAGATAGAAACAACATGCCAAATGCATCTGACTTTATAATGCTGGACCACTCAACTGTGTACAAGTTGCATATAGCAAGCATGCATCAGGCCTACATAACTAATAACTTACAATGTAGTCTGACAACAACATTATATAAAAGCAACCGAACAATATTCTTCCAATAGGACCTGTTTTTTGAACATCCTTTGTAAGTCCAGGATGCACTCACATCAGTTGTATAATACCTGCTAAGATCGGGTGTATAATATATTAGTGTATAAAGGATGACCGTGACATATTAATATCCTGACACAGATCAGACCTATTGATAGAATGCAAAAGAAAGAAAAAACATTGTCAGGATTATTCACACCGCAGTGTCATAATGGCTGAGAGTGTCAGCTCACTCCTGTCAGGGCTTTTGTGATTTGGTTCCATTTAATGTAAGATGATATAAAATAATCATCTTAGTCCTCTTGTTTCCCTCTCTTTTTCTCTCCCTGTGGTGGTACTGTGGTACAGTGATCGTATCAGATCTCCCTTTTTTGAGTGGCTCTGATATTTACTTGAAATAGGGAAGAAAAGATGATCACAATTTCTGTTCCATGCTGACTTTGATAAACTATATTTAGTGGGACAGCTTTGTTGTAGCTAGTTAGCTACATTAAACTGTATTGCATGAGTTTAGTTTTTGTTTCAGATTACTCTTGCCTTACTAAGACATTAACAATAGACTCAAATGATAATTCTGACATGGTGTGAATGCAACTCTAGTGTTGAAGGTAAGAGTGGGTCATTCAAATATTCTATACGGAAATATTTCATATCGTATATGAATTCTATATTCTGTAATAGTAAGAATTGTTTGCTAGCCAATGCTATTTACAGAAGTGTTAGCATGCTACATGCTAATCATAGTGGCAATTATAAAAACCTGGTAATTCTTTGTTTAGGTTATGTTTAGGTGTTTATTTAATATATCAGAAGTTTTCCTGCAACAGATGCCCGAGACTAGGTATATGTTTCATCGACATTTTGCTGTTTTGTATCTGTTAGTGGATATCCTCTCTATTTTACTAAGATATCTCCTATTTACTTAAACAACCTGTTTCTCCAAGAACACAAGACTTCATCTCTTTCGTTGTGTCCTGATTTAGACCAGATGAAACATGGCTGACACAGCAATTAGAGACAAATAATGTTTGGAGGATTTAGTATACTAGTCATTAAATTATTATTATTATTAAAGGGATGGTTCGGAGTAAAATCTGATCTCGAGCCAAACACCCCCCAAGAAGCCTTTTTTCCCTTGGTTGAACATTATTAAAGTTAGAGTTTATTTAGAGATATCAGCCGGATGGCTTAGTGCAGGCGATAATGGATCCAAGGATGTATCTCGTAAATTACCCCACTAATAATGCCCGGAATGGTACCAAACTTCTACAGTAGTACAAATAGGTGCTGTACTCATAAAACAAGGCATTGGAAAGTTTGTAAGTACATCAGGAGTTTATTTAATAACACTTGCCTGACGGCTCATGCTACCGCTAACCCGGACGTCGACGTCACTTCAGTGGTTTGGGAAAAGCACGTAAAAGTCCTGGCAGAAAGCGATGCATAAGGATGTAGTGTAACGACGCCCAGTTCCAGGAATGCACTAATATTTTGTTGGTAGAACCAGTTTGCAACAATTATTAGTTAACACTAAGTTGGTAACACTTATAATAATAATTCGTCGTTACACTACATCCTTATGCATCGCTTTCTGCCAGGTCTTTTACGGGCTTTTCCCAAATCACGGAAGTGATGTCGACGTCCGGGTTAGCGGTAGCATGAGCCGTCAGGCAAGTGTTATTTAATAAACTCCTGATGTAGGAGGGGGGGTGTTTGGCTCGAGGTCATGGTGCAAAGGACCATAGGTTAATTTTACTCCGAACCATCCCTTTAAAGGATCCTAATTTAGTTTTGGAGGTCTCCTACAATATGTTTACATGCATCCAAGGTCAAAAAACACTTTATTTTTCTCATAATATACACTGCATATCACCTCTTTTCTCACAGTGTCTGAAAATGGTTAATTTGAAGATTCAGTCTCTCTAAACCCCTCCTTTCCTGCTCTGATTGATTAGATGGCCTGGTCTGTTGTGATTGGTCTACCGTTTACAGAGCATGTCGGAAACGGAAATGCTGACGACTCATCTCGGCAGTTCAGAATCGATTCTTTCTTTTAGGTGGCATTGGCAATAACTTTATTTGTTGTGCACTTCGATCTTTAAAACTTAGCAGAACATTCACAAACAGCTATATGCACACTGCATGAAAGGTAATATTCGAAAAATCATAATAGGGGCACCTTAATGAATTAAAAAAGAAAGTAAAATAAAAATGAATCAAATTTACAATGTTAAAATATATTATAAAGGGAAAAACTAAAAAGACAAACATAAATGAATAATAAATACAAAAAAGTAATTAAAGTAAGTGTGTGCCTCTGTTTTCATTCTACATCACGGGGAGTACAGGAGGAGAAAATTATAGATATCATAATAGAAGCAGAAACTGAAGGAGAAATAATTACATGAGAAAAATTCTAGAGCAGTTTGTTCTGAATGACATCAGACCACAGTTACAATCTCATTTTTGAGAGTAAATGCTACTGATGTAATAACACGTTTTTCCCATTCCAAAAATATTAAATGTCTTAATTAGTTTTGTGTCATTAATTTCCCTGTGGTCTCTGGGTGTGGGCACAGAAGTTTGTGCTGTCATTTTATATGTGATCATCTGGTCCTTTTTTAAGCCAAGAACTTTTAACTACTTTCCAGTTTTCTACAGTATAGTAAAATAAATAATTTGTTTACTCGTGCCATCACTGGAAGGAATTTCGACCAGCATTTCACACCCTCTATTTTTAAATATACCATACTTTGTAATTAACACCGTGTCTGTTCAACAGGCCTAGTTTCCTCATTAGTCTGAAAAGTTGATTAGTGTGAAAGGTTCATTCAGATTACTCGCATTAAAAAAAACTAATAACAGCTGTGATGGAGACTGTTATATTGATCCAGGGTCGTTTATTGATCTGGTCGCCTTGTTTCCTACTAGTCTTTATCAACAACAACACATTTTTTTTCCCAGATTTCATTTATTATGCACATTTAGACACATATATACAGAAAAACAAGTAAAAATTTTGTTCAGGCAACAGGCGCCTTGGATACCGCAAAGTCTACAAAAAAGGCCAGAGGGGCTGATAATAAATGTTGAGTGCATTAATTGTTGAGTTGAGCGCATTAATAATATATCATGAAGGGGTACCTTGTATGTCTACTAGGGTTGTCTGTGATTAATTAAATATGCTTAATGTTACGCCATTAATGCATTTATTAGGCTACAGTTGATATTATGTTTCATTCTGTTCTGTGAGTTTAATAAAAACAGTTTGGAACATTTAAAAAAAGTTGTTTTTTTGCACTCATTCTTGAGTACATTTTGGAGAATTAAATAAATTCCTCTTCAAAAGTAATTTATTTATAAATTAAACCCAGGCAAGATGTTTAACAAAAGCCATTTGCAATCGTTGTTTGATGAAATTTTCTCATCATGGAATTGAAAGATCAACATATGAATCATTGAATGGAAACATATTTACACATGTGAGAGTAAGTCCATAAAGTGCTGAATCTAATAATTACACATAGGCCTATTATTTACCTTTTATAAAATGTAATGCAATTAATCATAATTTATTGATTGGTTGGCTATAAATTCTATATGCTATAAAAATGTTAAGTAGATTTATTAGACACAGCATCTGATTAAAGACATTAGGAAGTATATTGCCCTGGCACCTGACTCCTGAAACAGGATAAAGGATAAAGCAGGGTTATAATGTCTTGTCATAGTTTGAGCATTTCTCATCTTATTTGAGTGCTAATCATGATATTTATTTGAAAAAGACAAATAGCGAATGTTAGAATGTATAAGGGAGAAAACAGGAAGAACTGTCAAAGTGTGGGAATAGAGAGCCAGAGGTTATTGTGAGGGAGAGCATGATTGTAGGCAATTTTGAAGTCAAATAAGACAAGAATAGATCACAATGTAATCAATACATAATTATACTCCTCCGCAAGCTGTCTCTCACACACAAACTCTAGTACTCACACAGAAGCACTTGACAACTTCAAAACATCATCATAATAATTAGTAATTCCTGGTCTTAAAATCATTTTGTGCTCACCCTGCTGTGCTGACCATGAACATTTTGTAAATATCAAGCACATCATTACATTTCCCTGAATGTTGTTGTTTGCATTTGTTTTAAATCGAAGGTGAAGTCGTTGAACAATGACATGCAGTCACATGCCAGTCGTTACCCACATTTGACCAATTACCTTATTCATGATGGCATAAAATATCCTCCACACAGACATGCAAAGATTGCACAAGTACGACTTGTAGCACAGCTCAAAAGATTTGTTTTAAAGCATTATCTAGACTGAAAGTGTTTGGAACTGACAGGGAACTGAAAGAGTTACAGTTGGGGACCCCCAGAACATCATGAGTTAAATAAATTAAGTAAGTTTGGAGCTTTTAATCAGTGATCTCAAATAGATTTTCTATATAAAATCTCTAAGTTCGCAAATGAAATACTTGCAGGTATTTTTCTTATTGTCACGCTGAGGCAAGGATGAAGCAGAGAGAGAATCCATATGCAAGCACACATTTAATAAAACAAACAGGTAATCCAGGCGGAACACGGAACTCAGGACAAGAACAGGTAACAGCTACATTAAACAACGACCGACAACCAACAACTGAAGCACAGAGGTTTAAATACACAGACAAACAAGCTAAACAAGATAACAAGGGGGTGTGGCTAATTAGAAACACCTGGGAGAACTAATAAGCAAGAAAAACTACAAAGGACTACAAAACATGACACAGAACAGGAAATAACAAAAGTGCACACAAGACAAGGGAAACACAGGACAGGAAACATTACATAGCCCCCCACCTAAGGAGTGGATTCCAGACACTCCTCAGAAAATAAAAGTCCAGGAGGGTGGTGGGTCTGAGGCGGGTCCGGGGGCGGGACGGGGGGCCAGGCCCGTGGAGCGGAAGAGGGCCTGAAGACTCCGGCAGGGCAGAAGGCCAGGGCGGAGCAGGCTGTGCAGGCGACCAGGGCGGAGCAGGCGACCAGGGCGGAGCAGCCTGTGCAGGCGACCAGGGCGGAGCAGGCTGTGCAGGCGGCCAGGGCGGAGCAGGCTGTGCAGGCGGCCAGGGCGGAGCAGGCTGTGCAGGCGGCCAGGGCGGAGCAGGCTGTGCAGGCGGCCAGGGCGGAGCAGGCTGTGCAGGCGGCCAGGGCGGAGCAGGCTGTGCAGGCGGCCAGGGCGGAGGCGACCCTTCAGGCGGCCAGGGAGGAGACGACCCTTCAGGCGACCATGGCACAGGAACAGACACCGGATCAGAGGAGACCATCTTGTCCGAAGACACAGGCGTGGTTTCGGCCATCTTGTCCGAAGACACAGGCGTGGTTTCGGCCATCTTGTCCGAAGACACAGGCGTGGAGTCGGCCATCTTGTCCGAAGACACAGGCGTGGAGTCGGCCATCTTGTCCGAAGACACAGGCGTGGAGTCGGCCATCTTGTCCGAAGACACAGGCGTGGAGTCGGCCATCTTGTCCGAAGACCCCTCGGGCGGCCACGGCGGTGAAGAACCTTCGGGCGGCCACGGCGGTGAAGACCCCTTGGGCGACCACGGCGGTGAAGACCCTTCGGGCGGCCACGGCGGAGAAGACCCTTCGGGTGGCCACGGCGGAGAAGACCCCTTGGGCGACCACGGCGGTGAAGACCCCTTGGGCGACCACGAACCTTCAGGCGGCCAGGGCGGATCGGACTGGTCCGGAGGTGTATTGCCCCCCCCCAAAATTTTCTTGGGGAGGCTCCCCGGTAAAGAGTCCTGGACCAGCGATGAAGAGGGCTTTGAGCTGGGCAGGACCAGCGGCGAAGAGGGCTTTGAGCTGGGCAGGACCAGCGGCGAAGAAGGTTTTGAGCTGGGCAGCGATGAGAGCTCTGTGCTGGGCAGATCCAGCGGTGAGGCTGGGCAGATCCAGCGGTGAGGGCTCTGTGCTGGGCAGATCCAGCGGTGAGGGCTCTGTGCTGGGCAGATCCAGCGGTGAGGGCTCTGTGCTGGGCAGATCCAGCGGTGAGGGCTCTGTGCTGGGCAGATCCAGCGGTGAGGGCTCTGTGCTGGGCAGATCCAGCGGTGAGGGCTCTGTGCTGGGCAGATCCAGCGGCGAAGAAGGCTCTGAGCTGGGCGGAACCAGCGGCGAAGAGAGCTCTGAGCTGGGCGGAACCAGCGATGAAGAGGGCTCTGAGCTGGGCGGGACCAGCGGCGAAGGAGACTCTGGGCTGGCGTGAAGTGCAGGCTTAGCTGGGCGGGACCAGCGGCGAAGGAGACTCTGGGCTGGCGTGAAGTGCAGGCTTGGCTGGACTGGCGTGAAGTGCAGGCTTGGCTGGACTGGCGTGAAGCTCTGGATCAGCAGAAGCGACGTGAACAGTCTCTGGATCGGCAGAAGCGACGTGAACAGTCTCTGGAATCGGCAGAAGCGACGTGAACAGTCTCTGGATCGGCAGAAGCGACGTGAACAGTCTCTGGATCGGCAGAAGCGACGTGAACAGTCTCTGGATCGGCAGAAGCGACGTGAACAGTCTCTGGATCGGCAGAAGCGACGTGAACAGTCTCTGGCTCGGCAGGACTGACGTGAAGCTCTGGCTCTGGCTCGGCAGGACTGACGTGAAGCTCTGGCTCTGGCTCGTCAGGCCCAATGAGAGGAGGAAGATCGCTGAAGTCATCAACCTCGAACATAGGCTTGGCGGGCACGACGCTGTCAGTCACAGGCGCGGCGGGCATGATGCTCACAGTCTCAGGGGCGGCGGGCACGACGCGTACTGCCTTGGCCTCGGCAGCTCTGGCGTGAAGTGCGGGCTCGGCTGGACAGGGGTGAAGTGCGGGCTCGGCTGGACTGATGATGGGGAGTTCTGGGACCACCGGACTCAGGACCACCGGACTCGGGACCACCGGAACTGGGACCACCGGACTCGGGACCACCGGAAACCAGCATGGCTCTGTGCTGGATGGAACCAGTGGCAAATAGGGCCCTGGGCTGGACATCACCAACCCAGGGTCGAAGAGGGGACAGAATGGAGAGTGCTGTCGGGACTCCTCTCGACCACCTCCTCTACTGCGGCCTCCACGGGACCCACGAAATATGACCAACCGGGTCCCCTCAAAAGATGGTCCTTTCTCTGGTGGCTGGGGAAGAGACACTGGCAAAAATGCTGCTGGATTCATCATTAGGTCGGTCGTTCTGTCACGCTGAGGCAAGGATGAAGCAGAGAGAGAATCCATATGCAAGCACACATTTAATAAAACAAACAGGTAATCCAGGCGGAACACGGAACTCAGGACAAGAACAGGTAACAGCTACATTAAACAACAACCGACAACCAACAACTGAAGCACAGAGGTTTAAATACACAGACAAACAAGCTAAACAAGATAACAAGGGGGTGTGGCTAATTAGAAACACCTGGGAGAACTAATAAGCAAGAAAAACTACAAAGGACTACAAAACATGACACAGAACAGGAAATAACAAAAGTGCACACAAGACAAGGGAAACACAGGACAGGAAACATTACACTTATAGTGAAAGTTACCAAATGTATTGTAAAATATGGATTTGGTCAGTTAAACCTCATCTGGCAATTGGATATTTCTTATGATGCGCAAATGTAATAATCATTTAGCAGGATTGTGTGTTAATACGCTCTATGCACGAACGCTGCTGACCTATTTCGGGTAGAATCTCAGCCAGCGTCTTTACTTCCGCATAGCGCGTTTTATAGCAAAGTGTACTAGAGTCAAAACTTTCATAAAATTCATTTTCTCAGAAACGTGGACAACGATTTTAGAAACCGATTCGCTAGTCGGATTTTGCATGATAGGAGAGAATACTCACCCTCAAAGTTGTCGATGTAGCTCGAAATATATAATTTAAAGCCCTTCTCTTTCTTACTCTTAGGTGTGACAGCTAACTGCCTCACAATACTGTTAACATCATTCACGTTAACCGCTGGAAGTTCTTGTAAACAGCGAGTTAAATTTGCCATTATATCCACCTAATGCAAAAACGGCTTCGGGCGCAGCACCGGATGTAAATGGCCGGGCTGAGACAAAACGCGGAAGCGATCGTGCATAGAGCCTATTAAGTTCTGATTTTATGGTTTGTGATATGCAACACTAAAGCAAAATAGATTTTTTTATTTGACACAATTCAAACTCTGGCTTCACTGAGGCATAAAAGCAATAAAATGTGGTCTTCGATAAGAGAGCAAAACAGAAATTAATCCAGGAATGTTATGCTTTAGGTGCAGGTGTGTTTTATTATTAGACATTTTTAGCATATAAATCTCTCGCCTCAGTCTGTATAGATTAAGCACATATCATGTCAGTCACACAATCAAAGCGATTCTAAATATGTAAAGTTGAGTCTGGTTGAAGTAAAATGAAACGGTTTATTTCCCTCGGCAAGAAAGGCAGTAAAGGGCAATTTTCCAGTGGCCAGATCCAGAATAATATTACCCGCTTCAGAGGTTCTGCTCAGGAAAGTGTCTGAAATCGCTGAGGGTTTTGAGGTGGTCCTGTCACACCGGGGTAAGTACTAATGCCCTTAAATTCTGATGGAGGGCATATTTCATCAAAATAACTGCCGTTCAGAGAGAGATATTCCTGACATGTGTGCCCACAGTCTTATTTAATTGTGCTTCCACTGAAGGAAAGGTCAGTGGATCAGAACAATAGCTGAGAGCCCACTAAACCAAATCAAACCAAGTGAGGAAATTGGCCTTTACGGAGACAAAAGACAGGAGATAGCCGCATACAGAAGAGAGTGTAAGAAGAAAAGACGAATAAATAGAACAGAACAGGAAATGCTAAAATGAGAGAGAAGAGAACCCTTGGTAGAAAATGGAGACTGGGAAAAAAAAGTTGCTGCCTTAAATTAAGCACAATCAACTTGGATGTTTAAGTAATTTCAACTTCAATTACATTCGAGCGTAAACACCATCGCACACCTGCAGGTGATAGGTGCGTGGGAAAAAAGACCATGTAGGTAGGTCAAGTAATAAACAAAAAACAAAGAAATCCCGCACATTGTCCGTACTTGCAAAAAAGTATCAAAAACTCTTTATTAGCAACGTTTCGGTCTCACGCATATGCCTTCATCAGGCATATACCTTAAATTATATAACTTAAATTACATTAAAACTACTTAAAAATGAGTTGAATCTTGTATAACTTATAAAAAAGTTGAAAATTGCTTAACTTATTTTGATGAGTTAAAGCAATGTAAAAACATATGTTGTCATAACTTATTGATCATATAAATGTTTTTACAATGTGTAAACCACTGACATGACTGTAGGTTATTTCATGCGATTGTATATGATTTAAAATATTTTAAAGTCTAACAATCTTTTTTTATGAATAAAAAGTTACTGACTTCACCTTTACTCGTATTTTGTGCCTAGTGCCCCCTGGTGGTGAAAATATTAGTGCACTTCTTAGGGGAGCAAGTTCATGCAGCATAAACCTGGCAATCACAAAGATAAAAAGAGTCTCACCTCAGTCATATAATAATTCTTCCTTCTCCACACCAACTCCCATGGTCCCTTGCACATCTATTAAAATAATCTCAAATAAACCTGGATTCCAGGTGGATTTAGTTTCGAGTTCAAGCAGTACTACCACAGGAAATTCCCACTCAAGAGAACACTAAAATGTTACATTCAGTTCTCTGCGCAGTGAACACGGTCTAGTTGCATGGCAACAGGTTCTATATGGCAAAGCAAAACTTGGAAAAGAATAAAAGCAGCACTACATGCACAATGAACTGTATAAACAGAGGATCAGCAGCATAGTACAGCTAATCCAATGCTGAATCACCGAGCGGCCTGTACGCAAAGCTCTTTCATTCAGAGGTCTGATCATATTCATGACGCAGGAATAAATTAAAACTCATTTACATTATGTAAGACTCTTTTTAAGAGGTAGAACAGAGCTCCCAAGGGAAAACAAATGCAGACTTGAAGTGTGTCATGTTTTAATGTTAAAATGTTTTTTCTATCCCAGTTTAATATTCAGAGATGTGGCTACTTCCGAAATCGCATACTTTCTTGAGTAGGTACTTGTTTTGAATAAGTAATTACTTCACGACTTCTAAAAAAAGTGTGTTCTATATACACTGAACAAAATTATAAACGCAACACTTATGTTTTTGCCCCCCATTTTTCATGAGCTGAACTCAAAGCACTTCTCCTTTGCCGAGATAATCCATCCACCTCACAGGTGTGACATATCAAGATGCTGATTAGACAGCATGATTATTGCACAGGTGTGCCTTAGGCTGGCCACAATAAAAGGCCACTCTAAAATGTGCAGTTTTATCACACAGCACAATGCCATAGATGTCGTAAGTTTTGAGAGAGTTTGCAATTGGCATGCTGACTGCAGGAATGTCCACCAGAGCTGTTGCCAGTGAATTTAATGTTTATTTCTCTACCATAAGCTGTCTCCAAAGACGTTTCAGAGAATTTGGCAGTACATCCAACCGGCCTCACAAACGCAGATCACGTGTAACCACACCAGCCCAGGACCTCCACATCCAGCATCTTCACCTCCAAGATCGTCTGACCCCGGATTTCCACCAACTGCGGAACGGCTGCGGATCGGCTCCGCTGCGTGTCGGCTCTGTGCTCCGCTGTCCTTCAATACCCACCAGGTCCGGATTTGTTGCGGAACGGCTGGAACGGCATGACTAACAGCTGAAGTCACGAGGACCCACGAGATCTCGTGAATTCACGTATGATCGCGCAATATAAGTGCTGAATTGCTGCAGAGCTCTCCGACATCCGGCAAAATATTATAGAAGCTCTGCATATCTGCTCCGGAGGGCTGCGGATCGCCGGAGTCGGAACGCAGCCGTTCCGCAGTCAGTGAAAATACACACATTGACTTTAATGGAAACCTATTGACTCCGCTGCCGTTCCGGAGCGGATCCGCAGCCGTTCCGCAGTTGGTGGAAATTAGGGGTGAGATCAGCCACCCAGACAGCTCTTGCAACAATCGGTTATATAAGTTGAAGTACTAAAATTACAACAAAAAAAATTAAACAAAAGAAATATAAAAAATACAAAAATGACAAATCACAACTTAAACAAAATATAATTAAAATATAAAAATAAAAGCTAATAAAAATATCAATAAATAGTCAAATAGTATGTAAATAATGCTTTAATAGGTAAAAATCACAATCGTTTTCTTCCTAAAAATGTCAGATTTTTATTTTATTTATGACCCTATTGAAAACAGAAATCTTAAACCAGCCTTTTAGGAGTTGTTGTCTCTCAAGCTGTGCTGGTTAAGCTGATGTAATGGTTAGCCAGCTGGTCTCCCAGTCTGACCAGCTGAACACCATCTTGGCAGGTCTAGGAGTCTAGCTAAGATCTGCAAATCACCTTAAGAAAGTGTTACTCATATACATCCTTGATTTATCGAGATGAGTTTATGCTGATCAAAAATAACATTAGTATACAGCAGGCCTATATGCATGTAGATTGCAATAGTGTGCTTATTGTTTAATATTTCAATGCATATATGATTGAAAATGAATTAAAAGTGCTTGCACACATACTTTTTAAAGTGTATATATTTGAAAGCATGTGAGCTGTATACATGTGCACGCAGAGCACTCCTTATCAAGACATGTACATCTGTCAATCCCAGAAGGAGCTCTAGAGGTGAACTCAGTCTAAGAGATGCCAGTTCCCAAACAAACACGAAAATCTCCAGTGGCCCCTGCCGTCCTGCAAAGCATCACTGGATAATGTGCCTAAGAGGTGCTGAAGCTGACAGGGAAGGACATAGATCAGAAAGCAGTGCTGGAGGATAATTAACTCCTCCGTGAGCCTGCCGATCGATGCAAACATGCCTCTGAATGATCGTGCGAGAGCAGAAACTGAAGGGGTGTTGTTAGAATTTGCTACATTCCTTGAGCACCCACAGGTGTGCCACCTGCGCCCGTCTATGAGAAGTGAATGTCAAAGTGTTTAATCCACAGTGGTGCGTAATCATGACAAGAGGTTTAAGCCAATTATTTCCCCTCATACGCGGTGTTAAGGAGTGGTCCCATAGAAAGCAGATCAGCCTAGCAGCCTGTTATCATAGAGAGGGGAAAGGTGGGAGATTGTAGGTCAATTAACTCTTTCTTAAGCTCTTTTCCCATAGGTTAATATAGAAGCCCTTTTTCACCAAATAAGATAAATAAATAAATAAATCAGGCCTTGGTGAACCACAATTATGTGATAATCAAAATTATGAGATACTCAGTCATAGATATGAGATGAAAGTTGAAATTTACACAAACAAGTCAAAATGGAGAATTATAATTCATAATATCCAATAAAAGGCAAATTGAGATTTAAAATTCATAATATCACATAAAAGGCAAAATTATGAGATAATAAGTAATAATTATGAGATAAAAATCGGATGTATGACACTAAGTCATAATTGAGATAAAAATGTATAATGAGATGTTAAAATTGACAAAAAGTTAAAATTATGACATACAAGTCATATCACAAAAGGCAAAATTATGAGATAATAAGTGATAATTATGAGATTATTTTTTTCAAATGATGACATACTAAGTTTAAATTGAGACAAACATTTAAAATCGACAAAAAGTCAAAATTATGAGATAAAAAGTTATAATCATCACATAAAAATACAAAATTATGAGATAAGTAATAATTAAGGAGTTGAAAGTATGACACACTAAGTTATAATTGAGATAAAATAGTGAAATTGATGCAAAAAGTCACAATTTTGAGACAAAAAGTTGAAATTACATAAGAGGAAAAATTATGAGATAATAAGTAATGATTATGAGATTATAAAGTCGAAATTAGGACATACCAAGTCATAATTGAGAATTTTCTTTAAATAATGACAAAAAGTCTAATTTTAAGATGAAAAGCTGAAATTGATGAAAAGTCAAAATTATGAGATTATGATATACTGACAGATACAAATTAGATTTTTTTCCCCTCATAATTATGACTTCTCATAATTTCGACTTTTTATGTCATAACTTTTAAGTCATAATAATGATTTGCCAAAGCATGATTTTTCTTCTTACATAGTGGAAATGGTCTTCCATAGCTTTGCTGAGACAAGTTTTACAGAACATCCTATAGGAATTTTTTGATTTTCAGTCAAATGTGCTGATAAAGTGGTTCATTTGTATGGAAATAATATGTAGACAAGTTGGAATGAAGTATGACATTGCAAATCATTTTGCTGTTTGTTTTAAAGAGACTATTCAATTATGCAGTGACTCACAAATGAAAAGACAAAAAGCTAATTTGAAAGGACTTCTATATGCATGTGGCAACAGTTGCTTAAGTAAGACTGATGAATATACTGTATATATATATATATATATATATATATATATATATATATATATATATATATATATATATATATATATATATATATTTTAAATGGGGCTTAGTGAAGAGTCAATTGTGTACTATACAGACAGGAAAAAATAGAGCAAGAAAGAGCCTTGGTTCGTAATCCCTTGTCAAAGGGAATTAAAGACGTGTGTAACTCGAGTCACCCTCGGCAGTGTAGATCGACAGGAGTGGACGTTCTCTCACTTAAGCTCAGAGATAAAAGCTTGGCAGATGACACTTAAGTTGATTTCAGTGATCAATCCCAGCAGTTATAGTGCTACATTGACTCCTTACACAGCATCAATACATGTGGATGAATCTTATGAAACCTGTCAAAAACATGTAAGGCCTAAGTCAGGCATTAGATTATTTAGGCATTTTATTTCCCCCAAATTTGAATTTGAATTTGAATTTTGACCCCTTAATGAAAAATATTTCCTGTGATATGGATAGATGGGCTCCACTTCTAATGTCAACGGAAAAGTCAATGTAATTAAAATGAGTTGTCTGCCTAAACTGAATTATTTATTACAGTCTCTCCCAATTCAAATACCACTCTCCTATTTGAAACAGTTTGACAGAATATGTAAGGCAAGCGACTGGATGCTTTCTAATAAGTTACGGAGATCTTTTGAGAAAGGTAGTCTAGGCCTGCTTAATGTTTTGTTGTATTATTATTATGCTTTCGATCTTAGACACCTGGCTCATTTGTCACTTCCTCCTGAGCGAGCTCTGGGAATGTGATTTCAGTATTGCAGAATCTGTCCATTAAACTGATTGGAGAGGTGAAAAATCATCCCATTATTTCACACTTGAATGCAGTGTGGTTAAAGATTTCTTGTCTGTGTAGCTTTGACCATTACTTAAATGCTTGTTTAAGTATATGGTTGAACCCTAAATGGTTAGTCCTATTAATAAAGTTCCCTTTCAGTTCCTTTTTAAGGTTATGCACCAGTTACTGAACTCCCTCCAAACTGTTTAGACTTGGGTTAAAATATACACAATATTGCTGGAGATGTTACAAAACTTGAGCTTTGGTTTTGTAATTATTATTTTTTTTAAATAAGGATTTCTGGAAAAGAGTTTATGAACACATCTGCTATGTCCGGCTGTTTAGATGGGTTGACAGACAATGATATAAAAGACAAGCCCATAAGGTACTGGGTCCAAACCAGTTTAATGATTGGCAGACAACTAATTCTTAGGAGCTGGAACTCAGAGGAGAAATTCATTAATGATACAACTTTATTTTACAGTATCCTTGTTACACATGTTACATGTAGTAATAACTAAATTATGCATAATTACATGCAACTAAC
Source organism: Leuciscus leuciscus (assembly GCF_965113295.1). NCBI lineage: Eukaryota > Metazoa > Chordata > Actinopteri > Cypriniformes > Leuciscidae > Leuciscus > Leuciscus leuciscus. The sequence continues at coordinate 15,880,518 of NC_138728.1, read as the reverse complement.
CCCAATCCTAACCCTATAGTACATGTAGTTAATTATTATAACACAGTACTTAAATGCAGAATTACACTGTAACACGGACACTGTAAAATAAAGTGTATATTAATTGCTAACGCGGTAAATATGTTGATCATGTACAGATTTATTGTGTTGTATTCTGAGAAGTGTATGAGAATCAATAAAAAAATATAGGAAAAATGGGAATTCAGGGTAAAAACGTGTGTAATCGTCATGAAAATGACAAACTAGAGAAATATCACACACACACATACACCGCTCTGTAGCAATTGGGACATGCCTTGTGACCCTTTTGACCTCACAGATACTCAAACTGACAGCAGGCATGCAGGCCAATGAGTCCTCAAGCTGAATTCTACATCATGAAGCAGCAGATCATGTGTAATGACAAACCAGCAGCGTTTGCACACCTTGGACTTCATTAGCGTCGGCGCCCGAGCTAATTTTCTCAGTTTAACCTCTCTCTCAGCAGCCAGAGTTATCCTGTCCTGGAAATGCTGTCTAAGCCCTCGCTCTGCTGTGTGCGAGAGCTCTTAATTCCCTCCAGCTAAACACATTGTGATCCCTCTCTCTCTCTCTCTCTCTCTCTTTCTTTCTGAGCAGCTCTGAATTAACTAGCCAGAGAAATCTGTTGTGTTTTGCACTGTGGCTACCTGCTGTTCCCTGTGGTGCAGGTTTCAGCCCCCCGCACGGGACAGTCATGTGGCGAAGGACAGGACCAGCCACCGCAGGAAGTGACAGCAGGATCCCCTGAGCTCGAAAACAAAGGATATAACCACCGCCAAACAACGGTGAGGAAATACTCAGGGAGTCTAAGTGTGTGTGTTTAGTTCAGTGTGTGATTGTGTTATTTACACTTCACAGGACATTGACAACTGTTGCTTTCTTGTTATGACTGCAGTGAAAGCACTTTACCAGCATGCCGTAACTGCCTGGGTTTTGTAAACTGTCCTGTTAAGACCGGTTTTCGTGATGAAGTGAATGTTTGATGCAAAGAAAAGTGTACTTTAGTCCAGCTGTAGTGATAGACAGCTGTATAGATGTGCAGTGACCTCTTTAGATCAGCCTCAAAGCAATCTGATTACTGAAGCATCCAGTCAGCATAGCTTGGGCCTGATCTTATAAACATGACAGGAATACAGATAAATGGTTTTGTGACTTTGTGACTTTGACGAGAACATTGCATTTGTCTGCGCTCTTTTTGTTAAATGTATTTTTTTTTTTAAAGTGATCTGCATCAGAAAGTCTGTTATTTTTCAGGTTTACCGACTGGCCATGCTTCATGCTAATCGTCTCGCTACGCTTGAGTCCATTTCCAACGCTGCTCTAATGAGTCTGATGGTCTCATCTAAGGAGACAGCATGAATCATTATGCTTCTAAACATTACGGTTGTTGAACCGGCATGTTTTGAAGTTGCCGGTCTCTCTCTGTAGTGTTTATTGGTGTGTTTCCACAGATTTAGCTACAAAATATTGTTAAGCATTGAAAAAAAGGGTATACTTTGAAACAGTTTTCACTCAGAAAGTTCAAAGTTGTTTTACTTACAACTTAGAAAAATACATTTTTTACAGTAAAAAAAAAAAAAAGATAGACACCAGCTTACTTGAACTTCTAAAATGTGCTTTGTACCCTACATTGCCATTTGTACCCTATTAATTGTTATTATTTATTTCTACTATTTAAATCATTTTTACTTTACAATACTTTAATAATTTAACAATCAACTTTTTTTTAAATCATAAATTATATGGTGACATACTATAGACTATACTGTATATAGTTTGCTTAATAAATGTTTACTCTCTGGTAAGGTCTCTAATGCTACCAAGGCTGCATTTATTTGACCCAAAAATACAATAAAAACAGTAATATTACATACATATACATTTTGTACATTCTTAAAGGGATAGTTCACTCAAAAATTCTTTAATCATTTACTCACCCTCAAGTCGTTCCAAACCTGTTTGAATTTCTTTCTTCTGCTGAACACAAAAGAAGATATTTTGAAGAACGTTAGTAACCAAAAAGTTGATGGACCCCATTGACTTCCATAGTATTTATTTCTATATTATGGAAGTCAATGGGGCTCATCGACTCTTTGGTTAATTTGAATTATTGGGTGAACTGTCCCTATAAATAATATTTAAGAATAATAACACTTTCCCAATCCCTGTTGAGTGCACTATCATCTCTGCAGATGTGTGCTCTCAAATGTGAGATTAAACTAATCAAATCAAAACAACACAATACAGCGGCATCGCTAATTTTGCATATACTTCTGCTGAAACTAATTTGGCAAAGTGGTCTCCAGCAACACTTGCAGACAAACTCAGACGCACAGAGACATGCATAATAAATAGCAAGCTGCCGTGTACAGCAAGAATATTAAACCATATTGTGCTGTAATCCCATAATCTTGGTTGTGGCAGAGACCTACTTCCTGTTTCGCATTAATTACTCGATTTAATCCCTAATCACATGCAATCCACGCACAGTCATCCTGTATCCAAACAATCATTGATAACATCTGGCATGGCTGCACAATAAGGAGGAGTTCACATGTCTAGCAAGACCTCATTCATTTATATTTGAATCAGGTTGTTCCCCTGTCTGAAGGACCATCATCACAATCTTACTGATTGAAGGCAAGAGTGAAAGTGATGGTGTCCCCTAGTGGTAATGCGATGAAGGAACTGTAAAGGAATAATTAACCCAAAAATCACAACTGTAATTATTCACTAACCCTCATGCTGTTATTTATTTTCTTGTAGGCTATAGAAAACAGCTACATCTGTTTTTGTGCAAAACAAATAAAAAATAAAAAATGCAGCATACAAGTTTTAAAATTTGTTTTAAAATACAAGTTTTAAAATTGTAAGTTAAATATGAACAAATATGTTATATTTAATAAATACAGTACTGTGCAAAAGTCTTAGGCATGTTAATACAAACTAAATCCAGAAGAACTGCGGGAACGTCTCCGAGATGCTTGAAGAAACCTTCCTGCAAAGCTACCTGAAAAACTAAGCGCAAGTGAAAGCCGTTTTAAACGCAAAGGGTCGTTACACCATATATTGATTTGAAATAGTTAATTGAAGTTAAATCATAAATAAATTCAATTCGTGATTTTATTTTTGAAAGCATTCTCACTTTACAGCATTTTAACACAAGTGCCAGTACTTTTCACAGTACTGTAGCTTTGCAGGAAGGTTTCTTCAAGCATCTTGGAGACGTTCCCGTAGTTCTTCTGGATTTAGTCTGTCTCAGTTTTTTCTGTTTCTTCATGTAATCACAGACGGACTCGATGATAGTGAGATCAGATCATCCTGTCTGTTGTCAGATTCCTTGTGCATACACAAATCTCACTGGATTATTACAATTAATGGCAAAAAGAATGTTTGGAAATGTAAACTGATATTTCCTACTGACACACTACAGCAAAATATATAAATAACTGACTTAAAACCAGTTTTTTTTCGGGGGGGGGGGGTATTAACATGCCTAAGACGTTTGCACAGTATGTTATATCAATACAAACATGTAATTATGTATTGTGGCGTACAAAATGCGACCGGATGGAAATAATGTAATCCTTATGCATGGTAAAACAACAAATAAATGTTTGGATTAGTTTCGTCCTGGCAGCAAAACTTAAATGGGAAACAACAGTTCTTAGGCAGCTTTGCAGGTATTATGTGAGGATTTGGAAAAAAGCTCTCATACGGAGGTGCGTCGAGGTGAAGGGTGGAGGATCAAAAGAGCGGCCTGGAGGTCAAGTAACCGACATCACTGGCTTGACACTGGCAAAAGACTTCATAATAGGTTTCAAGTACGCTGAGGTGAACACTAAACACGACTAAAGCCCAAACAGAAGTAAACAAACACTGTATTGGTGAGAGACTGTATGAGGTTCCAGTAATTTATTTAGCAGTTTAATTTGATTCACTTGAGTAACTCGACTGATGAATTTCAGATGGTGGCGCGACAGTATAAATATGCTTTGTTAATCTTCTGATTTAATTGACCTTTGGTTTGAATAAGAAAGTCTGCTCTTTGTGACAGGTGACATGAGCACTCCAAATCCTTCAGAGCTATTGACTGTCAGGGATTGGCATTTCTTTTACAGCTGGGACAAGGAGACGTGAGCCCAGGGGAACATCAACTATGTTGACGCCATGGAGATTGTTCCTCTGCCAGATGGCACTGAACATTTTCTATCACATCGCAAAAGGTAAACACCTCTCTGAAATATGGATCTGCAACGACAGAGACTAATTTTCACGAATCACTGCTCTGTGGTATAGTGAATGTTAACATATGTGCCAGAAATGGTTATGAGGCTATTGGAAATGATAATGAGTCTCTGAATGACTCATTTCTAGTATTGAGAGTTCTGATTCTCTCAACTTGACGGAATGAAAAGTCACAAGTGAGATTCATTTTAATATCTCGTTTTTTTTTCTTAACAGAAATGAGATTAAGAAAGAGCAAATGGAGTATCTTGCTTAAAGTAAAATTGAAACTGTGTTTGCAACCCATTTTACAAGAAAAAATGTTGGACGTGATATGATTTTATCCATTAGAATTGATTTTTTCCCCATTGTCAAGAACCCCCAAAAATGTTGTGGCCTTCGCTTCGCTTCGCCTTCGCTTGTGTGTATCTGTGAAGTTTAAAAGATCGTAGAGTGTCCCATTTGTTATTTTACGTTTCGGAAGGCGAGAGGTTAAAAAAATAATAGGGCTTAGGGTTGTTACCTGAAAAAAGTATGACATTTCAGAAGTGGAACTTACATTTTGATCAAATGTCACAGAGAAACCATATTTTCTTTAAAATAACATGCACAAATGAATCATTCAAATGTATTAATAAAGTAAATATGGTCCATTTCCATGCCATATTGACTTTGCAAATTTGCTAATATACCAAAGTTTGCAATCAAAAGTCAGTGATTTTATCATGAACAACATTTCTTATCAAATTCTTCTAAGATCAAATGATCTGGACAGTCTATAGCTCTGTTTTCTTACAGTATTTCAACAATTGTTTCATTTGCTACTATTCATTAGAATGTCACATGAATGTAATGAGTAATGTTGCGCATTAATATGAATATTAAATGAAAGGCACCAAAACATGTCTTGAACAAAATATGCAAACTCACAAAAAGTCAATATTGCGATGTTACCTTGCAATTCTGAGAAAAAAAAGTCTGAATTGTGAGATGTTAACTTAAAAATTGCAATATAAAGGCTAAACTTGGAATTGCAGTAAATAAAACCAGACATTTTTTATAAACTTGCAATTATGAAAAAAAGTCTGAATTGCGAGATGTTAACTCAAAATTGCTAAATAAAAGCTAAATTTGGACTTGCAATAAATTAAAAATGTGTTATAAACTCGCAATTTTGAGAAAAAAAAGTCTGAATTATGAGATGTTAACTCACATTTTTAATGTATAGGTTATGGAATTGCGAGAAATAAATACATAATTGTGTGCTATAAATTGTAGTTCTGAGGAAAAAAGTATAAAAATATTGTGAGATAAAAAAACAAACAGAATTACGAGATAAAAATTTGCAATTAACTTTTTACGTTTTTTATTCCTTGACGGGAACGGGTTTCCAGTTTTCCTCCCCTTAAAGTAAATATATCCACATTGAAATAGAAGTGACTCCCCACTTGTTTTATTGATGTATACATCATGTCTCTGGAGTGATTAGTGTTTGCTCTTGAGAACAACCGTGATGCATGAATATTTGGGAAAAATCCAATACTTGTAACAATTATCCCTATACTCTCCCTATTATAAAGATGTTGTGTTATAAATGAACTGTGCAATCTGTGATTTTATGGATGATTTTATGTTGTCCTCATAATCTAATCAATCTCTCATCTGAACTGCAGCCAGTTTATGCCTTGGTGGTCAAGATATATTTGCCACGGTTAGAGAGAACAGTCACACTGGAGAGTTCATATCCAACCTCAGTATCAACGGAGAACCTGGAGCCAGCAGCATCCGTCTGTGTCTCACCGGAGAAAACTCTGACTGGTTTTACCTTGAAGGCCGAACAATCCGACTCAACACGTCGTTTTCAAAGACCTTGGATCGAGAGGTGATTAACGTGAATAGTGGATGTTAGCATGTGGAGGAAAGCCAGAATAACAGTGAAGCTTTAGGACTTTAAAACAGCCAGCCAACACATTGGAGGTGTTTGAAGCCATAGTTTCGAAAGGCTATAATTTATTATTAATATTAGTTATATAACCTTTATTTGACCAGATTTGTCTGTTAAAATACTCTTAAAATACATACATTTCTTTTTAAAAGACTTCAATTTGAGTGCTAAAATAATTTCAATAAATAATCTAAAAGGCAATAGAGTTTGTAAAAAAAAAAGTAATGAAGTGATGCACCAATCAGCTGATCGTAATATGTCATTTAAGTGCTTAAATATGACTGAATATTAAAATTCATTATTAGATATGAAGGCAACAAACCAATTCACTCTATATACACACAGCCGCTCATAAGTTTTTTGTAAGAAATCTCTTAAAGCCGAATTGATTTGATCAACATACAGTAAAACCAGTTATTTTGTGACAGTTTTAACAATTTTCTATTTTAAAGTGTAATTTATTTCTGTGATAGCAAAGCTGATTTTTCAGCATTATTACTCCAGTCTTCAGAGTCACATGATCCTTAAGAAAGCATTCAAATATGATTATTTGGTTAAAAAATTGTTTATTTGAATATAAAGTTTAAAAGAACGGCATTCATTTAAAAATGGAAATCTTTTGTAACATAAATGTTTCCAATCTAATGCATCCTTTATGAATAAAAGTATTAAAAAAAAATTGTTTTTACATTTTGAACGGTAGTGTAAATAAAGGTGTACCAATGGAAGAATGATAATCTGAGGTGAATAATTTTGTAACTGTGAATGAAAATGACTATAAACACTAACCTCCCGCATAATTACCGCATAATATTGATTTTTCTTTGGCAATTTACAGGTGCTGGGATCAGTGCTGATAGCTGCTTTGACATGTTATGAAGATGGAATAATAAGGGTATGTTGCACTGCACAAATAATGATACTTAATGATACTGGAGTGCAATTAACCCTGAGGTTCTTATTTCAGAGTCGGTATCGAATCATGGTGGAGATATTGAATGAAAACGACAACATGCCATATTTCCTTGAAGACACTATTCAACCACGATATATAAGTGAGGTAAACTAATGTTTTGCTCCAGATTTTCCTTTGCGATTAAACTCGTGTTTGGAATTAACTTTTTCAGTCATTAAATCTTAGAATTCTGACTCTCTTCCCACAGCTGCTGACTGTAAACTCAATGGTGTTCACAGTGAAAGCGAGAGACGGCGATGGAGACACGATAACTTATATTACCGACAAATCTACAGTGAGTGGCACATTCAATAGGGACAAAATCACAGATGAAAGTCTGAATTAAAGGAGAAGCCTCATTGTGTCTGCATTGACTTTACCTCATGGCTCCTTATTATTTAACAACCTGCTCCATACAGAGAGAAAACCACCTTCTTTCTTTCCACAATCTAAGAAAACATTACCAGCACTGTGTGTCTCTCTCATTCAGGCTGATGCCAGCTATTTTAGGATCGATCTGCCCAACAGCGGGATGGTGATCCTGGATAAACCTTTGGACTATGAGACTAAAACCCAGCTGCATGTGGTCATATATGCTGTGGTATGTGAAACACCTAACAGTTCACATATGATGTGCTCAAATGGAATCAGAATGAAGAACAGTGTCTTGCTGTTTGAATCAACAGGAAATGACCACAAAAGAAAAGTACAGCACAACAGCTACGGTCACGGTGAATGTTCTAGACGGCGATGACCAGTATCCACAGTTTCAGCCGTGCGCACCTGTTTATGAAGATGGAGATCATAATATCTGCACCAACCCTGTGTACAGCGTCAACATCACAGAAACAGATGAGGTACAGTATATGTGTGCGGTGGCCGTGTAAAGATAAGGGCTTTTTCAGATCCCTATAACAGAACTGAGCTAAGCCAAATTTCTATGCTCTTTATGATCTAGGATGCTGTGCTTTATTTTTCTCCGGGTCCCATTCATGCTGAAGATGGAGACAAAGACATACTTACCCCTCTGGTCTACACTATTCTGTCAGGCGAGTTTACTTTGTGTTGCATTGGTTTATTAACGGTTTAACCCTTTAAATCTATATTATAACTTTTAAACGTTACTCAAAATGACTTTTTAGGTGATGATAATGGCAGATTTACAATCGACGCGAAAACTGGAGAGATCTCTCTCAGGCAACGTGTGGAAAACAGACTCCTTACGCCTTCATTCAGGCTCCGCATAATGGTACGTAATAATGTTTATGAACAACAAAGTGATGGCTGGTTTAACACTCTGATCTGATGGAATTGCTTCAACTGCCATATTGCAAACCATAACGGTTATTCTTCATATGAAGAAATACAATAACATTGCATTCAACATAAATGTATGGGTTATGTGACACAATGATGACATCAGTGGTCTCATCATAATTGCCCTTCGCAAACTCCAACAGGCTGCCCAGGTGAACGACCCAAAGAAATATTCGGTGGCGACGGCACTGGTGCACGTGGTGTCGGAGAACCAGTTTCCCCCAATCTTCAACAAGACCGTCTACAAAGGGTTCCTCATCGAGAGCTCCAGCCCTGCTACTCTGGTCACTACTTATGGGAACCAAGTCCTAGTGGTCCAGGCCGTCGACAGGGACTTCAGAGATGTAGAGTGAAAACATTTCCTTTATAGGAAACACTTTAGAAAAATGGTCTGCAAACCTTCATTTAGAGCATTTTCTCTATTTTTCCTCCACTGTCTTGCAGGGAATAAACCCAAAAATCCGTTACACAATGCAACCCTTGACGGGTAGCAGTAAACTGTATCACATTACTCAGGATGGCATTGTGATCGCAAAGACGGACCGGCTCAGAGCGTTCGACCGACACATCCTAGAGGTGACAGTCGTGACAGTGACTTAAAGGGATACTTCACCTCAGGAAAGATGAATATGTATTTAAAATAGGTCATTTACGTAGAAGAAATGTGAAATTATTTTTGAATTTGGAGCTTTCTAGACTGAGAAAAGCCAGAAAATGTATTTTTGGCTTATGTGGATGAAAGACAACAACTCCCAGAATGCACTTGCTTCGCTGCCCTAGGAGGCCACTCCCAAGCCACGCCTACCGGTTAGAGAGCGCAGTTGAAAACAACAAGGCTAGGCTACTAGTGAGACTCTGACGAGTTTGCCCGGGATTTCGAGATCACCCAAAATGTCCGGGATTCGGCTTTTGCGTTCTACAGTCGCCATTCATTATGTTTACTGTGGCGAGCAGGACGAGGCTGAGGGCCGAACACTACATTCAGATTCACCAATCGGAATGAATTCAGTTAGATTGAAACAAAAGGTGTGCATGTAAACAATGAATGTCGACTGCAGAAAGCAAAAGCCGAATCCCGGACATTTTGGACGATCTTGACGGCCGGACATGTCCGGGAAAAAGAGGATGGTAACCCCTACCTCAGCTTTCTCCTACTACTCAGCTTTCTCCACAGAACAAGAGCCTGCTAGCTTAGCTTCCAAAGAAAGACGGCTGACACATGTGTACATTCTGTGAGTGAGATCCCACCCTCTATGGGCAGGTTGAAAACATGCGGGACAGCTCCTCCTACTGGCTGTAGTCTTTAGCCTCTGGCCAAAAAATCCTCCGATGACCAAAAGGACGATTTTTGCGTCATCAGAGGATTTTTTCAAGACAAAAAATACATAAATCTCTCACCTCAGGGGGATATGAGGGTAGAATGCATGGTAATTCGAAAATACTACAGGTTTTCTACTAATACAAAGCTTAATGCTAAATCCTGAAGTATCCCTTTAATGACTTGTGACTTACCCATGTACAAAGCTGCAAGAGTTTGCATTGAAATAGCTACAAATGTATGCAAAACAGCAGTAACACATGGACTCTGATAGGATTACATTTATCATGAAATCACTGATGATGTGATTTTTCTTTTTTTCTTCACAGGTGATTGCAACAGACGAAGAGTCAGGTGAGGCTGCGCACGCTTCAGTGGACATTGAAGTTTTACAGAGGGGACTTCCAGGTAAATTCCCTTAACCATCTGTATGAATTATGTTTTAACAAAATAAAAAAAATAAAAAAATAAAAAAAATTATTGTGATATGGAAACTCTGTACTAACAACAACACAACAACAAGTTCTTCTCTAATTCAATTCATGTTTATGAATGCCGATACATTGATACAACTCCTATAAACTGAAATAGCATGAATCATTATAATTGATCTTTTAATATTGCTCTTTAAAGTTAAGTTCATGCTCATTTTTAAAGTCATTCATGCATTCTTCTTTGCTATTTGTGTTAATTTCTTTCAGAAAACCATAACTGTGTTGTTTTTTCATTAACACAATTCCTTTACTATGGACATTTCCAAATAATAACTACAGCAACATAATTTACCTCTTGACTGTGAAACTAAATAAAACATTGATTGAACTTATCAAAGAAAAAAAAAAAAATTGTAGAAGAAATGTGTTTAATTTAGGGTGCAATTGTTCAGCATGTGTCTTTAAAATGCGAAGGGAAATACTATTTAGCCATATGGCTACACCATACCAAAGAGGGTTAAACGGTATGAATGATAATTCACATAGATCATTAATCTGGTTAATTTGATTATTCATGGTTGATTTTTAAGAGGCATGAATAAGGTGTTAAATTTGATTTATCAGATCACTGCCCTACTTTTGGCAGTCGTTCAAACTAAATGATGAATCACTTAGAGGTGGAAAGACACAGGACTGTTTTACACAGAAGAACAAGGTTTTGTGAGTAATCATAGATTTTCCCCCTCTCTCGGACAGTTCCTAGAAGTCCATTTGGAGAAGAACGGTTGTTTGCAGATATGAACGTGGGGATGGCCGGCGGCATTGCTGCTTTTGTTCTTATAGTGGCTGTGACAACACTATTTATTTGCCTCTGGCTGGTCAAGAGACGAAGAGAGAGACGGGATCCAGAAGACAGGGGCTCAGTAGCCCTAGGGAAGCACCCAAATGTGGTAAGAGCTAATTTGTTATATCAAACACACATTTTACATACCATACACACTTTAGCCCCTTTGAGGCATGTCAGTCCATTTGGCGGCCATCTTTGCTACACCATCATAGCGATTTCAATAGGCATACAAGTACAGCTCCTTTCTGCTTGAATGGGGAAAAAGTGAAACCTCCAAAACGGTTTCAATCAGTGATTCCACCCAATGTGTTCACAAAATAGTAGTTTATGGAGAATTTGGCACAAAAAAATCCAACTGAAATATTACAACAGATTTATTAATATGATAAATTGTGGTTTAGCATGCAGACAAAACAACAGATGCCTTATGTTTGTGATGCCTTTATCTTTGCGCTTTCAATTACAAATGTATCCACCTCAAGCGAACGTATATGATTTTTTTTTCACAGTGATATTTCAAACCAATATTTTATATTCACTATGTGAATGAAAGTACATTGATGGAAGCCTAGCGACTAAGACGAGATGCTACATTTAACAAGATAATTGGCTGTTTTAACTGAACTGAGCACTGTGATTTATCCCATTCATTTAACTGCTGGTTGCTCATAATTGCTGGTTATAGCAGCATATTGGCGAAACAGATTTGGCTAACGATCCAGTACGTTTGTGTTTGCGCTCTGGAGAACATCAAAGGTTTCTATTTACAACATGTTTTTGCAGCGTTGAGCAATGGAGCCAATCAAAAACATATCTGTTGATTTCTTGAACTCAAATCCACTCACCGCTCAAAACGCTGGAGTTTTTGTCCAGTGCTGAGTTCCCTTTCAAGGGAACTCGCGTTGCGTCGAAATGACGCTATGGGAACGCTTTGCGTGATGACGTCTTGAAGCACATGTAAAATCAGTCCAATGGTGTGGCGGAACGTCAGAGGCGGGTAACGTCACGTACCAGGAAGCTATAAAAGCCGGCCCGAAACAGAAAACGAAAGCTTTCTGAGTCTTCAGTTGCGCTCTGTGTTGAATCTGTCCTTGTTATTTGGTGTTGTCTGTCTATATTATATATATATATATATTCAGTATGGCGAGCAAGCAGCAGTTTAGAGTGTGTGTCCATCCCTGCCCGCGTTATTTAACGGGAGGTGATACTCACACTCTTTGTGTTGTTTGTTTGGGTGAGGAGCATGCCCAGTCAGCACTCGAGGGTGGTGACTGTGTGCATTGCGAGGCGCTTCCATTGCGTACGCTCCGATCCCGCTTGGCTCGGTTCAATCCCGACCACGTTCCCCAGGGCTTGGGTCCCGCCGCTGCCGAGGCACGGCGTCGATCTCAGACCTGGGGTTCACAAATGGATTTATCAGTGGATGTTGAGACGGGCTCTGCCTTATCTCAACATCCTTCTGATAGATCCAGTGCCTCTCATCAGGGTGTGGAAGCACGCGCTGCGGTTTCTTCCCCCCCGATGGAGGCACCAATACTGCAATTGTCCAGCTCTGAGGAGTTGGACGTTGTTAGTATTGAAGCTGAGTCTGAGGATTCGCCACCTCAGTCTCACGCTTTTGAGGAATTGCTCGATGTTGTCACGAGAGCAGTTCACAGATTATCTATTGAGTGGCCAGAGGATAGGCAGGACGTTCGTTCGAAAAGTAAGCTTGACGAACGCTTCCTGCCATCTCGTACACAGCCTCAGCGAAGAAGCCTTCCGTTTTTCCCCGATCTCCACACCGAGGTGTCGAAATCGTGGGGAAAACCGGTTTCATACAGAGTGTATGCACCACAAACATCCCACTATTCTCCCATTCATAAATATAAAGAATATGGTTATGGGGAGATGCCGAAGGTGGAGGAGACGCTTGCGAGCTATCTCTCTCCAGCAACGGCATCTTCCCTGAAAGCTCCTTCACTTCCCTCTAAGCCAGTAAAATTCACATCATCTCTGGTTCATAAATCGTATGCAGCCGCTGGTCAAGCTGCAGCGTGTCTGCATACGATGTCTATTATGCAAGCCTATCAGGCAGAATTATTGGGGGATTTAGAGGAGGGCGGGGGAATTGGTCCTGACACAGTGGCCGAACTACGCAGAGCCACAGATCTGTCTCTCAGGGCCACCAAGGAGACCGCTAAATCAATCGGGCGGTCTATGGCAGCCCTGGTGGCCACTGAGAGGCATCTGTGGCTCAATTTGAGCGATATAAAAGAGAAAGAAAAGCACGTTCTCTTAGATGCTCCGGTTTCCACTGTTGGTTTTTTTGGTGATGCAGTAAACAGTGCGGTAGCTAAATCTCAGGAAGCTGCTAAACAGGCAGCTGCATTACAAAAACTTCTCCCCCGCCGTTCTTTCATTGAGGCTGCTGAGCGGGAGCAGCCTCACTCCTCTAAAAAGAGCGCTGAACATCGTGCCACTCAAAAACAGAGTGTGTCCTCTCGTGCTCCCCCACAAAAATCTCGGAGACACGGAGGACGCTCTCAAACCCAGCAGTCTTCGAGGGGTAAAACGGATCTGCGGACCGTTATTACCGCCAAGAAGGCTGCTGGGAAAAAGTCCTGATGTCTGAAGGCTCAGGACAAATGAGGGTAGTCCCCCCGAAGCAGAGCGGTTAACACCTCTTTTCACGGTGCCCGTCTCTCTTCAGTGCCCTCAGGGGACCGTTCTGCCAACCCTGCCGCCTCCGGTGTTACAGGGCGCAGCGGTCTCCGGCGAGCACATATCTCAAGGTCCACCCGGAAACGTAGTGGCCTCGGGATGCCCGCCCCTTCTGAGGAGGGTGCTAGAGCAGTCTGTTTGGTCGTTCCCTGCCGGTGCGCCGTTACAGGGCGACGAACCGACTACTCAACAGCAGGAGAAAAGTACGGTGCCGTCTCTCTTCGGTGCCCTCAGGGGACCGTTCTGCCAACCCTGCCGCCTCCGGTGTTACAGGGCGCAGCGGTCTCCGGCGAGCACATATCTCAAGGTCCACCCGGAAACGTAGTGGCCTCGGGATGCCCGCCCCCTCTGAGGAGGGTGCTGGAGCAGTCTGTTTGGTCGTTCCCTGCCGGTGCGCCGTTACAGGGCGACGAACCGACTACTCAACAGCGACAAAATCCAGAAACCAGTCTCGAGAGACTGGTACCTCTAGTAGAATCTTTGACAGCGTGGAAGCTACTGTCAAATGTTTCTCGTTGGGTCCTGCAGACCGTGGAAAAAGGGTATTAGATACAATTCTATTAACGCCCACCGCGGTTTATGGGGGTCCTGCCCACAGTGGTGGGCCCCGAGCAGGTTCTGGTTATGGAACAGGAAGTAAACACTCTGTTAGAGAAAGGGGCCATAGAATATGTACCCCCCTCCAACAGGGAAACCGGGTTTTACAGCCGGTACTTCATAGTTCCAAAAAAGGACGGGGGATTGCGTCCCATTTTAGATCTTCGAGTTCAGTGCGAGTCAGCCATGCAGCTCAAGTTCAAAATGTTAACCTTGAGACAAATCGTGCCACAGATCAGGTCCGAGGACTGGTTTGTCACGATAGACCTCAAGGACGCATATTTCCATCCGTCTGTGTCATTGGAAGTTCCTGAGGTTTGCTTTCGGGGGCAAAGCATACCAATATCGAGTTCTTCCATTCGGCCTGGCTTTATCACCCCGCACTTTCACCAAATGCGTGGATGCAGCTCTGCGCCTCCGGGGTATTCGCATCACGAACTACATCGACGATTGGTTGATTTTAGCTCAGTCGCATTAGTTGGCGGTTCAACATCGAGATGTTGTTCTCGCCCATATGAAAGAGTTGGGGTTACGGCTGAACGCCAAGAAGAGTGTGCTTTCTCCATTTTTAGAGGACCACTTTTTTAGGCGTGGTTTGGGATTCAGTGTCGATGCAGGCGCGCCTGTCATCGCCACGCTTCGATTCCATCCTGGCAGCTGTGAGAAGTGTAAAGCTAGGCCAGCTACTCACTGTCAAACAGTTCCAGAGACTGTTGGGTCTCATGGCAGCAGCTTCCAACGGGATACCTTTTGGACTGCTGCACATAAGGCCCCTGCAGTGGTGGCTCAGGACCAGAGGGTTTTTCCCCGAGGGGCAACCCATTTCGCACAATCAAGGTCACGCGGTGATGCCTACGTGCCTTGGTTATGTGGAAGAAACCGTGGTTCCTGTCCCAGGGCCCAGTGCTGGGAGCTCCTTGTCGTCGCAAACTGCTAACGACGGATGCTTCCCTCACGGGTTGGGGAGCGATCCTGAGGGTCGCTCATCTCAAGGTCTGTGGGAAGACCATCATCGTTCCTGGCATTCTATAGCCTAGAGATGTTAGCTGTCTTCCGGGCTCTGAGGAGCTTTATCACAGGTCTCAGGGGACACCATGTGTAGTACATACGGACAACACGTCGGTAGTCGCCTATATCAAGGGGGTTTGCGCTGGCACGCCATATCCTCTTGTGGTCCCAGGGGAAGTTGCTGTCACTCAGGCACCCTACATCCCCGGGGTCCAGAATATAGGAGCAGACACTCTGTCGAGGCAGGGGCCGAGGCCCGGGGAATGGTGCCTCCACCCCCGAGGTGGTGGAGCTGATATGGAAATTAAGTGGATCTGTTTGCGTCTCGAGAGACGTCTCACTGTCCACTTTGGTTCTCCTTCACGCATCCAGCTCCTCTGGGACTGGATGCTATGGTACAGACGTGGCCGAGGCTACGTCTGTACGCCTTTCCCCCAGTTGCTCTGCTCCCGGGAGTTCTGGAAAGAGTTCGCAGGGACCGGGTTTGCCTGCTTCTTATAGCCCCGCGCTGGCCGGGCAGAGTATGGTTTCCCGATCTTGTGTCCCTCCTCGACGGGCCTCCTCTGGAGCTACCCGTCAGGAGGGACCTTCTGTCCCAAGCAGGGGGCTCGATTTTTCACCCCCGACCAGAACTGTGGAACCTGTGGGCTTGGCCTCTGAGGGGGCCCAGCTCATAGAGTCAGGTCTCTCAACTGAGGTTGTTGAGACCATTCTACAGTCCAAGCTCCCTCCACGAGGAAACTTTATGCCCTGAACTGAAGAGTATTCACCTCTTTGTGTAGTGACCGTCGGTTGGATCCAGTCAACTGCCCAATTGGTACAGTTCTGGAGTTCCTGCAGGACCGGTTCACTGCAGGTCTGACCCCGTCCACTTTAAAGGTTTATGTGGCGGCCGTAGGTGCTTACCACAGTCCTTTGGGTGGAATGTCTGTGGGGAAAGACCCCTTTGGTATCTCGTTTCCCTCGTGGCACTTGGAGGTTTTCCTCCCTTTCGAAATCGGCGAATAATTTGCTTTGCCCTGTTCGGGCGTTAGACGCGTATGTCCACAGAGCTGCCCTGTGGCGTAAAAGTGACTTTTGCTCCCCTAACAAGGGAGGTCCAGTGTCTAAGCAAAGGATGAGCAAGTGGGTGGTTGAGACTATCTCACTGGCTTATGAGGCGGCTGGACAGCCTTCTCCTTTGGCTGTCCGGTCGCTCTCTACTAGGAGTATGGCGGCCTCTAAGGCCCTTATATCAGGAGTATCGTTACAGGACGTCTGTGGTGCGGCAGGCTGGTCCTCACCGCACACCTTCGTCAGGTTCTACTCTCTGGATTTAGACTCTGCTCCAGGGTCTCATGTTTTGTCTTCTTAGTGCTGCTCACATGATTACACACAGGACAGACATTTGTAGCTATGGAGGCGTTGGTATAGACGTTCCCATAGCGTCATTTCGACGCAACGCGAGTTCCCTTGAAAGGGAACGCCTCGGTTACGACTGTAACCTCGGTTCCCTGAAGAGGGAACGAGCGTTGCGTCGCCTTGCCATATCTCCTTCATGCCTGTCAGCGCGACTTCAGACTTTACGAAGCTTTCGTTTTCTGTTTCGGGCCGGCTTTTATAGCTTCCTGGTACGTGACGTCACCCGCCTCTGACGTTCCGCCACACCATTGGACTGATTTTACATGTGCTTCAAGACGTCATCATGCAAAGCGTTCCCATAGCGTCATTTCGACGCAACGCTCGTTCCCTCTTCAGGGAACCGAGGTTACAGTCGTAACCGAGGCGTTCTGCACGCTAGTGAATCTTCTCATTATAACAAACAAAAGTTTAGACATTATGCAAATAAGAGATTAGCCGTGCAGTGCAGTCGCTTTCATTGATTATAATAGAGCCTGTGAGATTGCGATTAACTAAATTGAGTGACAGTTCTTTAGTGTTTAGATGCCAAATCTCACATACAGTATGCTTGCGGTTCTGTTAAAATGAACAGTGGTTTATGAAAGTAGAAGCTTTAATAACAAAATAATTTAGCGTGAGCGTTTATGCTGGGACGTGTAAGGTTGTGCGGCGACACGTAACTTGAAACTATTTCCTGGAAATCTATGTAAATGTGTTCTAAATCTCCTTAGCCTTACCCTGGAGTTGGTTCACCCTCTGCCTGTACATAGACTTACAAACTGTACTTGACCTTACTTGACATGCTACAGTTCAAGCAAGACTTTTGCACTAAACAAGGAAATGCCTCATATTAAATCAACTTGTTTGAACAATTCAAACAATAACAAAGCTTAGAGTAAAATATATATTGGCTTTTAATTGGAGGTAGACAGTATTATGAAAGAACAAAAAAAGAGATGAAACACTTCAGAAATGATATAAAGCATCATTCACACAGTCAAACATTAAGAAACATCTCCTGCCCTTGTCGTCTTTGCCTCACGTTCCTCTTTAATTCCTCTTATGTAGAGCTTAAGATGGTTTCAGCAGGTAAGTACCTGACATTAAGTAGCTAGATGTGTTCTGCAGTGTCACTGTCCCTTGTGAAGGTGAGATGTGTTTTCTGAGAAACTGAAAGCCGTATACTCCTGATAGGCTGGTTTAAATGGGATTGTCAGTGTTACAATTTCTCATAAACGGTGCACCATTTAAGCTGGTCGGTATACGAAGCACAGCCCCCTGTGTCTGATGGTTTGGTATATTTCACTGTGTAATAGGTCTGATATCGTGAAGATAGGCGTTTCGTGTATGTGTATGTGTATGTGTATTTGTATCACATCTTCAAGTTTAATAAACACTGTTGCAAATGTTGTAGTAATTATGTTTATTGATTTAGACTGATTCTGATTCTTGAGAGATGAGACAAAACAAAACCCACACTTTAGTTGATATCAAAGATGAACACTAAAATGTTCTGTCACATTTCATCTTCATTTACAGTTTACTTGATCAACATTAATAACATAAACTTATATTTTCACTGATCTACCCCTAAAGCACTTGTGGAATTTTTTTTGTAGATTGAAAAATATTTAAATATTGTCCCATGTCTTCAAGAATCAGTGACACACATAATGCTCTATAATCAGCGCTGGATCTCAGCAGTGGATTTGACCTGTGAATATATCAAGGTTGTTCGAGGAGACCCTAAATGCCCTTTCTCCGTGGTCAACAGGTCAATTCAGGATGTCCCATATCGCTCATAGAGGATGCCTCCTACCACAACGAGGCGTTCCTTGACTATGAATACTCCAGTGGTTTGTACACCAAAATAGATGACGCGCTCCCTCCGGCGACCAGGACTTTTGAGTCTGACAGCTCTGTGCCCCTGCAAGACATGCTGCCAATCCTGGTGCTTCCAGAAAAAACACCTGGAAACATCAAATCATCAGCTCTGACCAATGGGAAAGCATTTGCAAAATCAGTCTCTTTTAAAGACGGAGAAGGAATCGCAGATTACAGTTTGCCAAAAAATGAAGAAAGACAAATTGCGGTTGTATGTAATCAAATAGAGACCAGAGCGGATATTTTGATGCCTGTTGTACAGCAGGAAACGTTCACTATAGTGGAGAATCCTGCAGAAAAGGAGGATTTTTGTTGTCCAAATCCTTCTGTAGGACCTAGAGAGGAATGCATCATCACTCATGGCAATGCTGATGAGGATGGTGAAGATGACAATGATCCATACAAAAACATGGCCTCTGTTATTTACAGCAGCGACGATGAAGACATGGCAGACGAAGAGCCAAATGATTTAAGGCACTATTTCAAACATGGGCGAAACCCGTTTACAATAGACCGCATGAAGACCACCGGATTGCAAATGGAGGATTTGGATGAATCACATGCCTGACTCATTTTATTTAAACTATTTGAACAAGTTGCTTTCATTTAAAAAAGCCAAACAAATTGAAACCTATATGGACAAGGTTCCGAAGGGAATATATCAAGAAACAGGCTCATAAATATTTGTTTTCAAACTCTAGAAAACAAGCATGTCTTATGAAGGATTTGAAGTTGACTGAAATGTCATTGTTTTAAAGTAAAAAAAAAAAAAAAAAAAAACGTTTTGAGTTGGTTGAACACAATTTTTGTTTTTATTTAATGTTGTCTTCATGGTGGAGTGGTAAAGAAATATTGTGCACATGTTCAGCCTTAATTAAGAATAAGTTCAAATTAAGTTTTGATGACTGTGTCTTTAAGAAAATACGTATTTTCGTCCACCTCTAATGTATTTTAAATTAAGATTCTGAATGGTTTCAATCCCTAAAACTAGATGTGTAAACATCTATATAAACCATTCAATGGTTTCATCTATATCATGATAAAATGAAGTGTGTGTTATAAATAAATGTAGTAGAATTGTATGATTACTCATGTCTGCTGTCAACGGTTATGTTAAACACATTTAATTACAAAAGGTTGAACTCACTTTAATAATGTTGCTGCAGTTAGTTACAACAACTTAAAATTTGTTGAGATAACTTAAATATCCTACTTATCTAAACTAAACTTAATATTTTAAGTCAAGCATGAACACATACTTTTTTAAGTTGAAACAACACATTATTTCTTATTCTAATGTTGAATTTTAAGTTTTGGTAATCACAACAATATTTTTTTACAGTGCATTTTGTATTTAATTAATAAAAACAAGGCGAAGAACAGAATTTTCTGTGCCAAAACTGATGCATTGCCATGTTTGACCAAAGCTAAATCTTGTTAAATATTCTGCTGCAATGTTGCAATTGCTGTTGGATGATATATGATGGAATAGATGACATTCAGGTGCTTCAGGACTTTTGGAGATCCTGTGAACGGCAAATGGCTTTGACATTATTTGGAGCTAAGATACAAAAACATTTTACTTTTGGAAAAGATCTTGGATTCTACACAGCGAAGTCTTTGTTGAGGTAAAACTGCTTAAAGGCTTCACATGGTTTTGACAAGGGTGCGAGGTTCATCTTTTATTTGAACATGATCTAGTTACTCTGTAAACTTCACATGTGTCTTTTCTCTGTTTGTCCGCAGGAGGCATCATCACCCATCTCTCCTCCCCAAGTTTCGTAGGACTTAAACATCACAATCATATTTGAGAAAGTTGTATTTGAGACACCAGCAATTTCTGTGCCAGGAGCAAGAACATCATGAGAGACTGAATAAAAGAACACATGGAGGTGAACATACAGTTTGCCTACACAAATCTTTTGAAGAACCTGTTTTTGTGGCATTTTGGGAATGTTTCGGATTTGTGTGGAAGGATACAGTGGAATAGTGCGCGCTGTTCATGGCAGCTTATATGTTGTCCGTCTTTTGAAGGAACATTTGGAACTCAGTTCAACTTAAATTATTTATGTAATTTTTAAAGCATGTCCTTCAGTTCAAAAGTCACTATGAATATGCTGTAAACTGTTTGGTAAGATATATATATATATATATATATATATATATTATTTTAATTTTTTCATGTTTTTGAAATAAGTATCTAATACTCACCAAGGCTGCATTCATTCACACACAAAAAAAATGGTTCTTCAGCGGTTCTTCAGGGGTTCTTTGCGGTGGTTAAGGTGCTATATAGCACCACTACCATTTAAAGAACCTGTTAAGCCCAGTTTGGTTCTTCAGCGGTTCTTAAATGGTTCTATATAGCACCATTTGACAAATGTGCTATAAAGCTTCTTAAGTGCCATATAGTACCAAAAGAGGTTCCCCTATTATTACGAGCCAAAGAACCACTGTTGGGTACTGTTGAGCACCATTTTTGTTGAAGCAATTATAAACAACCAAGGTGCTATATGGCACCTCTTATGGTTCTACATAGCACCATTTGACAAAGGTGCTGTATAGCACCTTTAAAGATAGGTGCTATATGGCACTTAAAGTGGTTCCCCTATGATTACAAGCCAATGAACCACTTTTAGTGCTATTTAGCACCATTTTTGTTTAGAGTGTTTGATCAAAAACAAAGTAAAAACAGTCAAACTGTGAAATATTATTACAATTTAAAATACCTTTCTTATATTTAAAATGTAATTTATTCTTGTATTGGCAAAGCCGTATTTTCAGCATCATTGCTCAGCCTTCAGTGTCACATGATTCTTTGGAAATTATTTTCATAAGCTGATTTGGTGCTCAAGAAACTTTTTTTTTTGTGTGAACATTTTTAGAGGAATCTTTGATGAATATAAATTATTTGAAATCTTTTCTAACATTATAAATGCCTTTACTGTCATTTTTGATGAGTTTAATGCATTTGTTCTTCTGTAAATCCAGCATAAATCAGAATACTCTTTAATGGAGGCAAGATACAGAAAGTGTCATGTTGTTTGTCATAAAGAGGTTCTGTAAAGCAACAGAAAACGATTAATACATAACACAGCAGAAATTCATTATAACCTGTGAATTCATAAATTTAAAAAAAGAACATTATGTCTTTATTTACGCACTGTCATAATTTACAAACTCATTATTTTCTTCTGGAAATGTTGTATGCTCTCTTCTAATCTATATATCTTCATATGATAAAATCATAAAACATTTAAACAACAGTATACATTTTAGACCTGGACTTTGCGCTGTCATGTGAAGAGTGACCACAAGATAGCGCCATTAGATCATTTTCCTTCTGTTGCAACTTAGAAATAAAAGCTTGAAATCCAATAATGCCACTGGAGCTAAAAATCCGTCAGATAGAAATGTTAACTAAAAAAAGAAATATAGCCGCACTTATCGGGGCCAAGCACACTAACTGCAACATTTTTGATTACATACATTTGTAGATTATTTCAGGTAAAATTGTTTTAAAAAATCATAGATACAATCTCTTGTAATAGGCTATATGATTGAATTGCTTATGACTTTCGACCAATAGGTGGGGCTGTCAGTGTGGGGTGACGAAGAAGATGTAATTTTTTTGCCTACATGCAACAAACTTGTTTTTGCCCTCTGTTGAATAAAACATACAGACTGACTCACACCGGTTTCAACATTCAAGACATTTCTGTCAAAAAGCACTTGTTTAACCAAGTAAATGTAAAAGAGTACTGTAAACATCCGGAGAAAATGTATTAAAATATAGGCTACATAATGTATAAATATAAGCGTAGTGCAAATAGAAGGCATACATAAAGAAGTATTACTGTACTTCTGAATCTTACATCTTCGTGGCCTTAAAAAAAAATGTGTGGCCTATCTGATCAACATTTAGAAGCACACACATAGATATTGGACAATGAAACACTGGCCAATTTATTGTTGGAGATTCCATGCCTATATATGTGCGGCCTAGTGGCCAATCTTCACTGATTTTACATTCCATCAATAAGAGCAGAGTGTGAATGTTGAATTTGTAGAGCAACAGCACAGCTGCACATAAATATTGCAATCCACACAACATAATGGGAGACATATCAGAATTCAAAAGAGGACAAATTGTTGGTGCACGTCTCATCTGTGACCAGAACAGCAAGTCTTTGTGGTGTATCGAGTGCTATGGTGTCCAGGGTAATGTCGGCAAACCACCATGTAGGACGAACCACATCCAACAGGAGTAACTGTTGACGCAAGAGGAAGCTTTCTGAAAGGGATGTCCTGGTACTAACCCGGATTGTATCCAAAAAATATAAAACCACAACTGCCCAACTCACTGCAGAATTAAATGCATACCTCGACTTTCCTGTTTCCACCAAAACTGTTTGTCAGGAGTCAATATTCATGGTCAGGCTGCTATAGACAAAACTTGCCAATGCCAAATGTTGGTTTCAAGGGTGCAGTTGCATTGGTTTCAACAGTACAAATCTTGGGCTGTGGACAATGTGATGAGTCCACCTTCACCGTCTTTCCCACATCCGTTGGAGTTATGGTGTGTAGAAACCCCAAAGAGGCGTAACACCCGGACTGTTTCTGCCCAGAGTGAGGCACGGGGGTGGATTATGGTTTGGGCTGAAATATCATGGCATTCCCTACTGTGCTTGATGGGTGCGTCACTGCCAAGGACTACCGAACCATTCTGTAAGACCATGTGCACCTAATGGTTCAAACATTGTTCCCTGAAGGGGGTGCCGTGTATCAGCATGATAATGCACAAATACACATTGCAAGACTTGTGACAGTGGTTTTATGAACATGAAGGTGAAGGTGAACATCTCCTATGGCCTGCACAGTCATCAGATCTTAATATTTTTGAGCCACTTTGGAGTAGTTTGGACTTTGGAGGAGCAAGTCAGAAATCATTTTCCTCCACCAGCATCACATAGTGACCTGGACACTGTTCTGGAAGTGGAATGGCTCAAAATCCCACTTTGCAGGACTTGTGTCTGTAATTCCCAAGACAATCTGATGCTGTATAGGCCACAAAAGGAGGCCCTACACCATAATAATAAATTATTGTTGTCTAAAACCAGGTGTTTCAGTTTCATTGTCCAACCCCTGATGAAAGTGATACACATGGACGAAAGCCCACAAATTAGATTTCATAATGTGCTAAGGTTTCAAATGAATGTGTTGAAAATTAATAAACACAAAATGTATACAAAACTCAACTTTGTGCTTTTTTCGGACAAATGTTTGAACGTTTGAATGTGTGTATGTACATAGTGTGACGCTAGCTGATATGACCGCTGTGAGCACTAGAGGGAGACAGTACATATTTTAAATGGGTAAAATTAGCTTTTTAAGCTAAAAGGTCCAACCACACCCTAACCCTACCCATAACTCCATCCCTCCACCCATTACATCCAAGAAGTGGAGCTGAACTAGGTCATGCTCAACCCATGACATTCAGAGACAGGGAAGCTGGACGTCATTTGGCTCTGCAGTGAGCAGTGAGCACCAATTTTTTTGATTACGTCTTGGAAAAGTGTGGTTCACAGTTCAGAATTAAATTAGAGTGAAAATAATTCTGCCCTATGAGACGCATTAAGCAAATGTGTGTGTGTGTGTGTGTGTGTGTGTGTGTGTGTGTGTGTGTGTGTGTGTGTGTGTGTGTGGGTTTTTGTGATTTACGAGGACATTTTATATGAATACACGCCACACTACGAGGACATTTTGGATTATGAGGACAGTGTCAGTGTCCTCATAATTCAGACAACGTAGAAGTGCTTCTACATGTGGGAGGAGCTCAAATTCAAATTTTCTCCAAAAGTCCTTATAGTTCACAATCATCGGACTTTGTGTTAAGAGTGTGTATCGGAACTGCGCTCCTGCAGGTGGGTCTTGGTACTGCACCTCCTCATTAATATTCACACTTGTGAATGGAATCGCGGGTTTTGATTGGCTGAAAGGTGAGAAGTCCTTGTAAATTCGGGTTTTGTCTAACCACTGTGTTTTAGCCATTCACACAAAGGACAATAACGATAAAGATATGTTTGTAAAATAGATCTAAATATAAAGGAATAACAAAGTCCACACCACAACTATAAAAATAAAAACACAGAGAAGCAATATCATTGGAATCATTTTCCTACCCTCCCCCACCTCCGACCGAGTCTCTTCCGGCTGAGATAATCAGCAAGTCACCCTGAAGACACTTAAGGTAAGATTGATGATAAAACTCAATAAACAATAAAACAGTATATTATATTAGTTAACGTTATAAAACAGACTAGCTTTGGTCACGTTTGTAAGCTTTTATCTAGCGTTTCCTCACAAAATATAAGGAATATAAGGATATATAAGGAATTAACTATTGACTTACTAACGTTAGTCTGACAAATAAACAAGCAATAACTAAACCGCCTGTATTATGTATGTTTTGGGTTTAAAAGTTAATGGCTAATGGTTAAATAACTCATGATGCCAGATTGAGATCATATTTATTTTGCTATCTGGGCAGTTCAGTGTTGTGATAATGGAGTTAATCTATGAAAGGCCTAATGGACAAATATTGTAGTGTTTGATGTAGTAAATTGGAGTTTACTGCAGTATGTTAGTATAATAGTGATTACTACACTTTGTTAATGCACTTCAGTATCCTGTAATATTAGTGAATTGATAAACCATAGTATTCTTTAATTTTTACTATGGTAAGTTTAAAAAAACCTATTGTATCTAGGATTATTACTCTAGTTTACTATAGTACAGAAGTCTACTACAGTATTTTTCATATGGGAATGGTGAACTTGAGGTTTTTCAGGGCACACAGCTGTTTAGTTGTAAACTATTTGTGTGTCTGATCAGATCCTTTTAATAGAGCTCCGGGGGCTGACGCCATGCAATCTAAACTCCGCCATTTTGGCAGTCAACCAGGAGAGCACCAGAGCGGCTTTTGCGTTATCGATAGCGGTCGGGTCGAATAATAATTCAAAACAATTACCATTTCAACATGGTGGACAGCTGCTGTGCGCCTGGATTCCAGAACAGGTGGAGGAAAGCATTTAAAAGCATTTTAAATGCTTATGGAAAGTGTGTGAATTTTTTTTATTTTTATGTTCAGTCACAATTGTGACCGGTGGGATAATGTGTAAACTAATATCAGTTTATATATATATATATATCAGATACATTATCCCACCGGTTTATGATTGGACATAAACTCGCATTTTCACACACTGTCCATAAACATAAAAAAAAAACAGGCTTTTGTAGGCCTTTAAAGAGTCTCCGGAATAGGCCGAGGAAAAGTTAATGAAGTAACGTTAGTTATATAACGTTATATCAGGATACTGCAGTTCAGGAAAGCTATAAGTTCCTTTATTAATACACATGAAAAGCACCCCGGGGGCATTATAGGGATCTGTTATGTTTAATCTATTAAGTTTTGCTATGTAGGCCTACAGGTCTAGGGTAAACGTACCTATTAAGCTCACCAAAATCTACATTGAGATATTTTTAGTGCACAAGATATTGGTTTTAGTACAAGAAGTTATTTTAAAATAAAATATTAATCTCTCACACTATAATATTTCATTTTATTTTAAATGACAAAAGTATTTCAATTAAGATGTACATGATTAAATATAAAAAGTCTGGCTGTGCTTAATGGGTACGTTTTGTACCCTTTAAGCACACCCCTGTTCCCAATAAGCTCACAACAAGTTTTATTAAAAATTCTTGTTTATTTTAAACAACTTTTTTAAGGAATAATTGAAAAAAGTATTATTTGAAGGTACAGAGTCAATCACAAGACTAAAATCAAGCAACAAGGCATTCAGTTTGATCAGGTAGCCTATCCTATTCATAGTGACGTGTCATTCAAACTCATTGCAACATTTCGTCTAGCTTTTGTCATCTTAAGACTGTGAAAATAAGTTTATTAATAATTTTTTTGAAGATTAACATAGTGACAGCCATCAGTTAATATTTAAAGTCTGATTATGAAGTATTTACATAGACGTTCAATGTGGATGAGCTTAAAGGGAGCACACTGTGCTTAATTGGAGCAAAAACTATTTTTAATTAATAAATATTAAATGAAATTTAAAGGAAAATATTTAGCTAAATTAATATTCTAGGTAATGTATTAAGTTTATACAAATTTTAATATGAACAACTATTATTGACTATCTATGAAATGCTTTTTCTAATTGATGTCACACTGAAGCTGTGTGATTGTCAGTAGTGCACCCTTTAAGATCACCTAACATTAATATGAATTCTTTAAAAATTACAACAGTTTAAAACCACAGACTATCAATAAAATGTAAAATGATAATATTATGGATTTAAAAGTACAAGCCATTAATGCCTGTGAAGTAATATATTAGTGTAGCACACAATCTTATACAGCTAGTAAGCTGGCTATGTTCGTAGCATCTGGGCTATGTTTCTAAAACTATCTTTTAGATCTAACTGTAATTATTTCCCACATCCAGGTTCCAGGTTATAATATGCAAAAGTCTAAACATTAATCTCTTAATTTTGCAATAAGTAGATGTACTTAGCCAAAATAAAGGCTTAAACATATAAAAAATGCACATTTGAGGGGCTCCTCTTCTGGTGAAAGTTTTCAGACAGCTTTCAAAATGACCACCAGACAGTGTGAACACATGGATACACATATCTCAGTGTGCAATGGTCTGATTGGTTTAAAATTTCAGGAGGTATGTAGTAACAAACACATCAATTGGTTAATACATCAAATAGGATAATACATTGCTGTTTCTTTTTATAATCTGAGCTCCAAGATGGTAGTGTGCTTAATGGGTACTTGAGCTTAATAGGTACGTTTACCCTATATCTTTTTAATTAAAGTGCGCAGTGAACTCTGTTGCCTTAAAACTCATGCTGCCGTCATCCGTTCACGCTCGTCTCGTACGGCCTCTTTACTGCCAAAATGGCGGTGTTTAACAGAATAGGTCACGTGGCGTCCGGAGCTCTATTGTTTACAGTTCTTTGTGAAGGTTATTCCTGTAATAGTACAGTAAGGGTAATCGGTGTTGTTTTATCAGACCTGCTGTTAGTTTTAACCTTGCTGTAGGTGTCTGTAGAGGTTTCATATACAGGTCATTCTCAAAAAACTAGCATATTGTGATAAAGTTCATTATTTTCCATAATGTAATGATAAAAATTACACTTTCATATATTTTAGATTTATTGCACACCAACTGAAATATTTCAGGTCTTTTATTGTTTTAATACTGATGATTTTGGCATACAGCTCATGAAAACCCAAAATTCCTATCTCAAAAAATTAGCATATTTCATCCGACCAATAAAAGAAAAGTGTTTTTAATAAAATAAAAAAAGTCAACCTTCAAATAATTATGTTCAGTTATGCACTCAATACTTGGTCGGGAATCCTTTTGCAGAAATGACTGCTTCAATGCGGCGTGGCATGGAGGCAATCAGGCTGTGGCACTGCTGAGGTGTTATGGAGGCCCAGGATGCTTCGATAGCGGCCTTAAGCTCATCCAGAGTGTTGGGTCTTGCGTCTCTCAACTTTCTCTTCACAATATCCCACAGATTCTCTATGGGGTTCAGGTCAGGAGAGTTGGCAGGCCAATTGAGCACAGTAATACCATGGTCAGTAAACCATTTACCAGTGGTTTTGGCACTGTGAGCAGGTGCCAGGTCGTGCTGAAAAATGAAATCTTCATCTCCATAAAGCTTTTCAGCAGATGGAAGCATGAAGTGCTCCAAAATCTCCTGATAGCTAGCTGCATTGACCCTGCCCTTGATAAAACACAGTGGACCAACACCAGCAGCTGACATAGCACCCCAGACCATCACTGACTGTGGGTACTTGACACTGGACTTCAGGCATTTTGGCATTTCCTTCTCCCCAGTCTTCCTCCAGACTCTGGCACCTTGATTTCCGAATGACATGCAAAATTTGAGCAACAGTCCAGTGCTGCTTCTCTGTAGCCCAGGTCAGGCGCTTCTGCCGCTGTTTCTGGTTCAAAAGTGGCTTGA
This sequence comes from Leuciscus leuciscus, assembly GCF_965113295.1. Taxonomy (NCBI): domain Eukaryota; kingdom Metazoa; phylum Chordata; class Actinopteri; order Cypriniformes; family Leuciscidae; genus Leuciscus; species Leuciscus leuciscus. The sequence goes on along the minus strand of NC_138728.1, from coordinate 15,851,814 downwards.
CCTGGGGAATGCGGCACCTGTAGCCCAGTTCCTGCACACGCCTGTGCACGGTGGCTCTGGATGTTTCTACTCCAGACTCAGTTCACTGCTTCCGCAGGTCCCCCAAGGTTTGGAATCGGTCCTTCTCCACAATCTTCCTCAGGGTCCGGTCACCTCTTCTCGTTGTGCAGCGTTTTTTGCCACACTTTTTCCTTCCCACAGACTTCCCACTGAGGTGCCTTGATACAGCACTCTGGGAACAGCCTATTCGTTCAGAAATTTCTTTCTGTGTCTGTCTTTTGCAGGTGTTTAGAGTTAATTAGTTGATTCAGATGATTAGGTTAATAGCTCGTTTAGAGAACCTTTTCATGAAATGCAAATTTTTTGAGATAGGAATTTTGGTTTTCATGAGCTGTATGCCAAAATCATCAGTATTAAAACAATAAAAGACCTGAAATATTTCAGTTGGTGTGCAATGAATCTAAAATATATGAAAGTTTAATTTTTATCATTACATTATGGAAAATAATGAACTTTATCACAATATGCTAATTTTTTGAGAAGGACCTGTAAAAGTCTGATAGCCATAATCATAATGTTTCTCTTTAGTGACAGTCACAGTGTAGTTGAGAAGGAGAAAAGCAGCATGTTTCAGATTGTTAAAAATACTAAACACATTTGTAATGTCTAAGATGCTTTCCTGTTTCACTGGTGCTGTTTACTGACCTGCAAGTAGTACATAATGATCCCTATTGTTTATATTTAAGCCCTCTACAGCAAATAAAAGTATAAACTCATTGTTGATTAGGTCAGTGATGTCTAAAAAAAACATATAATTATTATAATTTCATCAAGTGACCAAATACATCATCTGGCTTTTGCAGGAAATGGCAGGAACAAGGTCCCGGAGGGCCAAACTAAAACCAAAGGATGAAGCTGCATATTTTTCATCGATTCTCAAAGATAAGGATGGATTTGAAATAAAATACATAAATTCATTTAAAGGTGAGTAACACAATTGTCTATGTTTTAAGTATTGTTTTAACTTCTACCCTGACTGATCTGCTCTTGGTTAGGTCGAGGAGTGTTCAGCTGTCGCCACTTTCAGAAGGGAGATTTCCTCATTGAATATCGAGGGGAAATCATATCTAAAAAAGAATATGAAAGAAGGCACAGAGTATACCATGCTGCACTTGAAGTTTTTTTATTTGAATTTCGTTGTGATGGAAAACAGTTGTGGTATGTATAAACTTTGCATTTCCTGATGCAGCAGTGGTAAACTAGAATTAACTTTTTATTATTATTATTATTATTATTCTGTGAAACTTTCCTATTGTATGATTCAGTCAATATTACACCGTGGAGATAGCACTATGTTCTTGCTGTTTCAGGGTTGATGCTGCCAGAGAAGATGCTTCTTTAGGGAGAATCGTCAATGATGATCATGTGAACCCCAACAGCAAAATGAAAACAATCAGAGTGGACGGAAAGCCCCATCTGTGCTTATTTGCAGTAAAGGACATAAGTCCTGGGGAAGAGATAACGTATAACTATGGAGATTCTGACTGGCCATGGAGAAGAAAGGTATTAACAGATTGAAATAATCCTTTTACTTTAATTAAAAGACACAGTTTACAGTTACATGTGGAGAAGTGTTAGTATTTGATTTTGAACCCACACAGGTTTGTTCTGAGGTTGTACGAATTGATTTCTTTAAAATTTCCATAAAAAGTGTTTTATAACGTAGTATAGTTGACCTTTTGTCAATCTGATTACACAAATCTTTCATATTTCACAGGTTTGTTCTGAGACCGAACAACAGGTGCATGCTTTGGTCAGCTGTGCAGCAGGAGACGGGTCAAAGGAGGTAAGTGTGTGTTTCTAATGCTCAACAGGTAGTTAAATCTCCATTAACTTTGGTAAGATGATGCAAAATCCTTATAAACTATTGATGTCTTTAAAATTTCCATAAAAAGTGTTTTATAACATAGTATAGTTGACCTTTTGTCAATCTGATTACACAAATCTTTCATATTTCACAGGTTTGTTCTGAGATTGAACAACAGGTGCATGCTTTGGTCAGCTGTGCAGCAGGAGATGGGTCAAAGGAGGTAAGTGTGTGTTTCTAATGCTCAACAGGTAGTTAAATCTCCATTAACTTTGGTAAGATGATGCAAAATCCTTATAAACTATTGATGTCTTTAAAATTTCCATAAAAAGTGTTTTATAACATAGTATAGTTGACCTTTTGTCAATCTGATTACACAAATCTTTCATATTTCACAGGTTTGTTCTGAGATTGAACAACAGGTGCATGCTTTGGTCAGCTGTGCAGCAGGAGATGGGTCAAAGGAGGTAAGTGTGTGTTTCTAATGCTCAACAGGTAGTTAAATCTCCATTAACTTTGGTAAGATGATGCAAAATCCTTATAAACTATTGATGTCTTTAAAATTTCCATAAAAAGTGTTTTATAACATAGTATAGTTGACCTTTTGTCAATCTGATTACACAAATCTTTCATATTTCACAGGTTTGTTCTGAGATTGAACAACAGGTGCATGCTTTGGTCAGCTGTGCAGCAGGAGATGGGTCAAAGGAGGTAAGTGTGTGTTTCTAATGCTCAACAGGTAGTTAAATCTCCATTAACTTTGGTAAGATGATGCAAAATCCTTATAAACTATTGATGTCTTTAAAATTTCCATAAAAAGTGTTTTATAACATAGTATAGTTGACCTTTTGTCAATCTGATTACACAAATCTTTCATATTTCACAGGTTTGTTCTGAGATTGAACAACAGGTGCATGCTTTGGTCAGCTGTGCAGCAGGAGATGGGTCAAAGGAGGTAAGTGTGTGTTTCTAATGCTCAACAGGTAGTTAAATCTCCATTAACTTTGGTAAGATGATGCAAAATCCTTATAAACTATTGATGTCTTTAAAATTTCCATAAAAAGTGTTTTATAACATAGTATAGTTGACCTTTTGTCAATCTGATTACACAAATCTTTCATATTTCACAGGTTTGTTCTGAGATTGAACAACAGGTGCATGCTTTGGTCAGCTGTGCAGCAGGAGATGGGTCAAAGGAGGTAAGTGTGTGTTTCTAATGCTCAACAGGTAGTTAAATCTCCATTAACTTTGGTAAGATGATGCAAAATCCTTATAAACTATTGATGTCTTTAAAATTTCCATAAAAAGTGTTTTATAACATAGTATAGTTGACCTTTTGTCAATCTGATTACACAAATCTTTCATATTTCACAGGTTTGTTCTGAGATTGAACAACAGGTGCATGCTTTGGTCAGCTGTGCAGCAGGAGACGGGTCAAAGGAGGTAAGTGTGTGTTTCTAATGCTCAACAGGTAGTTAAATCTCCATTAACTTTGGTAGGATGATGCAAAATCCTTATAAACTATTGATTTCTTTAAAATTTTCATAAAAAGTAATTTATAACATAGTATAGTTGACCTTTTGTCAATCTGATTACACAAATCTTTCATATTTCACAGGTTTGTTCTGAGATTGAACAACAGGTGCATGCTTTGGTCAGCTGTGCAGCAGGAGACGGGTCAAAGGAGGTAAGTGTGTGTTTCTAATGCTCAACAGGTAGTTAAATCTCCATTAACTTTGGTAGGATGATGCAAAATCCTTATAAACTATTGATTTCTTTAAAATTTTCATAAAAAGTAATTTATAACATAGTATAGTTGACCTTTTGTCAATCTGATTACACAAATCTTTCATATTTCACAGGTTTGTTCTGAGATTGAACAACAGGTGCATGCTTTGGTCAGCTGTGCAGCAAGAGATGGGTCAAAGGAGGTAAGTGTGTGTTTCTAATGCTCAACAGGTAGTTAAATCTCCATTAACTTTGGTAAGATGATGCAAAATCCTTATAAACTATTGATTTCTTTAAAATTTCCATAAAAAGTAATTTATAACATAGTATAGTTGACCTTTTGTCAATCTGATTACACAAATCTTTCATATTTCACAGGTTTGTTCTGAGACCGAACAACAGGTGCATGCTTTGGTCAGCTGTGCAGCAGGAGACGGGTCAAAGGAGGTAAGTGTGTGTTTCTAATGCTCAACAGGTAGTTAAATCTCCATTAACTTTGGTAAGATGATGCAAAATCCTTATAAACTATTGATTTCTTTAAAATTTCCATAAAAAGTAATTTATAACATAGTATAGTTGACCTTTTGTCAATCTGATTACACAAATCTTTCATATTTCACAGGTTTGTTCTGAGATTGAACAACAGGTGCATGCTTTGGTCAGCTGTGCAGCAGGAGACGGGTCAAAGGAGGTAAGTGTGTGTTTCTAATGCTCAACAGGTAGTTAAATCTCCATTAACTTTGGTAAGATGATGCAAAATCCTTATAAACTATTGATTTCTTTAAGATTTCCATAAAAAGTGTTTTATAACATAGTATAGTTGACCTTTTGTCAATCTGATTACACAAATCTTTCATATTTCACAGGTTTGTTCTGAGATTGAACAACAGGTGCATGCTTTGGTCAGCTGTGCAGCAAGAGATGGGTCAAAGGAGGTAAGTGTGTGTTTCTAATGCTCAACAGGTAGTTAAATCTCCATTAACTTTGGTAAGATGATGCAAAATCCTTATAAACTATTGATTTCTTTAAAATTTCCATAAAAAGTGTTTTATAACATAGTATAGTTGACCTTTTGTCAATCTGATTACACAAATCTTTCATATTTCACAGGTTTGTTCTGAGATTGAACAACAGGTGCATGCTTTGGTCAGCTGTGCAGCAGGAGATGGGTCAAAGGAGGTAAGTGTGTGTTTCTAATGCTCAACAGGTAGTTAAATCTCCATTAACTTTGGTAAGATGATGCAAAATCCTTATAAACTATTGATTTCTTTAAGATTTCCATAAAAAGTGTTTTATAACATAGTATAGTTGACCTTTTGTCAATCTGATTACACAAATCTTTCATATTTCACAGGTTTGTTCTGAGACCGAACAACAGGTGCATGCTTTGGTCAGCTGTGCAGCAAGAGATGGGTCAAAGGAGGTAAGTGTGTGTTTCTAATGCTCAACAGGTAGTTAAATCTCCATTAACTTTGGTAAGATGATGCAAAATCCTTATAAACTATTGATGTCTTTAAGATTTCCATAAAAAGTGTTTTATAACATAGTATAGTTGACCTTTTGTCAATCTGATTACACAAATCTTTCATATTTCACAGGTTTGTTCTGAGATTGAACAACAGGTGCATGCTTTGGTCAGCTGTGCAGCAGGAGACGGGTCAAAGGAGGTAAGTGTGTGTTTCTAATGCTCAACAGGTAGTTAAATCTCCATTAACTTTGGTAAGATGATGCAAAATCCTTATAAACTATTGATTTCTTTAAGATTTCCATAAAAAGTGTTTTATAACATAGTATAGTTGACCTTTTGTCAATCTGATTACACAAATCTTTCATATTTCACAGGTTTGTTCTGAGACCGAACAACAGGTGCATGCTTTGGTCAGCTGTGCAGCAGGAGACGGGTCAAAGGAGGTAAGTGTGTGTTTCTAATGCTCAACAGGTAGTTAAATCTCCATTAACTTTGGTAAGATGATGTAGAATCATTACCTTAGCATTACAGACGATTAGGACTGTGTGCTGCAATGAATTCTCACATGCCCTGATTGTTTGATCTAAGAATTCACTTTATGTCATTTTCACATTAGTTGTTTTGGATACTCAAAGCATCACCATGTACTGCCGTGTTATCCAAATTTAATGTTCAGTACTCAAACCTTTTCAGATCTCAACAACGTCTGATTCTCAGCTGACATGTCATGACAACACTCAACAGGTAATGTACTTTCCATTAAAAATGAGCATTTAATAAGCATTTATTTCTTAAATGTTCTTTAGTTGGCAACAACAGTGATTTTTAATTACAAACTTAAAGAATTAAAAAAGATAGTGATAGGCTGATGATACACAGGACAACATTTTGAGCAATCTTGCCAGGCAACTTTTTTTGACCAATGTTGCTTGGGCACTTTCCCAACTGAGAATGGGTAAAAAAAAATTTTTTCAGACTTTAAATCAGTCATGGGCCCTGTGTCTCTTCTGGTTGCCCACTGATGCCAACATTAACCCAAGTTGCCCCGCAACGTTGCTCATAAAGTTGCCCCATGTATCATCAGTCATAGGAATTGTTTAATTTACAATGGTATATGGATGATGGTTCATTCTGAGCTAGCATGTGTATCATATGTTGTATGTCCCCATACTTACTGCTTTTGTCATTTTGTGGGGGATGGGTAGAAGTTCAGGGTGTGTTTTGTCAAACTGCACAATGGTTTGTGTGTCGTATGTCCCCCATACTTACTGCTTTTGTCGTAAGTCCCCCATACTTACTGCTTTTGTCATGTTGTGGGGGATGGGTAGAAGTTCAGGGTGTGTTTTGTCAAACTGCACAATGGTTTGTGTATCGTAAGTCCCCCATACTTACTGCTTTTGTCATGTTGTGGGGGATGGGTAGAAGTTCAGTGTGTGTTTTGTCAAACTGCACCATGGTTTGTGTATCGTATGTCCCCATACTTACTGCTTTTGTCATGTTGTGGGGGATGGGTAGAAGTTCAGGGTGTGTTTTGTCAAACTGCACCATGGTTTGTGTGTCGTATGTCCCCATACTTACTGCTTTTGTCGTATGTCCCCATACTTACTGCTTTTGTCATGTTGTGGGGGATGGGTAGAAGTTCAGGGTGTGTTTTGTCAAACTGCACAATGGTTTGTGTGTCGTATGTCCCCCATACTTACTGCTTTTGTCGTAAGTCCCCCATACTTACTGCTTTTGTCATGTTGTGGGGGATGGGTAGAAGTTCAGTGTGTGTTTTGTCAAACTGCACAATGGTTTGTGTGTCATATGTCCCCCATACTTACTGCTTTTGTCGTAAGTCCCCCATACTTACTGCTTTTGTCATGTTGTGGGGGATGGGTAGAAGTTCAGTGTGTGTTTTGTCAAACTGCACAATGGTTTGTGTGTCGTATGTCCCCCATACTTACTGCTTTTGTCGTAAGTCCCCCATACTTACTGCTTTTGTCATGTTGTGGGGGATGGGTAGAAGTTCAGTGTGTGTTTTGTCAAACTGCACCATGGTTTGTGTGTCGTATGTCCCCCATACTTACTGCTTTTGTCGTATGTCCCCCATACTTACTGCTTTTGTCATGTTGTGGGGGATGGGTAGAAGTTCAGGGTGTGTTTTGTCAAACTGCACAATGGTTTGTGTGTCGTATGTCCCCCATACTTACTGCTTTTGTCGTAAGTCCCCCATACTTACTGCTTTTGTCATGTTGTGGGGGATGGGTAGAAGTTCAGTGTGTGTTTTGTCAAACTGCACCATGTCCCCATACTTACTGCTTTTGTCATGTTGTGGGGGATGGGTAGAAGTTCAGTGTGTGTTTTGTCAAACTGCACCATGTCCCCATACTTACTGCTTTTGTCATGTTGTGGGGGATGGGTAGAAGTTCAGTGTGTGTTTTGTCAAACTGCACCATGTCCCCATACTTACTGCTTTTGTCATGTTGTGGGGGATGGGTAGAAGTTCAGTGTGTGTTTTGTCAAACTGCACCATGTCCCCATACTTACTGCTTTTGTCATACTACAGTGCAGTACATTTGTGATATACATTTTGTTATTTGTGAAATTAAAATAACTTGTTCAAACCTTAGCCCTATGTCTTAAAGGTGCCATATAATGAAAAACCTTGAAATTTACCTTGGCATTGTTGAATAATATGGAAAGATAAAACTGTTTCTAAATCATTTTTGCCCTTACCTAAGCCACATACCTTCTGTATAGATATCAGAGACCAATTTAAATATTGTATTAATGCATTCTATTGTGCCTTTAACACCTAACTATAGTAATACAGTATAATTTCCTCTAATCAATTATAACTTCTTTTTTTTCAACAGAACTGTAAACATGTCATAATATCTACGGTAGTATCAAGCTTGAATAAATGTGATTGCTGTAGTGGTCCTTATTCTGCTTTTAAGTGGGCTGGTGTGAGATGTAAGGGTAAGTATTTTGTTCAGACAATTTTAATACTTTTAAAAATGCTTTACCATTGAAACCCTAAAACTGTGTAATCTTGACGTTCTAAATGCATCTTTAAATTAGCTTGAAAAAGTTAACTTTTCATTCTTTCTTTCTGTCTTGCTCAGTCTGTCTGCCTGTGTAATTGTGTAATCGATTCATATTTATATTAGTCTTCTCCTTTCTCTGTCAGGGTTCCCACGGGTCCTTGAAATCCTTGAAAGTTTGTGAATCTGACAAAAAAAATTCAAGGCCCTGGAAAGTTTTTGAAAATAAACACACATAGATACAGGTCCTTGAAAGTGCTTGAATTTATTTTGTGCAAGAAGTTTTCTGGAAAAAAATCCATATTATTCCGGTCCGCTAATGTGTTATTTCGTCAACACTTCGTGGCCATATTAGCTTGCTTGATTTACCTTAGTTACCCGCATTTACGCATTACGCTAAGTGTTTCCCGCGTAAGGTACTTTGTGTTGTACGTTGCCATGACGTTCACGCGCGCAAAACTGTAACAATGTATCTTATAAGGTAACAAGATATAACCTTGCTCTCACTTGAAATCTGTCCCCACATTAAGTCCTTGAATTTGAGAGTATTGGACCTGGAAAGTCCTTGAAAGGTCCTTGAATTTGAAGTTAACTAAGGTGTGGGAACCCTGTCTGTTCTCTTCCATCTTATAGCCACACTTTCAAACACACTGATCATCTATCACTGCTTTATCTATCACTTTTTAAAGCATCTTTTCTTGAATCACCTTTTATTCAAATGAAACCAACCTTGTTTATTATATGCTCAATCTAGTTTGTTCCCGCTTCTGGCATAAAACTTGCTACGAGAAAAATGTGAAGCCCAAACCTGACCCCTCAACATCCGTAAGTATGATTTATTGAATAGTCAGATATGTTTTATTTTTCAGCATTTTTCTTCCTTAGAACTAAACTTTCTGAGTATGTACAAAAGATATGTTTACTATTTCAGGATTCCGAAGTAGAATTTTCCAGTGAGAACATGTCGGATGAGGACTATGTACCTAATTCTGTCTCAGAAGGTTCAGACGTAAGCATAGCGTCTCCAGAAAAACTCTTAAACATTAAAAATACTGAAGTGTTCTGCATCAAATCTACTGCAGAAATTCAAAATGGCAGACCATGCCAAGAAAGTGTCATAGGTTCACTCCCAAAAGTTCCAGTCTGCACAGCACAGCTTGAAATGCCTAGTAGGAAAGCCATACAAGTACAAATATCGAAAGTTCACAGCGATGGCAATACTGAAAGCACTGTTGAGGATATCACAGGCACAGGGGAAGATCCATCTTTACAATCTTCAAATATATCCTCTTCAGTAAGCAAGAAGAATTACTGCTACATTTGTGGAAAACCGCAGTCAAAATTTACACGCCACTTAAAAGTCCATGAGAATTCAAACGTCGATGTTGCTCGGGCTTTGGCTCTACCAAAACATTCCAAAGAGCGTCAAAAACTTCTGAACAAACTGCGGAACAAAGGAAACTATGAACACAATGCAGATGTTTTAGCGAATGGGACTGGATTGTTAAAACTCAGACGTAAGCCAAAGAAAAGATATGATTCAAAAGATTATGTGCACTGTATGTATTGCCATGCAATGTTTCTCCGAAGGGATCTCTGGAGACACGTTCGAAATTGTCTTTCCAAACCAGTGGAAGATCAGGCAGAGCCAGGAAGAACTAGGGTCTTGTCTTTGGCAACAATGTCTAATGCAGCCCTCTGCCAACAAATATCACAAGGTGTTTGGAAACTGCTAACTGTGATGAAAGACGATGACATCTCTGCTGCTGTGCGGAGTGACTTTTGCATTCTTCAGCTGGCCCAGTCATTTTACAATAAACATGGGCAAGATCCCACTAAATTTGACTATATTCGACAGAAGCTCCGGGAAGTTGGAAGACTTCTGCTGATTCTGAGAAAGGAATTTTCTGTACAGACTCTTGAAGATGCTGTGAGACCTGAAAAATTCAATGTTGTTATCCAGGCTGTCAAAAAGGTATCTGGGTTTGATGATGTAAAACACTCATTCCAGACTCCAAGCCTTGCCCTTAAGTTGGGCCACTCACTGAATAAGATATGTGACATTGTACATTGCCGAGCTCTAATGGCAGAAGATGGTGAGGGGATAAAGTCAACCCAAGCATTCAAAAAGCTGTATGATGCTAAATGGTCTGAACTCGTTTCCCACACAGCTTTGACCACCTTGAATGAGGGGCGCTTTAACAAGCCGTCTACCCTCCCTTTCACAGAGGATGTAAAACTTCTTCACCAGCATCTTGAAAAGGTTGTTGATTTAGGTTCTGAGAACTTGAAACAGATGCCATCAGCACAAGTCTATGGCGACCTATGCAAAGCAACTCTTGCAAAAATAATTGTGTTCAATCGGCGACGTGGAGGAGAGGTTGCAAAAATGCAACTCAAAGGTTTTCTAGAGAGGGATACAGCTCCCCTACACAAAGATGTTGCTGTTGGGCTAACAAAGTTTGAACAAAAACTTTGTACACATTTTAGTCGGGTGGAACTTAGGGGTAAAAGAGGGCGAAAAGTGGCAGTTTTGCTGTCACCAGACATGGTTGATGCCTTAAACCTCCTCATAAGCAGAAGAAGGGAATGTGGAGTCCCTGAGGAAAACCAATTCCTGTTTGCTCGACCAAGCTGTTTGAGTTGTTATAGAGGACAAGACTGTCTGAGGATCTATGCACACGAGTGTGGTGCACAAAACCCGGAACTCCTCCGGTCGACCCAACTGCGCAAACATGTGGCAACTTTGTCGCAGGTGCTTAACCTGAAAAACCACGAGTTAGACCAAGTTGCGGACTTCTTGGGCCACGATATTCGTGTGCACAGAGAATATTATCGACTTCCGGAGGCTACAACCCAGCTGGCCAAGATTTCAAAGTTACTCCTCGCTATGGAGAAAGATTCTCTTTCAAATCTCCACGGCAAAACCCTAGAAGAAATTGAAATTGAAGGTAATGCTACTAAAGTTGTTACAAATGACATTTTGAAGTTAACTAAGTATATTCATATCCTAAAGATAATCCCTAACGTAGATCTTAATGTAATGTTCACCAGATATTAGAGTTATCACTATGTCTTCTATTTTTACTCTAACATTAGCAATGTTAAGCTTACTTGATACTCAATTTTTTTTTTAGACAAGTTAGACTTTTCTGATTCGGAACATAGTGAAGACAGTGATGCTGAGGAGGCGCATCCACAGACACAAACAGAAACAGGTAAAAGCACATAAACATACAAACATCAAATCAGTAAAGTCAGTGTAAGAAGTGCACCATATGATGCACCAAAACATTATACAGTAGTTCAGAGATGTCACAGAAGCATAATTCATATAGACCAAGCGCCGCTGCTGTTTGTTATAGTATTTTATTTTTCTATTCACAGATACTGATCCTGCCTTAGGAGGCCCATCTAAAGGTATGAGAATACTAAAACTTTTTTAACTTCAAACCCACATGTGTATATATACTTTTGAAACCAAAATGACTGTTAGAAATGTTTAAAATGCAGTTTAGGTTGCTTTTGATTGCTTAAATTATAACATTGTGTAAATGATGCAAGTTTTTGGGGAGCACTTTACAGTAGGGGTACATGAATTACCATGAATTAATGCATAAATTAATGGAGAATTATGAATTACTTCATCCATTAATATCTCAATTATCAGGAACTAGCATGAGTTCAAAATCTTTTATTCATGACCTCATAGATGAAAAACACCTTAAGACATTCACTAAGATGAGTACATCATCATGATTAATAGGTTATTATGCATGATCTTGATGTTTTCTTTTTCACAGAAAACAAGATTTTTAATATCCATTATGGATAAAGCTATGCTTTTGGTACATGTACTAAAACATTTTTTTTTCTCAAATAAGATTACTTGAATTATTATAATAATATATACAAAAATCTGCATTGCCTCATGCATGCATACAGGTTAGAACAGTATATCAGTAACAGTAATTCATGTGAGAACTAATGTTTTTCATTAATTATGATGAGTTATCAAGCACGTATGTCTTCTTCATAGCAGCCTGCATGTAAATGGACAGACCCCCAACACTGGCCAATCACAGCACAGAGTATGTGAATTCTGTTGACATCCAAATACAGTAGTCATCATTAACTAAGCATTAATTTCTTATGACCTCATCGTGTGTGAACCCTCAAGTAAAGTGGTAACTTGGTCTTCTGGAAATACTGATAAACAGTGTGTTATTAAAGCGATAGTTCACCCAGAAATGAAAATGTGAGGTTCAACTGCTAATCCCTAGGAGTCAGTGATGTAGATGACTTTGTTTCTTCAGTAGAACTCAAAGATTTTTAACTCAAACCGCTGCAGTCTTTCAGTCATATCCCTGATAGCGCACGTACATCTAGAAGATGTCTATTTGACGTCTGCATTTACATCTGCAAGATGTATTATTTAGGTTATTTGCTCATCTGCAATACGTCTATTGGATGTCTCTTTTTAGATGTCACATAGACGTCTGTTAGATGTCTTTAAGATGTTTATAATTTAGAATGTATGTAAAACTGACATCTGAAAGAAAGTTTTTAGACAGCGGATGTTTCCAGATCAAGAGATCTTTAACAGACATCTTGCAGACTTGCGTGTGTCATCTGGGATATAATGGCAGTCAATGGGTCCCAAACATGCACAGACTAAACCAAATACATGCTGTATAAAATGCAAAATGCAAAATACATCTTGTGTATAGGTCACTTATTTGTTTATACAGTGCAGAGTGATTGTGGTCACTACAGCTAATCAGAATGGTAATTACTTGTGCTTATCCTGATTGTTGCAACCGAATTTTGTTTAGCCGTTGTATTCACAATCTCTGCACTGTGTAAACAATGAGTGACATATACAGTCTGTATTTGGATGTAAGACTACTGTATTTGGATTTACATTTACATTTACATTTAGTAATTTGAAAGGAAAAGTAGAGAGGTAGGTCTGTAGTTCTCTACAAGTGATGTGTTAAGTGTTGATTTTTTCAGCAGTTGAGTTACCAGAGCCTGCTTGAATGCAGTAGGAAAAGTGCCAGTATGGAGGGATGAGTTGATGATGTGTGTGAGAGCTGGTAGAAGTGTGTGAGATATGGCTTGTAGAAGGTGTGAGGGGATGGGGTCAAGAGGGCAGGTGGTAGGATGACTGGAGAGGAGAAGTGTAGATACTTTTTCCTCGGTTAGCGGAGAGAAGGAGGAGAGAGGGTGATTGGCTGTGGAAGGGGTCGGTCTGTGCTCCTGTGTGTGAGGAGCTGAGAACTGACTGCTGATAGTTGTTGTCTTGTTGGTGAAGAAGTTCGCAAAATCGTCAGCAGTTAAAGAGGAGGTGGGTGGTGGTGGTGGAGGAGGACAGAGGAGAGAGTTGAATGTCTTGAAGAGTGATCGTGTGTTGGAGGAGCTGTTGATCTTGTTGTGGAAGTAGGAAGATTTTGCAGCATGAACATCAACGGAAAAGGAAGAGAGGAGAGATTGATACATACTCAGGTCAGATGTGTCTTTTGATTTGCGCCATTTCCTCTCCATTGCCCTGAGTTCGGTCCGGTGTTCCCGAAGAACCTCAGATAGCCAGGGGTTAGAGGGAGTAGCGCGTGCTGGCCTGGAGGAAAGAGGGCAGATATTGTCTAGAGAAGAGGTTAGAGTGGAGCAGAAGGTATCCGTTGCGGTATTCACATCCAGAGATGAGAATTGTGGGGGTGAGGGAAGAGAAGAAGACACGGCAGAGGAGAGATGGGCGAGAGAAAGTGAGCGCAGGTTTCGCCTGAAAGTGACTGGTGGTGGGGTTGGTGGTGCAGGGGCAGAGAGTTGTAGACTGAAAGTGATGAGGAAATGATCTGAAACATGGAGAGGTCTCACCAAGATGTTGTCTGTGATGCAGTTGCGTGTGTAAACCAGATCCAGTTGGTTGCCTGATTTGTGAGTGCCTGTGGTGATGAATTGTTTGAGATGTCAACAAATTTTGCACACTGTGCTGTGATTGGCCAGTGTTGCGCTCTGTCCATATTCCTACAGGCTACTATGAAGAAGACATGAACATGCTTGATACCTCATCTTTAATGAAAAACATGAGTTCTGACATTAATTGATATACTCTTCTAGCCTGTATGCATGCATGAGGTAATATTTATTATTTTTCTATATTCCTTTTAATAATTCAAGTAGTCTTACATGCACAAAATGTTTTTTTGTATTTTGAATCATGTGCCATGACTATAGGTTTATCTACAATGTAAAGTAAATACCTTGTTTTTTGTGAACAATGGAAACATCATGATCATGCATAATAAACATAAATCATGATGATGTACTTGTCTTAATGTCTTAGGCTATGTTCACACTTAGTGTCTTTTTTGACAAGAAAAAGTTGACAATGCCGTTTTTTTAGCAAAAAAGAAAACGCTGGCAGCGTTCGGTTACAAATAGCAGCCGAGCGCGTCTTTTGTTGCTATAACAACAGCTGCAACAGTAGCCTAGTGCTGTGTGATGCAAAAAATGTCGAGAAAGAGAAAGTTGGCTCTTGCGATGGCTTTTGAAGTTACCGGGGAGGAGAATGTCGGTTCACAAAGACGTTTGTGGGTGCACGACATTATACAGGAAAGGAAACTGTATGGAGCTCCTTGTGCTCCGAAACAAGGACGATAAGTTTATCTACCGGCACCGTCTCCATTTTTTCTTGTTATTCTTGTTGTTATGGAAACGACAGGTCTCACTACTCGCTTGTCATTGGTCAGCTGTCAAAAAGGCGCTTGACGTAGGGCGTTCTTTTCATAAAAGTTGAACTTTTTTCAACTTAAAAAGACGCTCTGAGCTGCAGAAAAAGACGCCGGCGGTGGCGTCTAAAAAAGCGCTCAGGACTTTTTTGAAAAAACGGTTTACTCCATAGGGTTATAATGTAGAACAGACGCTGGTAGTTCGAAAAAAGACGCTAAGTGTGAACATAGCCTTAAGGTGTTTTTCATCCATGAAGTCATGAATGAAAGACTTTGAGCTTGTGTTAGTTCCTGATAATTCATGAGATTCACACTTGCCATAAAGTGTTACCATGTTTTGAATATGTATTTTATTTTTATTTTTTTAAAGATCATTGCATGAAGGACAAATATCACAGCAGGAGGGAGGAGCATGAACAACCTGGTAAAAGCACACAATCATATAAAGAAAGAACACTGTACTAGGGAATTCTCTAGATCAATCATTTTAGCTGGTTTTATAGTAAAGGAGGATTTTTTGCTAGAGATTTACAGTTTCCACTTAAATGTGTAGAATAATTTATGAAATGTTTGAGTATGTTCCATCAGAACCTTTATTCTGAGCCATTCTATTCATACCACAGGAATGAAGAAAGCTAGGCGGCCTGTTGTGAACCCTACAGGCACCTCAGATGGTATGAGCATCTACCTCACTCAGCCAGCATATCCATTAAGGTTTGATTCAATTCATGCAGACCAAGCAATACTACTGTTTGTTATAGTGTTTTATTTGTCT
>NC_138728.1:15742289-15836016 GCF_965113295.1 Leuciscus leuciscus | reverse complement strand
AATCCTTATAAACTATTGATGTCTTTAAGATTTCCATAAAAAGTGTTTTATAACATAGTATAGTTGACCTTTTGTCAATCTGATTACACAAATCTTTCATATTTCACAGGTTTGTTCTGAGATTGAACAACAGGTGCATGCTTTGGTCAGCTGTGCAGCAGGAGACGGGTCAAAGGAGGTAAGTGTGTGTTTCTAATGCTCAACAGGTAGTTAAATCTCCATTAACTTTGGTAAGATGATGCAAAATCCTTATAAACTATTGATTTCTTTAAGATTTCCATAAAAAGTGTTTTATAACATAGTATAGTTGACCTTTTGTCAATCTGATTACACAAATCTTTCATATTTCACAGGTTTGTTCTGAGACCGAACAACAGGTGCATGCTTTGGTCAGCTGTGCAGCAGGAGACGGGTCAAAGGAGGTAAGTGTGTGTTTCTAATGCTCAACAGGTAGTTAAATCTCCATTAACTTTGGTAAGATGATGTAGAATCATTACCTTAGCATTACAGACGATTAGGACTGTGTGCTGCAATGAATTCTCACATGCCCTGATTGTTTGATCTAAGAATTCACTTTATGTCATTTTCACATTAGTTGTTTTGGATACTCAAAGCATCACCATGTACTGCCGTGTTATCCAAATTTAATGTTCAGTACTCAAACCTTTTCAGATCTCAACAACGTCTGATTCTCAGCTGACATGTCATGACAACACTCAACAGGTAATGTACTTTCCATTAAAAATGAGCATTTAATAAGCATTTATTTCTTAAATGTTCTTTAGTTGGCAACAACAGTGATTTTTAATTACAAACTTAAAGAATTAAAAAAGATAGTGATAGGCTGATGATACACAGGACAACATTTTGAGCAATCTTGCCAGGCAACTTTTTTTGACCAATGTTGCTTGGGCACTTTCCCAACTGAGAATGGGTAAAAAAAAATTTTTTCAGACTTTAAATCAGTCATGGGCCCTGTGTCTCTTCTGGTTGCCCACTGATGCCAACATTAACCCAAGTTGCCCCGCAACGTTGCTCATAAAGTTGCCCCATGTATCATCAGTCATAGGAATTGTTTAATTTACAATGGTATATGGATGATGGTTCATTCTGAGCTAGCATGTGTATCATATGTTGTATGTCCCCATACTTACTGCTTTTGTCATTTTGTGGGGGATGGGTAGAAGTTCAGGGTGTGTTTTGTCAAACTGCACAATGGTTTGTGTGTCGTATGTCCCCCATACTTACTGCTTTTGTCGTAAGTCCCCCATACTTACTGCTTTTGTCATGTTGTGGGGGATGGGTAGAAGTTCAGGGTGTGTTTTGTCAAACTGCACAATGGTTTGTGTATCGTAAGTCCCCCATACTTACTGCTTTTGTCATGTTGTGGGGGATGGGTAGAAGTTCAGTGTGTGTTTTGTCAAACTGCACCATGGTTTGTGTATCGTATGTCCCCATACTTACTGCTTTTGTCATGTTGTGGGGGATGGGTAGAAGTTCAGGGTGTGTTTTGTCAAACTGCACCATG
The DNA here is from genome assembly GCF_965113295.1 of Leuciscus leuciscus. Classification (NCBI taxonomy): domain Eukaryota; kingdom Metazoa; phylum Chordata; class Actinopteri; order Cypriniformes; family Leuciscidae; genus Leuciscus; species Leuciscus leuciscus. The sequence goes on along the minus strand of NC_138728.1, from coordinate 15,834,488 downwards.
GTTTGTGTGTCGTATGTCCCCATACTTACTGCTTTTGTCGTATGTCCCCATACTTACTGCTTTTGTCATGTTGTGGGGGATGGGTAGAAGTTCAGGGTGTGTTTTGTCAAACTGCACAATGGTTTGTGTGTCGTATGTCCCCCATACTTACTGCTTTTGTCGTAAGTCCCCCATACTTACTGCTTTTGTCATGTTGTGGGGGATGGGTAGAAGTTCAGTGTGTGTTTTGTCAAACTGCACAATGGTTTGTGTGTCATATGTCCCCCATACTTACTGCTTTTGTCGTAAGTCCCCCATACTTACTGCTTTTGTCATGTTGTGGGGGATGGGTAGAAGTTCAGTGTGTGTTTTGTCAAACTGCACAATGGTTTGTGTGTCGTATGTCCCCCATACTTACTGCTTTTGTCGTAAGTCCCCCATACTTACTGCTTTTGTCATGTTGTGGGGGATGGGTAGAAGTTCAGTGTGTGTTTTGTCAAACTGCACCATGGTTTGTGTGTCGTATGTCCCCCATACTTACTGCTTTTGTCGTATGTCCCCCATACTTACTGCTTTTGTCATGTTGTGGGGGATGGGTAGAAGTTCAGGGTGTGTTTTGTCAAACTGCACAATGGTTTGTGTGTCGTATGTCCCCCATACTTACTGCTTTTGTCGTAAGTCCCCCATACTTACTGCTTTTGTCATGTTGTGGGGGATGGGTAGAAGTTCAGTGTGTGTTTTGTCAAACTGCACCATGTCCCCATACTTACTGCTTTTGTCATGTTGTGGGGGATGGGTAGAAGTTCAGTGTGTGTTTTGTCAAACTGCACCATGTCCCCATACTTACTGCTTTTGTCATGTTGTGGGGGATGGGTAGAAGTTCAGTGTGTGTTTTGTCAAACTGCACCATGTCCCCATACTTACTGCTTTTGTCATGTTGTGGGGGATGGGTAGAAGTTCAGTGTGTGTTTTGTCAAACTGCACCATGTCCCCATACTTACTGCTTTTGTCATACTACAGTGCAGTACATTTGTGATATACATTTTGTTATTTGTGAAATTAAAATAACTTGTTCAAACCTTAGCCCTATGTCTTAAAGGTGCCATATAATGAAAAACCTTGAAATTTACCTTGGCATTGTTGAATAATATGGAAAGATAAAACTGTTTCTAAATCATTTTTGCCCTTACCTAAGCCACATACCTTCTGTATAGATATCAGAGACCAATTTAAATATTGTATTAATGCATTCTATTGTGCCTTTAACACCTAACTATAGTAATACAGTATAATTTCCTCTAATCAATTATAACTTCTTTTTTTTCAACAGAACTGTAAACATGTCATAATATCTACGGTAGTATCAAGCTTGAATAAATGTGATTGCTGTAGTGGTCCTTATTCTGCTTTTAAGTGGGCTGGTGTGAGATGTAAGGGTAAGTATTTTGTTCAGACAATTTTAATACTTTTAAAAATGCTTTACCATTGAAACCCTAAAACTGTGTAATCTTGACGTTCTAAATGCATCTTTAAATTAGCTTGAAAAAGTTAACTTTTCATTCTTTCTTTCTGTCTTGCTCAGTCTGTCTGCCTGTGTAATTGTGTAATCGATTCATATTTATATTAGTCTTCTCCTTTCTCTGTCAGGGTTCCCACGGGTCCTTGAAATCCTTGAAAGTTTGTGAATCTGACAAAAAAAATTCAAGGCCCTGGAAAGTTTTTGAAAATAAACACACATAGATACAGGTCCTTGAAAGTGCTTGAATTTATTTTGTGCAAGAAGTTTTCTGGAAAAAAATCCATATTATTCCGGTCCGCTAATGTGTTATTTCGTCAACACTTCGTGGCCATATTAGCTTGCTTGATTTACCTTAGTTACCCGCATTTACGCATTACGCTAAGTGTTTCCCGCGTAAGGTACTTTGTGTTGTACGTTGCCATGACGTTCACGCGCGCAAAACTGTAACAATGTATCTTATAAGGTAACAAGATATAACCTTGCTCTCACTTGAAATCTGTCCCCACATTAAGTCCTTGAATTTGAGAGTATTGGACCTGGAAAGTCCTTGAAAGGTCCTTGAATTTGAAGTTAACTAAGGTGTGGGAACCCTGTCTGTTCTCTTCCATCTTATAGCCACACTTTCAAACACACTGATCATCTATCACTGCTTTATCTATCACTTTTTAAAGCATCTTTTCTTGAATCACCTTTTATTCAAATGAAACCAACCTTGTTTATTATATGCTCAATCTAGTTTGTTCCCGCTTCTGGCATAAAACTTGCTACGAGAAAAATGTGAAGCCCAAACCTGACCCCTCAACATCCGTAAGTATGATTTATTGAATAGTCAGATATGTTTTATTTTTCAGCATTTTTCTTCCTTAGAACTAAACTTTCTGAGTATGTACAAAAGATATGTTTACTATTTCAGGATTCCGAAGTAGAATTTTCCAGTGAGAACATGTCGGATGAGGACTATGTACCTAATTCTGTCTCAGAAGGTTCAGACGTAAGCATAGCGTCTCCAGAAAAACTCTTAAACATTAAAAATACTGAAGTGTTCTGCATCAAATCTACTGCAGAAATTCAAAATGGCAGACCATGCCAAGAAAGTGTCATAGGTTCACTCCCAAAAGTTCCAGTCTGCACAGCACAGCTTGAAATGCCTAGTAGGAAAGCCATACAAGTACAAATATCGAAAGTTCACAGCGATGGCAATACTGAAAGCACTGTTGAGGATATCACAGGCACAGGGGAAGATCCATCTTTACAATCTTCAAATATATCCTCTTCAGTAAGCAAGAAGAATTACTGCTACATTTGTGGAAAACCGCAGTCAAAATTTACACGCCACTTAAAAGTCCATGAGAATTCAAACGTCGATGTTGCTCGGGCTTTGGCTCTACCAAAACATTCCAAAGAGCGTCAAAAACTTCTGAACAAACTGCGGAACAAAGGAAACTATGAACACAATGCAGATGTTTTAGCGAATGGGACTGGATTGTTAAAACTCAGACGTAAGCCAAAGAAAAGATATGATTCAAAAGATTATGTGCACTGTATGTATTGCCATGCAATGTTTCTCCGAAGGGATCTCTGGAGACACGTTCGAAATTGTCTTTCCAAACCAGTGGAAGATCAGGCAGAGCCAGGAAGAACTAGGGTCTTGTCTTTGGCAACAATGTCTAATGCAGCCCTCTGCCAACAAATATCACAAGGTGTTTGGAAACTGCTAACTGTGATGAAAGACGATGACATCTCTGCTGCTGTGCGGAGTGACTTTTGCATTCTTCAGCTGGCCCAGTCATTTTACAATAAACATGGGCAAGATCCCACTAAATTTGACTATATTCGACAGAAGCTCCGGGAAGTTGGAAGACTTCTGCTGATTCTGAGAAAGGAATTTTCTGTACAGACTCTTGAAGATGCTGTGAGACCTGAAAAATTCAATGTTGTTATCCAGGCTGTCAAAAAGGTATCTGGGTTTGATGATGTAAAACACTCATTCCAGACTCCAAGCCTTGCCCTTAAGTTGGGCCACTCACTGAATAAGATATGTGACATTGTACATTGCCGAGCTCTAATGGCAGAAGATGGTGAGGGGATAAAGTCAACCCAAGCATTCAAAAAGCTGTATGATGCTAAATGGTCTGAACTCGTTTCCCACACAGCTTTGACCACCTTGAATGAGGGGCGCTTTAACAAGCCGTCTACCCTCCCTTTCACAGAGGATGTAAAACTTCTTCACCAGCATCTTGAAAAGGTTGTTGATTTAGGTTCTGAGAACTTGAAACAGATGCCATCAGCACAAGTCTATGGCGACCTATGCAAAGCAACTCTTGCAAAAATAATTGTGTTCAATCGGCGACGTGGAGGAGAGGTTGCAAAAATGCAACTCAAAGGTTTTCTAGAGAGGGATACAGCTCCCCTACACAAAGATGTTGCTGTTGGGCTAACAAAGTTTGAACAAAAACTTTGTACACATTTTAGTCGGGTGGAACTTAGGGGTAAAAGAGGGCGAAAAGTGGCAGTTTTGCTGTCACCAGACATGGTTGATGCCTTAAACCTCCTCATAAGCAGAAGAAGGGAATGTGGAGTCCCTGAGGAAAACCAATTCCTGTTTGCTCGACCAAGCTGTTTGAGTTGTTATAGAGGACAAGACTGTCTGAGGATCTATGCACACGAGTGTGGTGCACAAAACCCGGAACTCCTCCGGTCGACCCAACTGCGCAAACATGTGGCAACTTTGTCGCAGGTGCTTAACCTGAAAAACCACGAGTTAGACCAAGTTGCGGACTTCTTGGGCCACGATATTCGTGTGCACAGAGAATATTATCGACTTCCGGAGGCTACAACCCAGCTGGCCAAGATTTCAAAGTTACTCCTCGCTATGGAGAAAGATTCTCTTTCAAATCTCCACGGCAAAACCCTAGAAGAAATTGAAATTGAAGGTAATGCTACTAAAGTTGTTACAAATGACATTTTGAAGTTAACTAAGTATATTCATATCCTAAAGATAATCCCTAACGTAGATCTTAATGTAATGTTCACCAGATATTAGAGTTATCACTATGTCTTCTATTTTTACTCTAACATTAGCAATGTTAAGCTTACTTGATACTCAATTTTTTTTTTAGACAAGTTAGACTTTTCTGATTCGGAACATAGTGAAGACAGTGATGCTGAGGAGGCGCATCCACAGACACAAACAGAAACAGGTAAAAGCACATAAACATACAAACATCAAATCAGTAAAGTCAGTGTAAGAAGTGCACCATATGATGCACCAAAACATTATACAGTAGTTCAGAGATGTCACAGAAGCATAATTCATATAGACCAAGCGCCGCTGCTGTTTGTTATAGTATTTTATTTTTCTATTCACAGATACTGATCCTGCCTTAGGAGGCCCATCTAAAGGTATGAGAATACTAAAACTTTTTTAACTTCAAACCCACATGTGTATATATACTTTTGAAACCAAAATGACTGTTAGAAATGTTTAAAATGCAGTTTAGGTTGCTTTTGATTGCTTAAATTATAACATTGTGTAAATGATGCAAGTTTTTGGGGAGCACTTTACAGTAGGGGTACATGAATTACCATGAATTAATGCATAAATTAATGGAGAATTATGAATTACTTCATCCATTAATATCTCAATTATCAGGAACTAGCATGAGTTCAAAATCTTTTATTCATGACCTCATAGATGAAAAACACCTTAAGACATTCACTAAGATGAGTACATCATCATGATTAATAGGTTATTATGCATGATCTTGATGTTTTCTTTTTCACAGAAAACAAGATTTTTAATATCCATTATGGATAAAGCTATGCTTTTGGTACATGTACTAAAACATTTTTTTTTCTCAAATAAGATTACTTGAATTATTATAATAATATATACAAAAATCTGCATTGCCTCATGCATGCATACAGGTTAGAACAGTATATCAGTAACAGTAATTCATGTGAGAACTAATGTTTTTCATTAATTATGATGAGTTATCAAGCACGTATGTCTTCTTCATAGCAGCCTGCATGTAAATGGACAGACCCCCAACACTGGCCAATCACAGCACAGAGTATGTGAATTCTGTTGACATCCAAATACAGTAGTCATCATTAACTAAGCATTAATTTCTTATGACCTCATCGTGTGTGAACCCTCAAGTAAAGTGGTAACTTGGTCTTCTGGAAATACTGATAAACAGTGTGTTATTAAAGCGATAGTTCACCCAGAAATGAAAATGTGAGGTTCAACTGCTAATCCCTAGGAGTCAGTGATGTAGATGACTTTGTTTCTTCAGTAGAACTCAAAGATTTTTAACTCAAACCGCTGCAGTCTTTCAGTCATATCCCTGATAGCGCACGTACATCTAGAAGATGTCTATTTGACGTCTGCATTTACATCTGCAAGATGTATTATTTAGGTTATTTGCTCATCTGCAATACGTCTATTGGATGTCTCTTTTTAGATGTCACATAGACGTCTGTTAGATGTCTTTAAGATGTTTATAATTTAGAATGTATGTAAAACTGACATCTGAAAGAAAGTTTTTAGACAGCGGATGTTTCCAGATCAAGAGATCTTTAACAGACATCTTGCAGACTTGCGTGTGTCATCTGGGATATAATGGCAGTCAATGGGTCCCAAACATGCACAGACTAAACCAAATACATGCTGTATAAAATGCAAAATGCAAAATACATCTTGTGTATAGGTCACTTATTTGTTTATACAGTGCAGAGTGATTGTGGTCACTACAGCTAATCAGAATGGTAATTACTTGTGCTTATCCTGATTGTTGCAACCGAATTTTGTTTAGCCGTTGTATTCACAATCTCTGCACTGTGTAAACAATGAGTGACATATACAGTCTGTATTTGGATGTAAGACTACTGTATTTGGATTTACATTTACATTTACATTTAGTAATTTGAAAGGAAAAGTAGAGAGGTAGGTCTGTAGTTCTCTACAAGTGATGTGTTAAGTGTTGATTTTTTCAGCAGTTGAGTTACCAGAGCCTGCTTGAATGCAGTAGGAAAAGTGCCAGTATGGAGGGATGAGTTGATGATGTGTGTGAGAGCTGGTAGAAGTGTGTGAGATATGGCTTGTAGAAGGTGTGAGGGGATGGGGTCAAGAGGGCAGGTGGTAGGATGACTGGAGAGGAGAAGTGTAGATACTTTTTCCTCGGTTAGCGGAGAGAAGGAGGAGAGAGGGTGATTGGCTGTGGAAGGGGTCGGTCTGTGCTCCTGTGTGTGAGGAGCTGAGAACTGACTGCTGATAGTTGTTGTCTTGTTGGTGAAGAAGTTCGCAAAATCGTCAGCAGTTAAAGAGGAGGTGGGTGGTGGTGGTGGAGGAGGACAGAGGAGAGAGTTGAATGTCTTGAAGAGTGATCGTGTGTTGGAGGAGCTGTTGATCTTGTTGTGGAAGTAGGAAGATTTTGCAGCATGAACATCAACGGAAAAGGAAGAGAGGAGAGATTGATACATACTCAGGTCAGATGTGTCTTTTGATTTGCGCCATTTCCTCTCCATTGCCCTGAGTTCGGTCCGGTGTTCCCGAAGAACCTCAGATAGCCAGGGGTTAGAGGGAGTAGCGCGTGCTGGCCTGGAGGAAAGAGGGCAGATATTGTCTAGAGAAGAGGTTAGAGTGGAGCAGAAGGTATCCGTTGCGGTATTCACATCCAGAGATGAGAATTGTGGGGGTGAGGGAAGAGAAGAAGACACGGCAGAGGAGAGATGGGCGAGAGAAAGTGAGCGCAGGTTTCGCCTGAAAGTGACTGGTGGTGGGGTTGGTGGTGCAGGGGCAGAGAGTTGTAGACTGAAAGTGATGAGGAAATGATCTGAAACATGGAGAGGTCTCACCAAGATGTTGTCTGTGATGCAGTTGCGTGTGTAAACCAGATCCAGTTGGTTGCCTGATTTGTGAGTGCCTGTGGTGATGAATTGTTTGAGATGTCAACAAATTTTGCACACTGTGCTGTGATTGGCCAGTGTTGCGCTCTGTCCATATTCCTACAGGCTACTATGAAGAAGACATGAACATGCTTGATACCTCATCTTTAATGAAAAACATGAGTTCTGACATTAATTGATATACTCTTCTAGCCTGTATGCATGCATGAGGTAATATTTATTATTTTTCTATATTCCTTTTAATAATTCAAGTAGTCTTACATGCACAAAATGTTTTTTTGTATTTTGAATCATGTGCCATGACTATAGGTTTATCTACAATGTAAAGTAAATACCTTGTTTTTTGTGAACAATGGAAACATCATGATCATGCATAATAAACATAAATCATGATGATGTACTTGTCTTAATGTCTTAGGCTATGTTCACACTTAGTGTCTTTTTTGACAAGAAAAAGTTGACAATGCCGTTTTTTTAGCAAAAAAGAAAACGCTGGCAGCGTTCGGTTACAAATAGCAGCCGAGCGCGTCTTTTGTTGCTATAACAACAGCTGCAACAGTAGCCTAGTGCTGTGTGATGCAAAAAATGTCGAGAAAGAGAAAGTTGGCTCTTGCGATGGCTTTTGAAGTTACCGGGGAGGAGAATGTCGGTTCACAAAGACGTTTGTGGGTGCACGACATTATACAGGAAAGGAAACTGTATGGAGCTCCTTGTGCTCCGAAACAAGGACGATAAGTTTATCTACCGGCACCGTCTCCATTTTTTCTTGTTATTCTTGTTGTTATGGAAACGACAGGTCTCACTACTCGCTTGTCATTGGTCAGCTGTCAAAAAGGCGCTTGACGTAGGGCGTTCTTTTCATAAAAGTTGAACTTTTTTCAACTTAAAAAGACGCTCTGAGCTGCAGAAAAAGACGCCGGCGGTGGCGTCTAAAAAAGCGCTCAGGACTTTTTTGAAAAAACGGTTTACTCCATAGGGTTATAATGTAGAACAGACGCTGGTAGTTCGAAAAAAGACGCTAAGTGTGAACATAGCCTTAAGGTGTTTTTCATCCATGAAGTCATGAATGAAAGACTTTGAGCTTGTGTTAGTTCCTGATAATTCATGAGATTCACACTTGCCATAAAGTGTTACCATGTTTTGAATATGTATTTTATTTTTATTTTTTTAAAGATCATTGCATGAAGGACAAATATCACAGCAGGAGGGAGGAGCATGAACAACCTGGTAAAAGCACACAATCATATAAAGAAAGAACACTGTACTAGGGAATTCTCTAGATCAATCATTTTAGCTGGTTTTATAGTAAAGGAGGATTTTTTGCTAGAGATTTACAGTTTCCACTTAAATGTGTAGAATAATTTATGAAATGTTTGAGTATGTTCCATCAGAACCTTTATTCTGAGCCATTCTATTCATACCACAGGAATGAAGAAAGCTAGGCGGCCTGTTGTGAACCCTACAGGCACCTCAGATGGTATGAGCATCTACCTCACTCAGCCAGCATATCCATTAAGGTTTGATTCAATTCATGCAGACCAAGCAATACTACTGTTTGTTATAGTGTTTTATTTGTCTATTCACAGATATTGAGACTTCCTTTGGAGGCTCATCTCAAGGTATGATGAGAATACTACTAGTATAATGAGAACTACTTATCTATATTGGCCTGTCATGATAACTTTTTGTTGGTCGATATATTGCCCCTTAAAATAATTGTGATAAGTGATATTATTGTCATTTTAAGACCATTTTATGCCAGTGAATGTAAAATAATAATATAACAGCATAATAATGCAAGAAGGCCACACACTTTCAATTAATAAACAAACATTTAATTCATAAATGATTTAGATCATGAAAATTAAGTGTCCAAATATTAGATACCTTAAAAAACTTGAATAATAGTAAAAAAAAATAATAATAATAGTAAATCCACATTTTCTTACAAATAGAAAAAAGACAAATGGACGAAGAACTGTTATGGAGATTTTTCCATCTACAGATTTTTCCTTTTTTTATGTTTTATGTTATGTTTTATGTTATTGTGTTTTTTATGTAAATATAAATGGTGATGTATTGCATTGGCAAAAATTGAGATCATGTACATTTATTGTGCGATAAGTCGATATATTGATTATCGTGACAGGGTGGGATGCAGCGATTATAGATTTTGGCTGTACGATTATAGTCTGAGGAATAATCACGGTTTCACAGTTATCACAGTAATTATTATTCATTAATTCATTTTAAAACACTATTAGTTAAAACAAATAATAGTCCATTTCCAGTCCTGTAATAATTTTACACTGAAAATATATAACAGAATAATGAATAAATAAATAAATAAAAATAAGAATAAAAAGTAATAGTATTTGTCTATATAAAATCTTAGCTAAATATTAGCTAAGTATTTCCCTATTAAAGAGGACAAATGTAGTTAAATGCACTTTAAGTTGTGATCAACTATATTACAAAATTGTTTGGTATTTTCATTTTTTTTGGACCAGAGTAGAAACATTGAAAATAAAAAAGCTCTAACTGGCTTTTGACTTAACAATATAGCCTCCTTTTGAAAATGAATAATGCAGTACAGTGAAAATAAATAAAAAGAAACACATCTCTGGTATTGAATATTAGCAAGCTATACATATCCTTTTGGAACAAAACAAGGAGTCAAAAGCTGCAGGACCCACATACAACATGGCCCTCAAATTGCACACTTATCTTCAGTCCTTTCTGTTCATATTATAGTGCAGAAATGTAAGCATGTTCACATTCTCAGTGCTCAGTCTTGACCTCTGAACTTTAAGCTAGCGCACAGTTGGAAAAACTTTTAGTTGCAGCAGTTTTATTCCGTGCAGAAGAAACGCTGTGTTGAGAAGCCTTAACGATTAATTAACCGTGACGAATTAAAGCACGGTTAATAGTGAAATCAGTTTATCGTTGCATCCCTAGTGACAGGCCTAAATCTATATTAGGAAATAAGCAACCATGTAGTCAGGTCTTTAATTTTATTCTTTTATTTACAATTTGATATTTGATGTATGAGGAATGTAACATTGGGCCAACAGTTAAAACCAATTTTACTCTTACGGATTAGTGACCTATACAACAAGACTTGACTAAAGACAAGGGTTGGTAAGAGTGTGGCTGGTTGGGAGAAGAGGGAGAGGAGCTCTGGCCATCATAGTGTTCAACCCAGGGTTCAGGAACCTGTTTTCCTCTTTTGTAGGGAATCATGAAAATTCTGCTGAAAAAAATCTGGATGATGCTAAAAGGAAGCAGAAACAAGCCTGGTCTCCAACTGAAATTGCAGCAGTACAGAGGCATTTCCGCGACCACATAGCAAGGGGTAAACTCGCCACTAAAATTGAATGCCAGCAGTGCAAGAATGCTGAGCATCCAGCTTTGGCTACTCGCACGCTCCAAAACATTAGGGATTTTGTCAGGAATCGCGGCTTAACCCTAAAAAAGAAACAGTCTCATTAGGTGTTTTTGTTTTTTACTTTTTGTTTATATGTAAGCAGAATATTCTTCTGCTGTTAAAGTTTGTTCATGGATTCAGTATGCTTTCAGCAATGTTTAGTTTAGCTGTTATGCTTAGGAACAGTTAAAATATTTAAGTTGTTCTCTTTACACTTAAAGTAAGAGCGTTTGTTTTTTCATTACACACAGTACACACAGGATGTTTCTTGATACACAAAATGATCTTGTGATGTAAAATATTAAGGGCAACTACAGTAATTTTGCTGTAAACAAGAACAAAATAAACTTTGCTCTTTGTTCACAGAATGTGCATACTGTTATGTCTGCACCGCTTGTTTGAATGTTGTTTCTTCGCTTAAATATGATCACCCACTCTGGGTTTTTCTGCAAACAACCGGCTAGATTTACATTATGTGTATAGATAGATAGATAGATAGATAGACAGACAGACAGACAGACAGACAGACAGACAGACAGACAGACAGACAGACAGACAGACAGACAGACAGACAGACAGACAGACAGACAGACAGACAGACAGACAGACAATCCCTTATGTCACTCCCAAATAGTACATCCTTGAATACACACTATAAAAGGTAAGGTAGCATATTTACAGCACTATACAAAAATATTTTACATACTTGCACAATGCGTGCACCATGTTCTGAGTTTGATCATTGGTCCTCAAATATCAGGTATGTCCCTTTAATACACAGTCTTTACTATTGTGTATGTGTTAAGCCATTAGTCCTCATATATCAGGTATGTCCCTTTAATACACAGTCTTTACTATTGTGTATGTGTTAAACCATTAGTCCTCATATATCAGGTATGTCCCTTTAATACACAGTCTTTACTATTGTGTATGTGTTAAGCCATTAGTCCTCATATATCAGGTATGTCCCTTTAATACACAGTCTTTACTATTGTGTATGTGTTAAGCCATTAGTCCTCATATATCAGGTATGTCCCTTTAATACACAGTCTTTACTATTGTGTATGTGTTAAGCCATTAGTCCTCATATATCAGGTATGTCCCTTTAATACACAGTCTTTACTATTGTGTATGTGTTAAGCCATTAGTCCTCATATATCAGGTATGTCCCTTTAATACACAGTCTTTACTATTGTGTATGTGTTAAACCATTAGTCCTCATATATCAGGTATGTCCCTTTAATACACAGTCTTTACTATTGTGTATGTGTTAAACCATTAGTCCTCATATATCAGGTATGTCCCTTTAATACACAGTCTTTACTATTGTGTATGTGTTAAGCCATTAGTCCTCATATATCAGGTATGTCCCTTTAATACACAGTCTTTACTATTGTGTATGTGTTAAGCCATTAGTCCTCATATATCAGGTATGTCCCTTTAATACACAGTCTTTACTATTGTGTATGTGTTAAGCCATTAGTCCTCATATATCAGGTATGTCCCTTTAATACACAGTCTTTACTATTGTGTATGTGTTAAACCATTAGTCCTCATATATCAGGTATGTCCCTTTAATACACAGTCTTTACTATTGTGTATGTGTTAAGCCATTAGTCCTCATATATCAGGTATGTCCCTTTAATACACAGTCTTTACTATTGTGTATGTGTTAAGCCATTAGTCCTCATATATCAGGTATGTCCCTTTAATACACAGTCTTTACTATTGTGTATGTGTTAAGCCATTAGTCCTCATATATCAGGTATGTCCCTTTAATACACAGTCTTTACTATTGTGTATGTGTTAAGCCATTAGTCCTCATATATCAGGTATGTCCCTTTAATACACAGTCTTTACTATTGTGTATGTGTTAAACCATTAGTCCTCATATATCAGGTATGTCCCTTTAATACACAGTCTTTACTATTGTGTATGTGTTAAGCCATTAGTCCTCATATATCAGGTATGTCCCTTTAATACACAGTCTTTACTATTGTGTATGTGTTAAGCCATTAGTCCTCATATATCAGGTATGTCCCTTTAATACACAGTCTTTACTATTGTGTATGTGTTAAGCCATTAGTCCTCATATATCAGGTATGTCCCTTTAATACACAGTCTTTACTATTGTGTATGTGTTAAACCATTAGTCCTCATATATCAGGTATGTCCCTTTAATACACAGTCTTTACTATTGTGTATGTGTTAAACCATTAGTCCTCATATATCAGGTATGTCCCTTTAATACACAGTCTTTACTATTGTGTATGTGTTAAGCCATTAGTCCTCATATATCAGGTATGTCCCTTTAATACACAGTCTTTACTATTGTGTATGTGTTAAGCCATTAGTCCTCATATATCAGGTATGTCCCTTTAATACACTCAAATGACACTTTTGTGTGTTGTATATCTAGTGTCCTCAGAAATCACTTTAGTCCTTATAATAACGTTTTGTGTCATAGGTGGGGCTTGTGTATCAAATTATAAATTGTCCTCATAATTGTGTATATTTTCAGGTTGTTACATTATAGATTGTGTTTTGTGTAAACAAACTTTAAAGTGAAATCTGTGTTGTATGGGTCAAAATAGATTTTTTGATCTTCACCACATCTCTGTACAGCAAGTGGAAAGGGGTGTCCCCCTAATACACCAACACACCTGTTTGGGCTGCAGTGTCCTGGTAATTCACAAAAACCAGTATGTGTGTGTGTGTGTGTGTGTGTGTGTGTGTGTGTGTGTGTGTGTGTGTGTGTGTGTGTGTTGTTGTTGTATGTTGAGGCAGTTCCTCGAGGTTGAATCGCCAGTTTGTTCTGCTCAGCTGACCATGATTGTTTGACCTGATACAGTCATACGCCAACATACGGTCACTTCTCTGCCCACACACTTTCCTTGTGGTAGGCGATTCAAAAAGCTCCCAATATACCCATTGTCAATCTAAGGCACTGCAATTTGTATAAAGGTAGGCTAAATTACAGTAGACTATGTTCAATATCAGAAATCAGAAGTATGAGATTATAAATGAATATGTGTGGTGTGCACGAGAGCATGAAGCTGTAGATATGTTTTTTGCTCGAGTAATTCTGTATGTCTCTTAATTTTCACATGGATTTTGACAGACTGGAGAGAAATGCTGCCTAATATGAGGGAGGACGGAACAGGCTGTGAATCAGACACACACGCACACACGCACGCACGCACGCACGCACGCACGCACACACACACACACACACACACACACACACACACACACACTGACTGCCATGGCCTAATCAGCTAATAGTTGTTAGTGGGAATGTATCATGCTTGTGTTGTTGAATTCATTTCAACATTTTCATAGCTGAGACGAGATCTTTTGGTCATTTTTAGTGAAGCGGATCGCTCTTGGTTGTAGACACCATCATGACTCAACCTTTACTGTAAATACACACAGCTACATTACCACATAAACAATGCATTTGACAAAAACACAATACCATCACAATACAACACAACTTAAAGGAATGGAAGTCAATGGGGAAAGAAATTCTAGTAGAAGGTTTAAAACAGAAATGTGCAGCATGTATTTTTATTGAAACAGTTCTTCCATACAAAATTGTGTTATTTGATTTGTAAAATTGTCTAAACTGTTCTTTAAGTTTGCTGGTTATACATTACTGATGTAATTCCTGTTAGTCATGACAGGAGTTTGATTAGATATAACTTGCACAGGCAAGTGTAGCCGGTGCTGCTCGACCAGCTCCGAGCGGGATTGGAACCGGGGTCTCCAGCGTGGGAGGCGGGCACGCCAACAAGGACGTTAAAGACCACAGCCGCTAGCATGCCTCTTGAAGCCAGGAGAGTGAGGTTTACACGCACAGCTCTTACTGGCTTACGTCCGTTAAACTCACCCCCCTAAATCTCACTCCATCCGGGTCACGGCACCAAATGTGACCGGTCCTACTCGACCCGCTCCGAGCGGGATTCCCAGCGTGGGAGGCGGGCGCACTATCAAGGACGCTAAAGACCACAGCCACTAGCTGGTTTAAGATGGCTTCCAAGCCTGACCAAGGTGGTGTTTAGCTGGTTTCTCCCAGAAAAAGTGCTCTAAAACCAGCCAACAAACCAACTTAACCAAAGCTTACACCAGCAAACCAGCTTAGAATGTAAATATGTTATTGTAGACATCATTTTTGCTTTTTACAATCTGAGGGACGAGTCAAAATGGCGATTCTGAATATGTATATCAAAAAGTCCAGTTGAAGGCCATTTTAAAGTTCAAGTTTATTTATAATATGAACCACATATAAGAACTACAACTGTTGTACCAAAGTGCTGTAAAATGTAATGTTAGTAATAAAACATAATGAAGCATCTATAAATCTCAAACAACATCATCAACCTATTTTAATAAATTTAAGTCAAATTAAATAGCTTATTTATGTAGCAATCAAGTTGAACTGAACCTGGAAAATTTATTTATTGCACAATCCTTTCTAGAAACTAGAGTTTTATTGTATTTTCACTAACGTTTGTCGTTGTATTCAATCCCATGATGTAAACTAGCTGTAAACCAGACAATTCATTGGTTACTTGGCCTGCTGTTCCCACCTCGGGCCAAAGTTTCACAGGTCTGAGGACAGGTGACAGAGGTTTCCTCCAGCAGACAGGTGTTGGTTGGCACTCTGGGTCTGCCGGGTCCAAGAGCTGTCGCGGTGTTCCCAAACTGTGACAGATGTGCAGTGTGTGACTGTGAGTACCTCGGCGGGGCATCGGACTGATGGATCACACCTCTATCTCCACCTGCTGCGGCCCAGTGAGCTCCTCTTGTTTATATGCTGCATCTGCCGCTGGAGTGCCACGCCATCTGTCCCCATCAAAGTCTTCCATGATGAGGAATGACGTTTGAAAGCGTTTAATCGAAGGTAACACTTAATAAGTGTCCCTTAACCTCAGATGAGGCTCGTTTCTGAATAGAAATAAAAAAGTTAGCAACTCTTGTCATCCCTCGATTAAAGCTATTTTTGCCCAGAGCACTTTAAATCTTATGGGAAAGATCGAGAGAAAGTTTAATGAGCGTTTATGTATGTGTGCTGTCTCAGTATGTCTATGACACACACCCGAGAGAGCCAGAGGGAGATCGCTGCTTATGCAAGACAGTGATTCAGTCTCAAACGAATCTCGTCTAATTCCATGTTATATTCATCCATTGTCATGGAGAAAGTTGGTTTATGCTGCATTGAGAAGTCCCTCATCATATGGGACATTTATCTCGCAGTGAGATGCTGTGATCTTTATAGCGTAAGTTCGGTGATCCTGAGCTTCCTCTGCTGGTGTCTGCCAGACGAGGCACATCTGCTGTCGAGAGCTGCGAGATGCAGACATCTGTCTACAATCAAGAGCTGAAACAGTCAGCCGTATCGTGTGTGTTCTGACTGGAGGAGCAGAGCTGGAGTCTTCAAACTGTATTTTATGAATGTCATCAAATGTCAAAATGTTTGTTTAACTCGGTGCAGTTACATGTTTGACGTTTCTCCTTTATGCTAGGCCGTAAAAACATATGCTACTAAAGTAGAAACTCATTGCAAATGCCTGCTCTACTGTCATTACTCCAGTACTAAAGGGGGCGATAGAGTTTGCTTCAAATGTCTGTGCTACTAAACCTAAGCTAGCTATAAACATTTATGACCTAATGTTTAAAGATAAGATTAACTTACTTTTATATTCTCAGCAAGGATTTCTTCAAACTGTTGCTCTGCTATGAAAGCAGTTCACCTGGGAGCATGTCTATGTTCCCTCAGCCCTATGTTCCCACAGCCCTAACCCTAACCCTAACATACCTAAACCTACCCCTCACAGGAGTGAGACTTGTCTGGGATGTTATTGGGCTATCCCTGTACCAGTACAAGCACTAAAACCTACCCTTCGTGGGGGAATTAGGCTTGATTGTTTGACATACCTAAAACCTACCCCTCACAGGAGGGAGACTTGTCTGGGATGTAATTGGGCTATCCCTGTACCAGCACAAGCACTAAAACTTACCCTTCATAGGGGACTAGGGCTTAATTAGTTAACATACCTAAACCTACCCCTCACAGGAGGGAGACTTGTCTGGGATGTAATTGGGCTATCCCTGTACCAGCACAAGCACTAAAACTTACCCTTCATAGGGGACTAGGGCTTAATTAGTTAACATACCTAAACCTACCCCTCACAGGAGGGCGACTTGTCTGGGATGTAATTGGGCTATCCCTGTACCAGCACAAACACTAAAACCTACCCTTCATAGGGGACATAGTTAAATGAGAGAACATAGGACTGTGGGAACATAATGGTTGTGGGAACATAGGGCCTAATTTTCAAAATTTTCAGTAAAAAAAATGTTTTGGGGGAAGGCCGTGGGAACATAGGGCTGACCCCGTTCAGCTGATGGAATAAACCTGACCTTAGAAAAAGACATTTTAAACAAATGTCAGCTGAGAGTATTTTCATTGTTATTGCGTTCTGACCTGGTTCTGACACATTTCTGAACGCAACTACATGACCATGTTGCTAGAAGCGTTAGCATTTAAGTACATAAGGTGCGTCAGAAATCTGAGTAGGTTCTACATTTGATGCAAAATGGACTTCACAAACGTTAAAAAAAATTCTATACAGTACGAATGTGTGTACCTACTACCTGTGCCTATTCTACAAATGAAATTGTCATGTAACCTACGGAGTCAGTTGCAAAGCTTCACTCCCATTCACAACTTCTCTCGTGTGGCATCATGGGATAGTAAAGTGACCATCAGATACGCACTTCAGAATTACGTCGGAAGTAGTAGAACATCCAGGTACTTTTCATCTACTGTTTTATGAATTCATTCAACACTATTCATTTCATGCTCTGTTTTTCACCTACTATAGTCGGGTATACAGGGATGCTGGATTTAGAATCGCATACTAGCTAAATATTCATACTATTTCTGCTATATAATGATATGGTAAATACAGTACGAATATGCAGGTGGTTCTGAATTAAGGTGGCATCAGATGAGGCAACCGATTTCCCATGATGCACTACAATTTTAGCTTTTAATTCTTTTTAGTAGTATGTGTTGATTGCAGATGTTTCGGATATAGGCTATTCAGGAAAGGGTGTATTTTTTGGGTGTTATTATTATTTGTAGTAATTTAATTGGACCCTTCTTAATTACTATTGTTGATGAGAATCCTGTTTGTTTTGATAGCTTAATGGTTACATGGAGACATGAAACTGAGTCACTGGAGGCTTGACTTGACAAGGTATGTTTTGGATTATACTGCTATTTAATTCTTTTATCTTGTGTTTATCTAGAGTGTTCTCGTGGGGCAGATTCAGTGCTGTGACTCAATGAGGACAGAAGCCTCTTAATGTTTTTTTTCCCATTTCGGTTACATAACGTAACAGATTTGTCAGTGACGGCGAGAGAGACAACAGAGGACGAAGGAGATTTTATGGGTGTCCACTTTGATCAGGGGACACCTGTCTGTCTCTCTTTCTTTCATTAGCGTTGTGTGTCTCTCTTCAAAGGTTCAGATGTGGACATCTGAAGAGCTGTTTGTTTATCAAAGATCTGCATTGATGCTCTTCACTTTGGCTTTGATGAGTCACACACACAAACCTCAGTCTGCTGACAATTAAAGGCGTGTTGTTCCTTTGTTTATGGCCAATATGTTTCTCCACGGTCAGCAATCCTGAGTCTCATTAGCTGAGGAACGTTCAAATAGAGGTGACAGGGGTTATTTCTGCTTAAAAAAAAAGTTTAGACCAGTATGAAGATCCACGCTGGCTGGATCTGACTTCAAACCTGAGTTATCTGGCTTGCCACTTCTTTGCCTATCCAGTGGCTCTCCTTATTCCTCGGCATGTGACGCTCTGTATGAAGTTAGCCATTAGACATAATAACTCAATTACACCTCAGCTGCTTGGAAAAACAGCCGGCCAATCTGGACTCTTATTGAATAAGCAGATCTTTACTGATGTTTACAGTTGAAGTCAGTCTTGCACGAGCAGTGGTCAGATACAGTGAGATCTATGCTTTTTAAAACCAAGTTTGTGAAATGTCAGATATTGCAAATCAAATCTCAAAATAGGTTTCACTCTGATTGACTTGAGTGATGTTTAAAGCTGTTTTGTCGATGTTGAAATATGGCGAATACAAACAGAAAAGGTCTGTGATGTCTATCATACAACAAAGTACGGTTTAGTATGATTAGAATGGCAATGCTAACAAATCACTTTCTCCAGGACCTCAGTCTGAATCTTTAAAATGTGTGACTCTTGTTACTAAGATCTTCTGAAACCAAAATGTTGCATGTTGACTAAGTGGCAATAATGGCACCTGTCATATGTTGGAAAGTCAGTGCTTTAGAATAACTGTATGATTCAGATGACAGCTTTTGCAGTACAAGAAGCTTTTTATCATGTTTTTTCTTCTTCTTTCTTTTAATGAGAGAAGCATTGTAGTGACAAGTTAAATCATACTGTGTTATTTAAGTGTAAAGTATTAATAAGTGTATTTTCCTTCAGTATGAATATTGTTTCCACAGGATTTACCATCTATTTTGAAAGCAGCAGGGAATCAGAACCACATTAGCCAGGAAGATTTGATATTCTTTCTTGCTCTGTTAGAGTTGCATCTCTTTTTCTGGTGTCCTGGTTGCAGTTAGAGTTGTGTGACTGTAAGCAGGTCAGGATGGGCAGCTTCATTTCTGCTAGATTTTCTTCATTATGTGGCTCCATCTGTATTCTCAGAAAAATTATCCGGCCTAACAATGGAAAAATTGCCATTTGCCAAACTGCCAAATTGCACTTTTTTTTTTCTTTTCTTTTCTTTTTTTTGGCACAATTTGTGTGTGTGTGTGTGTGTGTGTGTGTGTGTGTGTGTGTGTGTGTGTGTGTGTGTGTGTGTGTGTGTGTTTTAGCAGTCTTGGAATTTTTTTTAAAACTTAAAGGGCATTAGGATTTCATGGATGAAAAGATTACAAGGATGTCGAGGTAACCATGCATTTCTATTTCACATGCATATCTGGCAACAAACCTGTTAGTTAACTCTTATGTAACTTATGGGACTCCGTTAAAATGTACAGTAGATGTCCTCAGTTGCCTTGGAAACAATCTCCATGGGACAGATTAATTAATAAATTACACTTGGCAAACCATGAGTGGAGGAAAGGCGTGATCATTCCTTTAAGGTTCTTTTCATTTTAAATTGAATTAAGAGAAAATGTGTTACTGCATAAACACAGTATCATGTTAATATAAATATTGTGAAGTGCAAACAAACTCTTTTTTAACAAGGATATATTTGACAGATTATACTATAATCCTGAGGCCTAAACTGCAAAAAGGGTGGCCAAGTAAAAGGACAGAGATGCCCGTCGTCATACCCAACTCATGTGTTTCTGGCACGCAAGTCAGTTCATGTCCAAACATTGACATTGCCTTTGGATATAAATGTTTTCATGCATTTTCAGATTTTCTGTTTTCTGTCATATAAAGTGAAAATATGAAGCACCAAGAAGCAGATTTAATTTCTTCTGATATTTAACAGTTTAACAACAAAACCCTTATGTGTTGGAGAGCAACCCAGTTAGTGTAGACCTGGTTACAGAATCAGATTGGGGTCTTGATTCAGAGGGGGATAAAAGTTATTTGGGGTGACACATGGTGTCCCACATAGATGGCCACAATTGATATTATTTTGGGGAAAGATCTAGGCTAGGGCAGCTTTCATTGGCCAAGGACCGCCCTAGAGAACGTCTGACTGACCTTCAAAGCAACCAATCACAGTTCGTCTTGTTCTGTGTCATGTTTAGGGATGTGAAAATAAAGTCGATGTGCATGTAATAAATTATTCATTCAAGAACGTTGTGCAAATTTACTGCAACAATGGCACCGCAAACTTTTCATACTTTTGAAAATCCAACATTTAGTTGATCCTGATAAGTGCTCATTGTCACAGTTGTAAAAATGACGGCTTTCCTCTTCCATGAGGGGGTTTGGCATCAAGACGACTTTGTTTCCAGGCGGACCGTTCACGCGCCCCCCATAAATCCTGTAGAGTTCAACCAATCAAATGACCAATCAACCAATCACATTTTGTGTGGCTTATGCATCAGACGATCAACCAGCGATCTGTGGGCCTGGCGTCTGAGGCGGAGACTAGAAAAGATCTAAAACAAAACTGCGTCATTTTATCAAATAAAGTCGATATTCTTCCTTCGAAACTATTCCCAAATGGATCTACCCACACCTAAAGAGCTAATAAAGGAAATGATTAGGCCCAATATTAAATATTAACGCACAATCATTAGTTACTAGGACAGAGACAGAGCATAAGGCTGATCTGGCCTGCCAAATGACGGTGTTAAAAATTAAAGCCACACTCCAGGTCTAAATATATACTGTACTTATTATTATCATCAGAATCACTATTCAGGTTATGACGAACAATGTCAGCTCAAAGTCCTGTTAATTCTGCCCATGTCTGCATTTATAATTTATGATGTTGATAGTAGATCAACAATCTGAACAATGAACCGAAATGTACTGCAGCTATACTATCCCCTGTGGAGATTTTTTATAAAACTGACTTGTATCAGATGGAGGCTGCAGGACAGCCGAGTTGTGCACTTAAATTCTAAATAGAGAATGCCTTTTAAACTGCAGTTCAGTTTCTGAATTTTAATTGAGGTAGCAAACAGAAGCAAATGTATCAGTTTGATTCTGAATGTAAAGATATTCAATTAAAATTATGTAATTTTGCATGATAAAGGCTCAATTTGTATGTATGAAATTTAATATTTAAATGTTATCTGCCTTACAGACAGGGACAGCTATAGATATAGCATTTGAACCCTATGGTGGAAGAATTTAGAGGACAATGAGATCCATATTGATAAACAAATCTTTCATTTGACAATAATGCATTTATTTACATATGTATTTATTTATGCTTTTATTAAAAGATTTATTTATTGATACAACATTCAAAATCTTCCTTGGAAGATACCATTTTGAATAGTAATTTCATGAAATTCCTTTTCAGTACTACAATATTGCAGTTCAATAAAACCCAATTTAAATTTCCTGCAGGGCTTGGCCAATTCAGTTCAAATTCCAACAGACTTTAAATACATCTAAATCATCAAGTGTGAACTTTATTCAACCCTGCAGGATTGTGTGAAGTTAGGGGTCTAATAACTGGGGTCTCCAGCGTGGGAGGTGGGCGCCCTCATAAGGACGCTAAGGACCGCAGCCACTAAAGCCAGTCGCTAGCACACCCCTTGAAGCCAGGGTAGTGAGGTTTACACACACATCTCTTACTGGCCTACATCCGTTACACTCACCCCCCATAAACCTCACTCCATCCGGGTCACGGCACCAAATATAACCGGTCCAACTCGACCCACTCCGAGCGGGATTTGAACCGGGGTCTCCGGCGGGCGTGCTAACAAGGACGCTAAAGGCCCGGGCATACTTTATTGTCCACGTTCCGCTCAACTGCGCAAGCCTATTAAAGTAAACTACTTTGGGCATGAGCGCGGAAAGACACGTTCAGCGCATGCGCACTATCTAGTGAGATTTACAAGCACAGTTACACTCAGCCCTCTAAACCTCACTCCCATCCAGGTCACGGCACCAAATGTAACCAGTCCTACTCCACCCAATCCGAGCGGGACTCGAACCGGCATCTCCAGCGTGGGAGGCAGGCACACTAACAAGTACACTAAAGACCGCAGCCGCCAGCGTCAACCGCTAGCTCTCCTCTTGAGGCCAGGGGAGTGAGGTTTACACGCACAGCCCTTACTGGCCTACGTCTGTTACATTTAGAGTATTATAAAGCGTATGAATTACAATACTTTCACATCATACTCATCCATCTAACAGACATCTTGCATTGAAGGGACAGAGCATTAAGGGAAACCACAGAGAAAAAACCTAAACTCTCGCTCATATTTTACCCCTTAATCTCTATACCTCCACCAACAATTGTACCATTCCCAAATGGCAATAAAATCCATCAGCATCACTCAGTGTAATCCCAACAGAGGGATCCATAACAGCACCGCACACCCTGATGTCAGTAAATTCACAACAGAGCTCTCTCTGGCATCGCCTGCTAGGTTGTATGAGGTCATTTAGAGCAAGTTGTGTAGACTAACCTCACTGACAGGGCATGTTGCCCTTTTCATATATTTTCCCCGCACACAAAAAAGGCAATCCTTATCCTCCCTTTGACACTCTGTGCTTCTCTTGCTCTTTCTCTCTTTTGCTGACTTACTCATTCATCTTCTGCCTTTTAAAGAGCGTGTCCTCTTCAGCTTCAGAGTTGGGCTAACTCGGGCGACTCCCTTGGCTGTGAATAGATAGTGTTGTGTTGCTAGGCGACGTCTGAGATCAGTTAATCTGTGGATAGTGAGTATAGCATTTACCCTACCTGCCCGCTCACTAGCTCACATCCTGGGGGGTGAACCATGAACTCCTGATGATCCCATGCACATAGGGAAACACGGAAAAAAACATGCTGTAAGGGATGCATGACAGGCTACTGGCTGATTATTACTGACTATATCAGCCAATATTTAATATTGTGCATGCTGCATATTTTCCATATGCAGTTTTTTTCTTCTTCTCATTTTGATTACTTTTTCCATCATAATTAAAAACAATTATTTAATAACACTGTTAAACCTTTAGTAAATCTCTAAATGAATATTCATATTGTACAGTATAATGTTGTGATGCCTTAATTTATAATTAATTTAGTAATTAATTTTTTATTTTAATTTACTTATATAATTAGTTTTTTTTATTTTAGGTTTTAGCATTTTATTTTCAATTTATTTAGACAAAATGGTATAGAATTTTAATAATGACTATTTAACAGTTACACTGAAAAAAAAAATAGAAACTTAAAAATGGTAACATCTAAATGAACTAGTCAAATATATGATTTAACATCACTGAATCAACACAAATACATTAATTTATACCAACAAAGTAATTTTTTTAGGGGTTAAATCAGGTAGAAATGTACTATTTGAGGTAAAAATTGCAGGTTGCCACTTTTTACAGTGTAACTACGGAGCCCCTAAAGGGACATTGTGGTGGGAAAAAATATGAGATGGGAGATAAAATAATAAGTCTTTTGCGTTCCTTCGTAAAAACGTTTGCATTCAAGAAACTTTGCGTTCCCTCTGCGTTCACTCGCAAAACCTTTTAAGCTCTTTGCGAGCGAACGCACAGTTTCTTGTGGAAACGCAAACGTTTTTGCGAGGGAATGAAAAGTTTCTCTGGGGAACGTAAAAGTTTTTTTTTGAGGGAATGCAACGTTTTTTGGGGGAACGCAAACGTTTTTGCGAGGAAATGCAAAGTTTATCGGGGGAACACAGAAAGCATTGACAAATTATTTCTTTGAGTAGGCTTCTTTATTATTCCCGCCTTTTTATTTTTCAAATCTGTAACTGTCAAAGCCACATCATTAGGCCTACTGATTTTCTGGAGCTCATCCATCCAACTTTACTACACAGACTGTCAACACACTCTCAACAGGTACATTTCTTTCTTAAAATGTCTATACATTTTAACTTTCAAATTGTAACTGGTTTCATACCAATCTTTTCAATGTCTTTTTCTCTTTTTAGTTTAACAGAACATGTGTGACCAGCTCTGTTCAGTTAAGAATACTTCTCTCCTCTTCTCCACTAAGTAACAGAGATAACATTAAAGCTATTCCATTACTTTATATCACTTTTTCTTTTTAACATTGTGTAAATGGCTCACCCACTGTCCATTTTTGCTATTGTGGCCTTCATTTTCATTTTTCAATTCATACAGTATGTTCTTACATAAACAAATGGAAGAGACACACTGTAACTCTAAACTCAACAGTGTATTTCAGATGCTGTCAAATCCCACAGCCTCGTCATCTGCAGAGAAAAACTTAATTACATTACATCTGTTTTGTGTTTTACTTCTTTATGTATTTATTCATGTCCGATGTCAGTTGTCAGTGATGTATTCAGCTAAAGTGCAAGCAGTGGTTCTTGATGCTGCTCTCAATGTCACTCTGCTGTTTTGGTTGTGTTTGTGTTGGATGTTGCTTCTTGCTAATACCACCTAATCTAACTAAAGCCCTGTAATCCACTTAAAATGAGGTTATGAGGGTGCTGCTGGATCCGTGAGGATGCTTTTATGAGAATGAGTTCTGTCTTTATGTACTGCTGCGACCTGGCGTCTCACATTGAGGAAACAAAAACACTTTAAAAGGTGAATGCAAAATTCTTCGCAAAAAAAAAAAATCTCTGCTTTTGATAGAATTAATTTGATTGAAAGTCATATCTGCCATCTGGCTTTATACTCATATCTATTAGATGACTTTGAAGTACAATTTTCCATTTGTCCTACAGTTGCATTACGTGCTCGCTCCATATCTCCTGCTTTGGTTCAGAATGAACACATCACCTCTAACACACACACACACACACACACACACACACACACACACACACACACACACACACACACACACACACACACACACACACACACACACACACACACACACACACACACACACACACAGTTCTTCAATACGTTTACAGTTCTTTAGTGTAAATCTTCTTATTTGCTGAGATCAGAGTTAGCTGCTCTTTTGCTCAGAGAGCTCATCTCCCCTCCGCTGCATCCAGACAGCAAACACTGCATTTCTTTTTATAACATAGAAATCATAACCTTAGGGAGTAATCTAACCTGCAAAAAGTTATTAAAATTATATTTCATAGAAGCTTTATTTCCTCTTTGCCATTTGATGATGATGGTAGAACTGAGATATTTACCTAATAGATCTATCTATCTATCTATCTATCTATCTATCTATCTATCTATCTATCTATCTATCTATCTATCTATCTATCTATCTATCTATCTATCTATCTATCTATCTATCGAAACTGTAACTTTCTTGTCATTCAAAGATATGAGCTCATTGATGCCTCTCAGCTCGTATCAACTGTGCGGCTCGGGCTCCTTGTATGGAGCGACACGAGTGATGATGATCGCGCGCAGATGGGTGGGGGGCGTGTGGAAACTGATCCGCCACGGCGCGCACAGTCTAAAACAGACTCTTTAACCTACTGGCAAACCGGAGAGAGACACTGAAACGCCCCACACCTGACTCCCCCTGACAGTCACCACACCTCTGGAGAAACATCTTAACTAATTCAACAGGGAAAAGGCAGAAGTAGCTGGAGGGACCAAAAGCATCTGTCATTTGTTTGTGGAAGTATAGAGCGCGTTCATGGCGGCAGCTCGGCTGCTTTAGGAGGGTTACTTCAGTAGGAGAAACTAAATGATGTCAGACAGAATAATGGATACACTCAGATTGTCCGCTGTTCTTCTTCTACTTCTGTCTTTATTCAGCTGTGGAAGCGCTATACAGTTTCCAGACTCCCAACTGTAAGTACCGTTACACAGCACAAAACTTGCTACACTGAGTCGTTGCAGTTGTTGATATCAACATTTATTGTTGGGTCTGAAAGCAAAAGACTTTGAAGTTTTTGTATTTATCTTCCAACCACAAGTTGCATTTAAAACAGTTAAAACGCGTTCACATGGGACGCGTTCCGTCTGCGCTATTTTTATTACAGGAGTATTTTGTCTATGTAGGTATGCGTGAGACTGACGTCTTTGCTCGATGCGTCACGTTTTAAGTTAAAGGGATAGTTCATTAAAAATAAATAAATAAATAATCCGTAAGTTCTATTTATTTCAAGGCTACTCACACGAATGTCGTTCGGTATTTCATTTCTTCTGAAAAAGAGACATTTTTGGAAAATGTCTTTACTATGCAATGTCATTGAATGGTAACAAGATGTCAAGCCTCAAAACATAACACAAAATGACCTTAGAAGTAGCCTATCATAAAAGTGGTTGACTCTACACATCACTAACGTTACATTTCAAGTCGATCAATGTTTGTGTTCGTGAATGAATGATTCATTTGAGTCGGATCTTTTCAATGAATCATGTTGATCCAATTCACAAAAATGTATTTCTGACCAAAACTCACTGACTCAATACTCAGGACAGGAGGGGAACTTTACTCGTTAAAAGTATCTAAATGGATGAGATCATAATTGTAGCTTATAGACCTTATGTAGCCACGCCCCTTTTTAGCGCTGCACTTGTTGTGTTCTGTCTTCCGGTTTGTATTTCCACAGCATGAAGGTAAGATCTTACAGATTTATGAATGAACCGTTTTAAAATATTCCCGTCTACTGACATTTTGTTATGACATCCACTTTAAACATTACAATGCCCATGACAACTTTCGTTAACTCTACAATAAGTAAATCCACTTCACCTGCAAAATACTCTTCAACAGCGATACAATAGAAATATACAGGGCTACGCACAAACGGAAGTTCAAAGACAAAATTCTAAAGATGGCTGTGTGCTTGTTTCTCTAGCCTAGGGCATAAGGCCTACTATTTTTAAAAAGCTCAACATAAATCCCTTAAAGGGATAGTGCACCCCAAAATTAAAATTCTGTCATTTCGTTCCAAAACTGTATGACTTTATTTCTGCTGTGGAACATTAAATAAGGTAGGCCTGTTTTGAGAAAATGTCTCAGTCCATACATAGAATGGAAGCCAATGGTAAGTAACCTTCAAAATATGTTCTTTAAAGGACTGCAGAAGTCATGTTTGGACAGACGGGGTGATTTTTCGGTGAACTGTCCCTTTAAATGTTTAATTAAAAATCATAAATGATGCAATTTAAGTGTAAATCTTTAACAAATGAAGCTACTGTTTTTTTTTGTTTTTTTGTTGTTGTGGTTTTAAAGCACGAATGCTGCTGGTGCTATCAAAACCTGATGCATAACTGTGTCCTGTGAATTATTTTTAGTTGACCAGAGCCTGTCACCTGTCCATATAGCCTAATTTAAAACTCAAACATGTGAAACCTGGCCTTTTTATCGTAAGATTATGTAATGAAACTTACCTCAGATGCTGACATTAGCAACCTTCTATCTGCTCTCTTGCAAGTGTATAAATGCTGCTCAAAGATCATGTTCTCCATCGAGTAAATATAGTCTCATTTGCTGGCCTTAAACTACAGTTGTCAGGTGTGGCGTTTCACAACATCTTCAAACTGATATATATCCCTCTCTATGACAGATTGGACACAAGAACAGCTCAAGGCTTAGAAGCAATCATCTGTCAAATGCAACCCATCTGATTCCACTCTTTGCTTGAGATTGTTTCGGGTTTAGACAGAATTTGGTAATAATATGTAAATCACAGTCTAATGTCCTCAAGCCTGTGTCTGATCTGTGATGTGAGCTTGTACCTGATCTAACAAGTTAAAGTTGACATGAGATTAAAAAATTAGTCAATTTACGTTCTTCTAGTCTTATTAGGAATGATTTGTTGATTTATGTAATTCTAAATAGAAAAATAAGTAAATAATCAAAATCGAATAACTTGTTTTACTTGTAAAATCACTTTCCTTTTCAGCTGACATCATGAATTATGGTCAATTCTTATATCGAACATCCATTTTCCCATCAACAAATCTAGACCCAATGAATAAACTGACATCCTGCCTTACATATACTGTACTAGGGATGCACCGATATGAAAAATGTGTCTGATAACCGACAATTCTTTATATTTGAAAGCCGATAACTGATATATTGGCCGATAATCAAAATCCAAATTTTTATATAATTTTTGGGAGTCTCATAATTAAATTCATGTCCCAAACAAACAATTAAAATTATGTTCTCATTATAGTTTTATATGACAGACTTGCGCTGCACATGTTGCACTTAACTGTATTTCCCTTTTTGAAGTGATTCCAATCATATTTCAAGCAATTCAAAACCATCACGGCGAACAGTGCGCATCTGAAAGTGTCTCAGCTGAAGGACATAATCCATTATATCTCGGATTTAATGTATCGGGCAAATATTCTTATTGGGCCGATAACGATAACATTAAAAATGAACATATTTCAGCCGATGCCGATATATCGTACATCTCTAATTCCTACTATCATGATAAATATTTCACTTTGCGGAAGTAAAATGGCTTTAGAACAAGAAAATACATTTCTGTCAGGAAGTTTTTTCTTTACTGCGGTTCTTTGTTGTCGTTCTGAGCCCCTCTTCCTCCTGATCTGCGTGACTGCATCTTTGTGCCCAAACCCTAACCTCCTAATGCCAGAACCTGTCTGCTTCAGATGCTCTATGACTGCGCTCTCCTCCCCAATCTCCCCCACCCCTTCTTAGTGTCTTGTGGCTTTTGCTGTGCTGTGAGGCAAATGATTAATGTCCTCAGATCTGAGTCTGATGTCACCCGTTCCGCCCATGACCGCTTCTTGAGAGAAGCACAAAGCAGTTAGCGCACCTGTGCACTTTTACCATTATTTATAAAATGATATGTTATGAAATGTCATCTTCACTTCTGTGAAGGTTTGGGACCTGTCCTCCTCTTTTTATTTCAACTTTGTGCCTTTTATGTTAATAAACAGACTTTTTTAGCTGTGAAAATAAGTGTTCATAGAACTTAAGTAAACATGCATAGCATCATTATTAGTTTTCAGTGGCACATGATCCTGTGGAAATCATTCTAAAATGCAGATTTTATCAAATAATTTCTTATTATTATCAATGTTGAAAACAGTTGTGAACATTTTTGTGGAAACCGTGATGATTTCCCCCCAGATTCTTTTCAGAAAAAAAGTGACAAAATCAACAATAACTGTCCAATTTAAACTGGCAAATGTTCAAAGAATGCAACCTTATTCATGCCCCAGTGTATGCTGGGAAGAGGGCGATTGGGACTGTGCAAAAGCATCATGCTATGGTTGTTTGTTCGACTTAGAAACTGGAGCATATCATCATTGAAAATTTTCAATTAGATGCATTAATTGTTCCTTAAAGTTCCTTTGGTTAGCTTTTTCAGCAATATATATTAGATCTAATAATAGTGGGTCTCATTCACTAACAACTACGTGGATTATTTCGTATTTGTACACACAGATTTTTTCATGTTGCGATAATTGCTAAAGCTTTTATCACGGTAAACCGTATAATCACAGTATTGAAATAAGTTGCTTTTTTGTCATACTATAACAGGTTTAATAACTTTTTTCTTGTAACAAAAATAACTGAATTATTAAATACAATACACACAAAATGTATAAAGTAAACACATTTCAACTAGATTAAAGTGCAAAAGAATAAAAAAGAAAGGTGACACTTTACAATAAGGTCTCATTATGTTAATGCATTAACTTACATTAACAATAAGCAGTTATTCTTTGATAATGTTAGTTAAAAAAATAAAAAAGTGCCCACTGTATAACAATACTGTGCTTGTTCATTATGGTGATATATCATATTACCGGATATCGTCACATGTCTCACATTTCTGGGCCTCTGCGATGATGCCAATCGATCAAGTTAGCCTCTCCTCAGTTTTGAATCGCACATCTACTACATTTGCGTCAGTGTCCTCGCCATGTTGCACTTTGACTACAAGCATAATCAAATTTCATGCTTAATCAGTTCAATACATGGGACCTTTTCATATTACTAGCCTTATTCCTCCAGCCACAGAGCGCAGAATGAGCATTATTTGCCCTTTGGAAATCAGCCAGCTCATAGTCTTTATGGTGTGGGTTTAATTTTGAACTACGGCTCCAGAGTTTTAGATCTTCCCAGAAAGAAAGGTTTTGAAAGTATATTATGTTCTTGTGCTGTGCTTATGTGTTTGGGGGCAATTTTTTTTAACATCTTAGTTCAGGGAGCCTTTTTGTAGGTATTTGCTGAGCCCTTTGAAAACAGCTGGGAGTTATTTTTGTCACTCAAATACTCAGGCAAAGTTAAAGCTCAGTCAGAATTAGGCTGAATGGTAGTGGACCAGAATCTCTCCCCGTGTCTCTCTCCGTGTCCAATTGATATATATATACACATACATATATGGCTGTCAATAGGTATGAATTAAATATAAAATGATTGTGATTAATCTCATGATTTCCGAATGTAATGAAACATGATATGCTATGCTAAGAATAGTTTTTATAATTGATGATGTCCCCGGATGTGTCCAAATGGAGTTTTGACAGAATTAGACTGACAAATTTGTCCCCCGAGTACAGTTAAAGTAAACCCACACAGGGACAGTCTTCCCATTCCCATGCCCACATATACTAAGTCTAATTTTGTTTTCTTGGTCATCTGACTCTCATAATTGTAGGGTTTTAGAAGATTTTATTTACCACGAAATGCAGAATCTATTAAATAATGTTTGATGTTTTAAAAAAGTTGCAAGTTGTTTGTTCAACCCTGAGACATTAGACCACGTGGAACACTTTTTTTCCCCCGTCCCAAACTTCTCTGATTCCCCAATGAACTAACTGGAAACTGGATTGCTTACAGCTGGTTGAATGCTCA
Organism: Leuciscus leuciscus; assembly: GCF_965113295.1. Classification (NCBI taxonomy): domain Eukaryota; kingdom Metazoa; phylum Chordata; class Actinopteri; order Cypriniformes; family Leuciscidae; genus Leuciscus; species Leuciscus leuciscus. Next base: position 15,803,177 of record NC_138728.1, on the reverse strand, counting down.
CCCCCTTCTGTAGAGGAAGCACATCTGCTTTCCACTCTTAATATTATTATGAATGTACAGTGCTGAACGCCACAGGTGGAGAATGCCGACAGTACATATGCATTTACAGTTAGTGTGCTGTTTCTAAGAGTGTTAATGGAAACTTGTCTGTGGGCTCATATCCCAGAATCCTTCCTCCTGTGTGCTGGTGAGTGAATCCATTATAGCTACTCTAAATAACCGATCAGTGGTTTCTGCAGGCTTTTTGTGAGAGCTTGTGGCTTTAAAAACAGGCAGTTAGATTATGTTTTGATGTCCTGCAGCTAGTTAGTAGGCCTATTGCATCAGAAATTATGTTTATTCTACCTGTCTATTCCTTTTTTTTTCTTTTTTTTTTTTAATTAATAGTTTTATTAAGCAAGGATGCATTAAATTGATCAAAAGTGAAAGTAAAGACTTGATTTTTTTTGTGTGTGTGTATGCAAGCATTTATTTCAAACAAATGTTCTTTTTAATCAAAGAATCCTAAAAAAAAAAGTATACCTTTTTCACAAAATTTAATAAGAATTTCCTATAATAATAATAAGTAATGTTTATTAAGTCAAGTCAAGTCAAGTTTATTTGTATAGCGCTTTTCACAATACAGATTGTATCAAAGCAGCTTCACAGTATTAAATTAAAATAATACAACAAAGTTTGTTTCAAGAGGAATTTATTGATTGATAAAATTAGATTAAATATCCCCAAAATATCCCCAACTGAGCAAGCCAAAGGCAACAGTGGCAAGGAACCGAAAAACTCCATCAAGTGACCTAATGGTGTCCTAAAACTCCATCAGGTGCCTTAATGGAGAAAAAAAACCTTGGGAGAACCCAGGCTCAGTCGGGGGCCAGTTCTCCTCTGGCATTTATGAGCTAGAGGCCGGATTGTAGTTTGAACTGTAGGATTATATGAATGCCTGGCTGAAGAGATGCGACTTTAATCTAGTTTTAAACTGGGAGAGCGAGTCTGAGCAACGAACAGTATCAGGAAGACTATTCCAGAGTTTTGGAGCCAAATGTGAAAATGCTCTCCCTCCTTTGGTGGTTCTGGATATCCTAGGTATGACCAAAAGCCTTGAATTTAGTGATCTTAAAGAGCGCGATGGATTATAGGGCGATAGAAGATCCGTTAAATACACTGGAGCTAAGCCGTTTAGGGCTTTATAAGTCAGTAGCAATACCTTGTAATTAATACGGAACTTTATAGGTAACCAATGCAGTGATGATAAAATCGGTGTTATATGATCATATTTTCTTGATCTCGTAAGAACTCTAGCGGCGGCATTTTGGACTAACTGTAGCTTGTTTATTGAGGATGCAGGACAACCAGCTAATAAAGCATTACAGTAATCTAAGCACTAAATGTTTCTTCAGCATATAAGAATGATTTCTGAATGATCATGTGACACTGAAGACTGGAGTAATGATGCTGACAATTCAGCTTTGCAATCACAGGAATAAATAATTACATTTTAAAATGTATTACAATAGAAAAGCTGTGCAACATCCGTAATGAAGAGTGAAGCAAGGATCTCTTTCTCTCTCTGTGTGTGTGTGTGTGTGTGTGTTCCCCACAAAGATGGCAATATTTGAAATCCTTGTCCTTGTGGGGCTATGGTCATAAGGAACTCCCAAAAGCATTTTCTGGCTGTCAGGTTGATATAGTGTTTTACTGAATAAGGATTAAATGTACATGTCAGTGTGTGTTGCCATGGTTGAAGTTAAGTTCAGTTAAGGTTAAAATTATAATACTGTATGTTAACTTGAGATTCTCTGGTCTCAACATACATGTGATGTCTGTTTCTTAAAAAATGTGCTAGTGAGACAGACAGATGTCCTGACCATGAGTGAAGGAAGGAGAACAAGAGGGACAGAAAGGAGAAGAGATATATTTGTAGAGACAGCCATGGTTGCCAGAGGAGATTACAAATGTGTAAAGAAACCCTACACTCTCCTTGATGGACTCACTCACGCACATACACACTCCTGCGCCGTTCTCCCAGCATATTTGGATTTCAGACTCACATTTTGCAATTCATTCTGACATAAATCAGTTTTAATCAGAAATTTCAATATCAGCACCTAAGGGAAGCTCAGTCCCGGGGGAGAAAGATGCAGATTTCACGAGCTCAACAAGACAGGCGTAGATAAATATTACATCCAAATAAGTATTAGAATATATTTTTATTATTCATTCCTTCCCCTTTGCTTTGTCGGAAAATCCACATAGTCTGACTTTAAAGGGATCGTTCATCAAAAAAATTAATAAAATAAAAATTCTGTCGTTAATTACACACCCTAGGATTCATTTCAATAAGACTTTTGTTAAATCTCTGATACAACGCAACCAGAGAGATTTCTGCCCTTCCATCAAAAATCTATTTTATCAAAACTTTCATAAAAACATTGTAAAATGAATCCATATAAATTTAACTGTTTTATCCAAGTCTTCTAAAAAGACACAATAATTTTAACCGATGAACAGATTTATTTTAAGCTTTTATGAACATTGATCAACATTGTCTGTATGAACTTTTTGAACTTTGAACATTTTGGTTGAAAAGATGTTCTCAGGTCTCTCAGGTTTCAATATTTGTGTTTCAAAGATAATGAAAGAATAAAAAATTTGTGGGTATCCCACTTTAAGGGATAGGTTTGTCATCATGTACACTGTAAAAAAAATAAATGATCAACAAGTTATGACAACATATGTTTTATTTATTTTTTACTTTCTTTATAAGTTATACAAGATTCAACTCATTTAAGACATTTTAATGTAATTTAAGTTGAAATGACTTAAACATCCAAGTTGATTGTGCTTAATTTAAGGCAGCCACTTTTTTTCCCCTTTTTTTTTCTTCAGTGTAATAACTCTCATGTTGTTCCTGAACCCAAGCTGCTGTTTTCCATGCAAATGATAGAGAAAGTTGAACTTCAGCAACTTAAATCTGTCTTTTCCTTACACAAATCTATTGGATGGCTTCAAAATACATGGAATACTTATTATACTTTTAGGGTTCATTTTCTTCTTTTTGGAGCTTTGCAGTAAAATCACCATCCACTTTCTATGGAAAATTGACAAATTGAATAAGATCTTCTTTTTGTGTTTCAAGGTTGTTGTTGTTTTTTTTTTGTTTTTTTTTGTGAACTATTCCTTTAACTGCTCTTTAGCCCTTAACAAACATATCTCTCTGTGTGCCTGAAATGAGTCCCTAAAGGCATGGCTATGCGGACTGGCTCCATTTCAACAGTTTCTAATAATACAACAATCTGTATTAGAAGAACATCCCTGGTCGTTCACAATGTCACTGCGACTTTGTCTGGCTCTTGCCCCTCCCACCTTGGCACAGCGGAAACGCGAGCTGCGTAAGTCGTGCTGTCGGTACTCGGTACTGTGCTGAATATAGCGGGTGAACAGAATTTGGGTTGCAGGTGGGTCACAGCACCCCTCTGAACACTCCAGTGTTCTCTAATCTTGGGTGTCATCGCTGGTTAACAGAGCATGCAAATACAACACATACTGAGTTACCTCAGCTCAGATTAATGTAAGTTCCTAATATACATTTGGCAAAGTCCAGAAATAGTCCTGCTCAGTTCAGTTTCTGGTAATGAATGAGTTAATATGAAGTATTCATATGCAGTGTTAATTACATTTTATAAAATTGTGAAAATACAAAATTCCCTTTTGTCATTGCAATTTTTCAGAGGGTTCACGTCTCTCCCTCTCCCTTTCCCGCTTTCACACATAGTATCTCACATAGACACCGAGAGAGAACATGATTTACAGCTCTTGTATCTTACTGAGTGTGATTGAATCAAACATCTTCTGTTTAAGAATCTCCGCCACCGACAGTTAGGCAGAAAAATGAAAGAATATTCAAAGAATGAACAGCAGCAGCTTATTTGCACTTGCTCTCTGCAGTATTTTAGTTCCTGGGTACTAAACAAATGTGTGTGTTTTTTAATTAATAGTGTTTCATTAAATTCCGAAATCATAAGATTAATAACACCTAATTCATATTTAATTTGTCTATTTACAGCAAATAAATACATTTTGTCGATTGATAGCCAATACATACATAAATGAAATCGATAGCCTAAATAAAAATTAAACAAATTAGCTAAGATGTTTGTTATTAGTATTTTATTAACTTCAGAAATCAATTAATCAGTTATTTTATATTTAATTTAGATAGATAGATGGAGAGATGGAAAGACAGATGGATAGATAGATGGACAGATGGATGGATGGATGAATATATATAACATATATTAGTTTATATAGTATATTATACAGTATATATTAGTATAACATAGTTTTGTTTCTCTACAGGTTAAAGTATTCAAAATATTTTGAGGATAATATTTTACATGTGAAATTTATTCTTCACTGTATAAATGGGTCTTTTATAATGTCTCTTTATACATTATATATATATAACTCAACTCGACAGTAAAGCTTACAGTGTCTTTTTATCATTGTCCTCTACATGATCTCACCATATAACAGTGTACTATGTAGTCATCCGCCTTGTTTTTTTCTTATCCAAATTACAAATATCACCCTCAGAGAGAGCAAGATAGATACTGACAGACAGGAGGGTGAGAGTGGCAGAAATGGAGCTGAGAAAGCGTTAAACCGATGAAGTGAGAGAGAAACAGCAGAGGGAGGGGGCTTGTTTATTTCTGCTCTCTTGTGTCAGGTTTACTACTAGTTGTCCCCTAGAAACACAATTAAACGCCACCCTATTGCTCTGTGCTGTACTTAAATACTGTCAGAATGTATTAGAGGCCTGAATGACATCTGATTGAAGAGGTTTGACAGATAAGCAGAGATTGAAGGAGCAATTCATTTATAAATGTCAGTTATACGTACATCCTGATGAAAACTATGGACTCCTTTTAAAAGCCTCTTCCCCCCTTTCAGTTGCAACCTATGCAGCGCATTTGTTGCCTGCTCCCTTTTTGAGAGGTGGAACAGCTCACTTATACAGCTGAAACCCTGAAAGCTGTGCTGCGATTGTACAGTATGTCAGTGACTAAAACTAAGCTCAATTCACACACAGGACACCTGTTGCTTGTTGTCAGCTGTGTTGATGGTGTGTTCACTAGTATCCCAGGAGCATCTGTTTGTGGGTGTGAGGACTGTATAGAAACGAGTTTGTTTGGTCTGTTTTGACGCGTGTAGATCCCCATAGCAACACGGGCCCTGTTTCCATCTGGTATTAAGATGCATTTTCGGTGATCTTATCATAAGTGATCAGCCATGACACATTACCGTTTCCACCTGGTATTAACATGCTTTCAAATGAGCCTCTTGTGACCACTTGTGTTCGGATTTTGTTGAGACCCTTCCCTCCAAGTTCATCGCATGAATACTATTGAATGAACGAATCAATGTGGATGGAAACTGCGCTTTCGGACATAATCTGCGAGGTTTGAATACCTTGTCTTGGTGCGCTTTCTCACAACATGTCCTATAACAATCACGTGTTAGGTCACTAGGTGGAGATGTCTTTTGTCTCTGGTCGAATGCGTTTTTGACTACCTCTGGAAGTGGTAGAAAGTGTACAAGCTCAACTTTTTAGACCCCGTTTGCACCTGTATTTATCGTCATCCACTTGTGATCCGCATTAATATAGGTGTAAACGGGACCGCAGAGTCATTGTTTGCACTGTAGCAGAGGGCAATATTCACATATCTGAAGGTACTGTATACCCTACATTACTGGGATACAGTGTCCCCATGAGAAAAACAGCTTATAAATTAGACTAAGTGATGTTTTTTGCAAATGTACAAATGTTGAATGTTTTCTGATGGGTAGGTTTAGGGTTACGGGATAGAATATACAGTTTGTACAAAACCATTATGTCTATGGAAAGTCCCCATAACATGGAAACCCAACATGTCTGTGTGTTTGTGTGTGTGTGTATGTGTTTGTCCATGTGTGTGTGTTTGTGTAGGAGGGAGGGGAACTGCAGCCAGAAGTCAAGATCCAGCCCTGTAAACCTGACTCATGTACTCTATTTTAGGGCTGCTTGATGTGTCACTCATTCTGATTGGATGGATACAGTATGTGTTGTGTGTTGAGCCTGACTATTGGTTGTTCATGTGTCTTATCTCATAGGATGTTTACTTTGCATATTTGTTCCCAATGTGCAATTCGCTGTAATTGCCTTTTGTCACTAAATGTATTTTTGTCCCACCTGATAATGTTTATTCTGTGCTTTGATTTGAACCAACAGCACCTGTTGCTCTGACCCCTGATCTGTGGCCTTAAGTTGTGGACACATTTGATGCTTGAGGGATCCATCAAGAAGCCATTTGGCTCAGATTTAAACAACCCACATGGTTCCAGACAGCTGGTCAAGCGATGACATTGTGACATAACATGGAATGATGTTCGTTCTTTCCTGACTTTGCTGTTAAACAAACAATTTTACTCTAAATTAGTTTACAGTTTATAGTTGCATCGCTCTGTAAATACTATTTTTTACAGGGAGCAATTGTGTTGTCACCATTTAGTGCTCTAAATGTTTATATTCCAGTCATATAAAGTCATATATTTCTAAAATATTGGGGACATGTAGGTCTAATGTGGCACTGAACACAGAAACAGCCCTGACTTCCTCAGGGAGTGTAGTTAAAATAGAGAAAGAGGGCAAGAGAAAGCTTCTGTTTTGTGTGGTACAGTCTAAGCTTACTTTCAGTTGACAGACATCCAGTACTATATTAGCTGTTCAAGCCACTTTATTTTTCCTGTATGTCAATTATAAAATAATTTTATGCACTGATTGCAAATAAATTACATAAAAATATAATCTGGAATGTTTATTGAGCTCCAAATCAGCGTATTAGAATGATTTCTGAAGGATCATGTGACACTGAAGACTGGAGTAATGATGCTGAGAATTCAGCTTTGCCATCTCAGGACTAAATTGCATTTTAAAATGTATTAAACCAGAAAACAGTTATTTTAACTTATTTTAAATGTAGTGTTTTCCCTACTAAAGTAAGTTCCCGCTGAGATCACAGGAACTGATTTTTTTTAAACATGATTCGCAATGTAATTTATATGTCTCTTGAGTACGCAATTTCACAAGGAAATGAAGTTTGATGAATCAAATCGTCATAAACTATTTACAGTACGTAATGTTTTACAGCCTGCCGGTGCCGGGTCGCCCCTGCCCCCTGCTTCCCTCTCCAGAGGACTTGGAGGGGGAGGGACCAAAGGAGATCTTATCTCAATTTTCCATTCACTGCTCCAAGTTTCCGTTCCTTTTTTTTCCCACCACATCCATTTCCCCCCCAAGCATTAGCACTACTTAGCGTGTATGTGCTCTGTTTTTTATGGCTACTGTGGTGGTTATGATCATACTGTTATAATTTCATAAAGAGAGTTTCAATTGAATTTCATCAGCTAAACTAAACGGGGCTGGCAGCCATATTCTGACACTCGTGATCCATAACAATGATTAGCTGCATTGATTCATCTCACCAGAAGGGATCAGAGACAGGAATTGATTTGGCATAAGGCTTGTTTGGGTTTGAGCTGGTTTTGTTTTTGTTTTGTTTTTAATTGGATATGAGCATTTTAGTACAGTAGTACATACAGTAGTAGGACAGTTCAGTACAGTACAGTAGATTTAAATTTGTATTGTATAAGTATTGCTGTGGACAATACAGTCTCTTTTCCAATCCGATACCACATACGTTTAAGGAACTTTTTTTTTAGATTTGAAAGATATTATAGGTAATAATTTAGCTACAAATTATTATATGTCTGTTTTTATTTATAATTTATTCATTATTTAAACTTTTGAATTGATATAAATGTATAATTAATCATAATTGATAGAATTAATTTAGTTATAATTAATTATTTTTTTAAATTTTATAATGAATTATAATGAATATACAATTTATAAAATACACTAAAAATGCTTGGTTGTTTCAACCCATATTTTGGTCTAATATGGACAAATAAAATGTCACATTTATCTACATTTGTTATTTTGTTGGAAAAAAATGTTGTTTCTTTTCTGTCATTCAATCTGCGATCTTGTTTTGAAAGAAACCTTTCATGCTAAATAATTAGTAAAATTACTAGTTAAAAATTTATTGAAATTTTTTATGCTGATCTTCTAGAATCTAGATACTCCATCACAATTGAATGTATCAATACTTCATAATTGATCCGCATTTTATTTAAAAAAATTAAGTCATAAGTATAAAAAACACAAATGAAGGAATGTGAATTATGTATTTCGTCTTGGGATGCTTTTAAACTGTATTGAAGCAGTTACATATTTCTGTTTATATTTCTGTATGAGATTTTCTTAAGCACAAGCTAAATTGTAAGTTTTTTTTAAGATCATAAGAAGCACAAATTCAGTAACATGTGACTGGTAGCCTAAATATGAACCCAATAGTGTATCAGCATGTAAGTGAGATATATCCAGGCAGAGCTATTCTTTGATATCTTCATATGGCATAAATATGCTCACACCAGTCTTGCCTGAAGCTGAGGCCTCTGGTGGTTGGCTCTCATGGCTAAATATACTGCTGCTCCACATGTGGTTTCTCTTCTCAGATTACACTGTTTTTTCTCTCTCTTTTTTTCAATAAGAAAGTGTTCCCATTAGAACCAGCCAAACTCCTCACCCTCCAGCAAGAGGGAATTTTCTGCAGCCCTTATTTTGTGTGTGCGGTGTTAATGCCGTGGGACATCTCGCATACTTTCAACGCGCTCTGCTGTCGTAGCTTTGAGTCACACTGATGAGATTCAAAGTGGTGGTGACAAGATAAGAACCTTGATACGGATTCACTCACATGACGGCCATATCCCACCCTTCACACCTCTTTTATCTCCCTCTACTCCTACAGCACTTGTTCTGCTTTGTTTTAGAGGGCTCCAATATAGCTAGAGTCCCCTTAGATGGAGGCTTCATGAATGCTGTCTGCTCAACAGTTTTAGATTTATGTAGAGTATTTAAAACAGAAGGTGGCTGGTCAGCAGGGTGCTAATCTGAGACTGTAGGCGGGGTTAAACATGTATAATCATAATATGAAGCCCCCTTCATCTGTCTTTGTTAAAGGGGTCCTATTATGCTCATTTACAAGTTCACAATTATGTTTGTCACCGGAAGAAAATTGACAAAAATACAACAATTGAGGCATATCAGGGAGTTCATAAGCAGTGCTTACTGATATAGAGAATAACTCCCTTTGGAGTGGACTTTGGACCTTAATAATGATCAAACAGCAAAACACACTAAAGAAAGTTGAAAAAAATAAATATATATATAATAGGACCCCTTTAATATCATAATGAATTAAGAATGACAGACTTTATTGATTTTTGACTCACCATCATGATGTATAACCCATATAAAATCCTTCAGAACGGACCAAAAAAGCACCTTTAAAAGTATAAATGCAGTTAATATGACTTGTGTGACTTAATCGTTTTGGATGAGAAATAGAGGTAATGCTTTACAAAAAGGTCTCATTATTTAACATTAGTTGATTAATAAATGCTGTAGAAGTATTGTTCATTCTTAGTTCTTGTTAACTATAGTTAATGTTAATTTTATCATTTACTAATACATTATTAAAATCAAAAGTTGTATTTGTTAACTTTAATTAATGCACTGTGAACTAACATGAATACCTTTAAATAACATTTACAAAGATGAATAAATACTGTAATAAATGTACCGCTTGTTAGTTAATGTTTAATACATTAACTAATGTAAACCAATGAGATATTGTAAAGTGTTACTGAAATAGTCTGAAAGTTGTTACTCACTGAAAATAACTGTGGAACGTGAAGTTGGAATATAGTGTTTCATGGAGGTAAAATCATACAGTACATATGTTCACACATATTATATATATATATATATATATATATATATATATATATATATATATATATATATATATATATATATATATATAATTATATGAAATCATACACTACAACATCAGGGTAAGTAAATTGACAATTTCCATCTTTTTGTGTGAACTGTTACTCTACAAATAAAAGTTTATCAGTTACATCAGGTTTTTCCCTGGTCCAGCTGAATGTCCCTGACCAGCTATTCTTCGTTTCTTGCTACACTTCACACTTCCATTTGTTAAATCTTTAAGGAACATCCGTGGTACTATGTTTACACCCACACAAACACACATATAAATGGAAGAATTTATGACTAATCTCAACCAATTACCATTAAATCTGCATTAAACTGAAATTGAGACCATCTTTTCTTTCCTATTGTGTCGTATAGGCCTATCTAAGAGAAAAGACTTGTCGAAATTGAAAAAAATGTAGGATGGGACTTGATTTTGTCAATTGAGAATAAATTATTTATGATACAAACTTTTTTTTTATTATATGTTGACTTCAAGTTTCAGTGTGCTTTTCAATATCATCACCATGAGTCATGTCGCAATGAAAAGGCAGGATGTACAATGACTATTTTCTCTCATTTTTGTGCTAAATTGATTTTTACTGTAAATACAACCAATAAACAAAAAAGAACTGGGAAATGTGCTTGTATGTTAATCATCACAGGTCATTGTTTAAAAACAACTAAATCTGAGTTCTTTGTGTTCGCAGGACCCGCAAATGGGCAGAACAGATGCAGGAGGAGCTTGTGCAGTTGATCGATGCTGAGAGCGGCATACAAAAGCTCAAAGAAGTAAGACCACACAACAGTCTTTCAGCACTCTGAACATGCACATACATATTTTCTATGCTGCCACAAAAACGTATAGCTTCAACATAAACTTATACCATCAATTAACAACATCATGGCAGGTCCTGTCTTTAAAGGTTTATAAGTTTTCATTAATTAAAAATAAATGTCTCTATGGACAAAATGAATGGGACTGGCTATGAGCTGATATCAGTGCTCAAATTACAAGGGCAGTAGTTCTAAAGTTTTCTTTCTATAGGCAAAGAGAAGTCATTCAGGTTTAGAACAATATGAAGGTGACTAAATGATTACTGAATTTTCATTTTGGCTGAACTTTCCATATACTGTACAGCTTCAAAAGGAGCAAAACATCAGCATCTCTGTGACCCAGTCTCATCAAAACATTTTACTGTTTGTCATGCGGTTTGTCATTCTGAAAGCTTTTGTGTCCAAGGCCAGTGTGCAAAGAATATTTAATGTGTTCATCATAGTTTACAATGGGAGAAAGCCAAAGAATTCCATCAACCCACAATGCATCCTGCCTGCTGTTAAACTTGGTGGCGATCTGCAGTGGTATATGTGGTCATCTTATGGGGGTCATGAGGTCCAATGATTCCTTTGGTCCAAATATTGTCCTGTCATATATAATGACTAAGGAATATGGCCATTTTTTACAGGACCAGGTACACACCTGTGCAGGTCCAATCACAATCCTTTATGGCGTACTTTTTACACAAAAACAAATTTAAGAGACAGAGGCCAAATTTGCCCCTTGGCCTCTGTCCATCATGGCCTCCTAATCATCCTCATATACTGATTGGCTTCATCACTGTCTCCTCTCCACCAGTAAGCTGGTGTGTGGTGGGCGTTCTGGCGCAATATGGCTGCCGTCGCATCATCCAAGTGGATGCTGCACATTGGTGGTGGTTGAGGAGATTCCCCCCTTCCATGTAAAGCGCTTTGAGTGCCGAGAAAAGCGCTATATAAATGTAATGAATTATTATTATTATTATAAGAGTGAATATCCTAAATTATCACTAACGTCCTCAAATCTACATGGGATGTTCTGGAAAGCAGAGTTCAAAGTATATATATTACCTATTTCGTTATGTTTTATATATATATATATATATATATATATATATATATAATTTTTGCAACAGTATTGATGGCAACAGTCAGATAAAAGACATGAACCGATAATTCTTATTTTGGCCCTGAAGTTAACATTAATATAACTTATTATATTTTTTATTCATTTTATTTATTATTTAAATTATATTAAACTATTCTTAACCCATCATAACCACTGACGTTTGACAGGAGACCTTCTAACCTCTAAATAATTGCCTGTTTGGTTTATCAGAATCTGAAACTATTCTGAAAATATTCCATAATAAATATACATTCTTACCAGCTTTACACTTTTTACATAGTTGTGTCTTGGTTTAATTGCAGTAGCTAGCAAAAAGGTTGAATATTAAATCTGTTTTGTTTTATGCATTGATTATCTGTCACAGCCTTTTTTTTTTTATATTCGACTAATTAGATTTGCAGGTACATTTGTAATGAATGGTATGCTGTCTGTCAAGGCTATGACACCACAAGAGTTTTCTGCCTTTTCTTTCTCTCTGCTCATAAGTAATGGATTTTTAGGCAAATTTCAGCAAGTAAACCTGAAACCTTAAACCTCTCTCTTTCTCAGATTTTCAAGGATTTGCACAAACACTATACTGTGAAGCAAAACAACGCTCAACAGCTGGTGGCAAAAGCTGCGAGTGAAATCGACAAACTTCTTGCCAGCCGCTCCAAAGCTCTAGAAGTAAGTATCGAGTATTATTACACGTTATCAACCTAATATTCAAAACGTGTATCACTTTTAAGGCACTTTTGAGATGTTACCCAGGGTTTTTCCTGCCTGGGTCAAAAATGGTCTTCGGTTTTAAAAATCTGTGAATAATTAAAAAACCTGTACATTTATTTAAAAAGTCACTGAGTGACTGATTTGAAAAGATAGTAATAAAATGAACAACCAAGTGACACATTACATAGAAAAAGTGGCAGGTCTATTATTTTGCATTTACTCTCCAAGACTTCAGGTATCAGATAGTTTTGTTCCGTCCATTATTATGGTTATTATCACTGTCAATCGGATTCAATGGTGCATTTAAATATGGTTGTCAATTCAGAAACTTTGCAATGTGTAGTTAGCAGCACGACAAAAATATACAGAAAATGAGCAAAGATCACCATTATAAATACTGAAGCTGTCAAATTCAATTACTTGAGTTCAACACGAGGTACACAAAGCTTCACTCTTGCAAAGGTACACAAAACTTCTGTTATAATCAATGAAGCTGTATGCGCTCTGCAATGAATCTCTTATTGACATCGTGTTTATACTTTGGTTATGATGGAAGGATTAGCGAGCGCGCAGAACTAACTTAAACGCATCTGATTGCCCACTGCGTTCATGCGGTAAACAGACATGTCTGTGATTGTCTACACAGCTCAATGCAGCAAAAACACGTAAATAGAAACCTTCGATGCTCTTTGGCCGCCAAAATATTTTCAGTGCAGGAAAAACTCTGAATGTATATGTTTTATTTGATGCAACCATATTTAATCATGTGGATTTCCACCTGTTGAGGTGTATTCCAGGTGTCATACTTGCATAATGCTCTTGCTATTTCAGCAGTATATTTTCTTTATAAATTTTGTGAATGCGTAAAATACCCAGATGACCTACTAAATAGCTGAAATGAACAGTATACAAACCAATCACTAGACAAAATTAAGGTATTATGCAATAATTTAATATATTTGCTTTCCTGTAGCTCAAACAGTAGAGCGTGGCCGCTTGAATCGCCAAGGTCATGGGTTCGATTCCCAGGGAAAGCAAGAACTGATAAGAATGTAAATGTGTACCTTGAAATGCAATGTAAGTCGCTTTAGATTAAAGCATCTGTCAAATGCGTAAATGTAAATGTGTATTTCTCCTTACACAGAACCTTTTTGGCATTAAGGGTTTTTAAAAATTGAGTCAAGAACCCTAGGGTTCTCATGTAAGAGTGTGTAGTATGTACTAAGCTAGTGTTCCAAACATTTTCTGCTCGGTCCAAAGTAAATTAGATCTGGCAGAAAGATCCAGCTTGGATCGATCTGCATTGATCTAGCTCTGATAAAACTGAGTCCAGAATGTTGGCAGGGCTGCTTCAAGCTGAAAGTTAATTAGTTTGTCGATACGCTCTGTCCTTCTGATTTTCTTTCTTGTTAAACTGTACGCTGAATGCCCTGAAAACTGTGTTTCAAGAGCATTTTCCATTATTGTATGAATAGAAATCATTAGACATGATTATGCTGGCTCATTTTCCCAGACAGTGGAGAAATATCATATGTTGTGTGTGCTTGAGCAGGGTCAGTCCATGTTTTAAATGTTTAACTCTAGACTGTGTCGAGCTGCTTTTATTGGTGAGCATTTAACACATCGCTGACAGCTCACCCTGATGACTAAATGAAAGTATTGACCTTTCACTCCCTCTCTCTCTTTCTCACTGGCCCATTCCCTTTTTTCACCTGCTGGCTTTTTTCTATCACGCTTAATTGGTCTGAATTAAGAGCTCTTGTTTTAATGGATACGAAAGCATAAGTGTGGGTCGCATGATGGAAATAACTGCTCTTAGGTCACTGGATCTGTAATAGCTGGTTGTGGTGCGAGGACACTTTGGCTGTTTGCTTCTCTGTTCATTCGTGTGTGTGTATTTTTGGCGGATTGTTTCTACCTCCAGTCACAATGCCCAGGCTGGACACTGTCCTCATGTCACCCCATTTAAAATAGTCTTTATCCAGTGATCTCCCTCTGCCGTCCACCAGCACAAACACCAACGTGATCATCTCTTGCCTGTTTTCCTGCTTTTCTCTTCTCAACTTTTATAGTCACATTCAGATGAAAAGATTTGTGCTGTTCAGAGTTGTGCTGTTTATTTATATATGTATATGTATATGTATATGTTTATTTTTTATTTTTTTATTTTGCATCCTGCCCATAATTTAAAAAATCACAAGTACATCAAGTTCAGCAACTCTAGTGAATCAAAAGCGTTACATTTAATTAACTATTTTTTATTAATTACTTTAAATTTTTTATTTTTTTATTAAGCATTACAAAAGAACCAGAATATTACATTTAACTAATAATTAATGCAGCTAATAAAATGTTGTTGTTAAACATTTAAGCACATCTGTTTTTCATAATTTTCTGTAGAGGAGATATTGATTTTATATTTTGTGCACTAACTTTTTCGTTTTTCCTTCCTTCCTTCCTTCCTTCCTTCCTTCCTTCCTTCCTTCCTTCCTTCCTTCCTTCCTTCCTTCCTTCCTTCCTTCCTTCCTTCCTTCCTTCCTTCCTTCCTTCCTTCCTTCCTTCCTTCCTTCCTTCCTTCCTTCCTGAAAACAGTGCTTAATACTTTTGTGGAAACTGTAGTTTTTATTTTCAATCTTTGACGAGTAGAACGTTTTTTTTAAATAAATTTAATTACTAAAAATACAAAATGAAAATATGGTGACTGAAAATTTTTTTTTTTTGTTCAGAATAAGACCAGAAATGTGTTTTAGCAAAGTAATTGGGCTCCAATTTTTTTTTTTTTTATGTTGACATTAAAAAAAAATTGTCCACACTCATCGGGTTTCCATCCAAACGTGAAGTGAATCTTTTCAAGGTTTAAAAAAAAAAAAAAAAAAAAACTTTCTATCATGTTGTTTGAGCAGATGACAGTGGTATTGGTAACCTAGTAACCAACAGTAAATAAAACAACATCAGCAGAAACAGCCGATAAGTCACGTGGGTTTAAAGCATTAGTTCAAGGACAAGCATTAAGCTGGTTCAAATCATACCTATCTGACCGCTACCATTTTGTCTATTTAAATGGAGAAAAATCGATCATAACTCCAGTAAACTATGGAGTGCCGCAGGGATCTGTGTTAGGCCCTCTGTTATTCTCAATATATATGATGCCACTTGGAAATATTATAAGGAAACATGGAATTAGTTTCCATTGTTATGCTGATGACACTCAAATATATATTTCATCACGGCCGGATGAAAACGCTAAATTTTCCAAATTGACAGAGTGTGTTAAAGATATAAAAGATTGGATGAAGCGTAATTTTCTTTTATTAAATCCAGACAAGACAGAGGTAATACTTATCGGTTCAAAAAACCGCCCACAAAACCTCGCACAATACAACTTTAACATCAGAGGATGTCCTGTTACTTTATCCTCTACAGTAAAAGACCTGGGTGTTATACTCGATTGCAACCTGTCTTTTGAAAATCATATTTCATATGTTACAAAAACAGCCTTTTTCCACCTTAGAAACATTGCTAAGCTGCATAATATGCAATCAGTTTCTGATGCAGAAAAGTTAGTTCATGCATTCATGACCTCGAGACTGGATTACTGTAATGCTTTATTAGCTGGTTGTCCTGCATCCTCAATAAACAAGCTACAGTTAGTCCAAAATGCCGCCGCTAGAGTTCTTACGAGATCAAGAAAATATGATCATATAACACCGATTTTATCATCACTGCATTGGTTACCTATAAAGTTCCGTATTAATTACAAGGTATTGCTACTGACTTATAAAGCCCTAAACGGCTTAGCTCCAGTCTATTTAACGGATCTTCTATCACCCTATAATCCATCGCGCTCTTTAAGATCACTAAATTCAAGGCTTTTGGTCATACCTAGGATATTCAGAACCACCAAAGGAGGGAGAGCATTTTCACATTTGGCTCCAAAACTCTGGAATAGTCTTCCTGATACTGTTCGTTGCTCAGACTCGCTCTCCCAGTTTAAAACTAGATTAAAGTCGCATCTCTTCAGCCAGGCATTCATATAATCCTACAGTTCAAACTACAATCCGTCCTCTAGCTCATAAATGCCAGAGGAGAACTGGCCCCCGACTGAGCCTGGGTTCTCCCAAGGTTTTTTTTTTCTCCATTAGGTCACCTGATGGAGTTTTAGGACACCATTAGGTCACTTGATGGAGTTTTTCGGTTCCTTGCCACTGTTGCCTTTGGCTTGCTCAGTTGGGGATATTTTGGGGATATTTAATTAAATTTTATCAATCAATAAATTCCTCTTGAAACAAACTTTGTTGTATTATTTTAATTTAATACTGTGAAGCTGCTTTGATACAATCTGTATTGTGAAAAGCGCTATACAAATAAACTTGACTTGACTTTAATGTCCGCTACGTCAGAATTTATTCAGCAAATGCGTTTCCATCTCATGTTTTTTTGTTTTTTTTGAATTATGGAATTTTTTTCCTCCTGAAAAAAAGTTTCCATCACTCGTTCTTCCTGATGCGATACTTCAAAATGCACATAAAAACAGGGTGATGGAAACAGATACTGACTAGTGGCCGTGTCAGACACACAACATAGTTTCTTAAAAGCTTAAGAGTACAGATAAATAAATTGTATTTATTTAGCAACATCTCATCTTAGCAATTAAATTGCATTCTTTTAGCAGGTGTTTAGCCTTTAATTAATTTAGCTCTGGAACTTTATTTCTGGAGTAGCTCATATTTCAGTAAATAGCATAACAGTGTGTGAAGCTGTTGCCAGGGAGAGTTGTAAGAATAGATCTAGACATGTTTGGCAGATAATCTCACCCCTCTCTTGCCAGTCAGCATGCACAGCTTTGTCAAATCTTGACTTATGGTCTCTTTTCTGACAACCGTTTGTTGTATCTGCTGTGCTTTATGTACTGTAAATGAATCGGTTTGTTATTGTGGCACCATTAGGATTAACCTGCTTTTAATTGGCACGTAAGACAGGACACACTCTAATTGGTTGCGTTGCACATCAGTCCGATGGTTTCTTCCTGTCTAACTCATCGCTCAACTGTTGCCTCCGAGAAACTTTCTTCTAAGGAAGTGCTTTTCCTTGAGAATCATGGATTGGCCTCTTATTCAGCTGTCACTGTGACGATGAGCATATCTTGCCGATCATGTGGTGCTGTTTCCTGAGTGACCCCTGGATGACCACAGATCATGTCTTGTTCTAATCAATATCTGCTGGATCAGACCTGACTGATCTCGACTGTGGGATGCTGGGGTTGGATTAGACTGATTGATTGATTGATTGATTGGCAGCTCAGTTAAGTTGATCAGTGGGTGTCTTTAATTTGGAGGCATCCATCAGCAGCTGTCTGCGCAGTCGATGCAAGTTAAAGGAGGTTGCTTGACGTGCGGTCGGGATGCTGTGTTGTCCAACAGGAAACTGAAGGTGCTGGCCGCTGATGGAGACCGTGTTTTCTTTAACGTCAATCAAATCACGTAAACAGCTACAATGTCTCACTCTTGCCACTCTCTCTCTCTCTCTCTCCCTTGACTTTATTCCAATTACAGCAATTCAACCTACTGAAATCAACCTTTCCTTGTCAATCACTTGTTTTTTCACGCTCCCTCTCTCTCTCTATCTCACTCTCTATGCACATCGTTCCAACACTTTTTCCAATGAACAATTTTGAAGAGTTGGCCTACAACATATATTATACAACACAAAATTGATCTTGAAATGCCTGTACATTTTTGGCCTTGAAATGGTCATTTGGGACATTGTAGTGCAGACGACATACGTTATATTCAAGCATTTAATCCTGTTACCCAATGTATTATAAGAATTTTTTTTATAAAAATTCCCTCTTAAATTTATAGGAAGTTATCAGTAAAGGCAAATAAGCATTTAGCCTTTTATCTAGCACTAAATTAGCTAAATTATGGGTTTATATATATATATATATATATATATATATATATATATATATATATATAATCTAAAACTTTCTATTTTATTTTGATCTTTACTGTATGACAATTAAAAAATCACACAAATTGGACATGTCTCAAATTTTGCCAACAGGTTTGCAAATATGAATAAATAAAACCGCTACTAAAATATTTATTTTGCCCTATTGAGGTTGACAATCGAAATTTTTTGAAAGTTGAGTACCTTCTTTCAATGCCAATTAAACCAACTAGCAATTAGATAGAGGGGAGATGGACAGGTAGACATATGGACAGATGGATAGATAGATGGATGGATGGATGGATGAATACACACAAAGATGTATAATAGTCAATTTTTTTTAGTTTGATCTGTTTTTGACACTTTATACTTTTAATTGTTTCATAAATGTAGTACATCTCATTTGTGTCATGATTGTGTCTGTGAAGCTAGTTCTGTCTAGGTGGTGCCAAAGTTTTGGAACAGATCCAGAGTGTGTACTGTGTACGTATGGTAATTCAAAGTATCCGCTTCTGTTTTTAGAAAGAAAAAAAGGTTCTTTCACAGTGATCTGAGAGCCCAACTGCTAAATGCTGCATCAAAAGGAAGAAAAATGAAAAGCATGACAGAGAGAGAGACACACACTGAGGAAAGAGCCGCTTGCATCCATCAAAAGGGACACAACAGATGGAAAGGAAGGGTGTTTGTTTGCGCTCTGTTTGATGTTGCAGATAAAACAGCACCAGCCAGTTCAGTCGTTCTATGCGCTGATTCTTAGACAGCTAAATATCATTATAGAGCTTCTGGAAACTAGATTGCAGACTCTCATGGGCCAATACTGTACACACTAAATTAATCTCCAGAAGCCCTTTCCCTCTCCTGTCTGCACTCGTTTCGTATTCTATCAGTCTTTCTTTCGATGATGTGCAGTGAAGGGCCAGAGAGTTTCAGGATAACATCAGTAAACAGCACTGGGTTGTTTTGTCCGGTTTCAATGATGTTCAGTTCACTCCAGTACAGTTAGCTTGTTGAGGAAAGGTGTGCTATTACTTTTAAGCGATGAGAGGATGGTGTGTTTCTTTATACCACTAACCCCTTCCAACTCTTTCTTGTTGTTTAAGTAATACATTATTCAGATTGTTGCTTTTTATTTCTCCTGATGGAGGGCTATATATATATCCCTCCATATTCTTCCATCCCAAACACTGGTTGTAGTCTTACTCAATTTCTGTGAAAGTCTAGACTGACTGATTAGATTTTAGGAAGGAGAACTACACCTTGGGATATGTACTGAATTAGTCCCTCATTGTAATGGGGTAGAGTGAGGACTTGAAGGACGGACAAAGGGTATGCCGTCAGAGTACAATCCCCATAAGCATCCAGTGCTTCTCAGAGGACAAACGGCTGTCAAAGGTACCACATGTCAAATAACTGAACTAATTGAGCAGCGTAAATGACTGTGACTTCCATAACAACTCAGGAAATGGGAAGAGCCCTTTTTTGTCTTGATGTACTTAATAGCCTATGTTCTGCCTGTTGGAACTGCCCCGGGGATCTAAAATATATCGGTCACTGGCAAAACATTTATAGTAAGACATCTGACTGTGTTTTCATCACCAGATCCTAGTGGCTGTTGGTTTCTGCGGTACCTTGGCTCCATACACAGACACTGCTAAACTTAGCTGTACCGCCTGTCTCAAAACAACAAGTGTTGGAAACAAATGATAGAAGGCTCACACTAACTTTCTGCAAACTCCACCAACCTAATATGAGACATAATGAAGCACTAGTGTGAGAGCTGGCAGTAGTTAAACTCTCATCTCAAGCAATGCAGAGCTGCATAATTACAGTGCTGTCCTCCCACAGTGTGACTGTACTGGGAGATATTTTCACTTCTGCTTAAACACCCTATGCTGGGAACTTTAATGGGATGGTATGAGGATGGGTAATCTTACAGTTGATTCACTGATCTTTTTTAGTGAGACTGAGACTGGAAGAGGCTGATGGGTCTCCAAGTGTTGTTGTTTGGCTAGATATACTCAACGCAAATGAGAGATTAGGAGTATAGAGCTATAAAGTTAACATGTAAATTTTCACCCAGATAATTTGGTGTTGGAACAATATGATGATCTCAGATTTCAGATTTGACAAATATGAGCAAAGTTTGCAACTTTAAGATCTTTTCTGAAATCTCTTTCTAGATACACCTGTGTACACCAAATCTTAGAAGCAGAAGAACAAATTCTCCATTTAATCTTCATTTAATCTTATTGTGGTCCTACAACAAAAAAATATTTCTGTCTCTGTACAAAATACTACTATAGTCAATATGATTAAACATTTACAATGTAATAAACTTTTTTTTTTTTCTATCCTTAAATCTAACCCTCACAATCATTTATTTAGACATTTATTTTCTAATAGTTTCTGTTTTCTTTGATGTTTACTGAATTTTTTTCTTTCTTTTTTTCCTTCTTTTTTCACACAAAAAAATGTCCTAACAATGAATGTATTTTCAGGTTTTACTATCCTGGGAGAGGCATTTTGAAAGAAGAGCTGTATCTCTACACACACATATATATGGAGCCATCTGTTTCAAACTATGTTGTGGTGTTGTGGATCATATCCCTTGGCCTCAGGCTGGTCTTCAGTATGTTGAATAGTAGTGCTGGATGCCAGTTTCCTCACTGTTTGGCTTGGAACAGTGACAGGTGGTGGATCCCCAATAAGCATCACACTTTTCCCACCTTGAGCCAAAATGGCTCCTATTGAACTCTGGAAAGACAGTACAGTTAGTTTACCCTGCCTCAAGCTCCAGCTTCCATCAGCCTTTGCCAGGCCGAACATGATTAGCGTTATTGGGATCACAGTCTTCTTTTTTTATAGTCTGTGTTTACACTGTGCTGAGAGGCGTGAAAACAACTCGATTTCCACAACCGTATTTTCACGTGCTGTCGTAGCCAGAGTATTGATATCTTGAGAGAAGTTCAGAAGTTCATTGTCTCCATGTTGTTGAGTCACATTGAACGGTTAAGAGTGCCGCTCACAATATGGACGTTTTCCAGCAACTGTTATAAAGTCTACAGCTTCAGATTTTCATTTACTAAATTAATAAATGGACCCTATTCATCTCATTTTGATTTGGCTGGCGGTCATGTTGTCATAGATCCAAGATTTTAGGATAAAATGTATATATTTATTTAAGGAGGACACACTAGCCACTGTTTCTTTTAATTTCTCTAGCCTTTAAAATCATATTTTACCTTCACTTTTTCATTGTGGCTCTTTGTTTGTACATTTAAACACTTTTGTCAAGTACTGTAGTACTACCAAGTGCCTGTATGTGAATATAACTATTTATTGACTATGGTAATTCATTATTTCTGGGGGCAGTCCCTGGGAGGTCAAATATAAGATTTTAACTGAAAGGGTGAACTGTGTTCTCAGGTCAAGGGTATTTTTTTAAATCAGGGGCAAGCTGTCACTAAATGATATACATTTATATAATTTATTAATTAAAATTTGTGCTGGCCACTTTTGTGTTAACTTTTACATTTTTGCTGTTTCATTGTTTTTACAGTTCAAATTCTGAAAAGCCTAGAATAGTGTCTATACGGTTATAAAAAAGTAAATTAAAAAAACCCAGCCAGAGAAATATCCACTGGTGTAAAAAGTGACAACTAGCCACAGGATCCCATTTAGGCTATCAAAGTACCATGGCATTACCATTTAATACTGACTGTACCACCAAGTACACTTTAAAAAAAATAAAAATAGTTTTTTTATAAATGAAATGTTAAAATCTAATGTAACATTATAAATGTCTTTACTGCCATTTTTGATCAATTGAATGCATCCTTACTGAATAAAAGTATTAAATTCTTTAAAACAAAAATAATTACTGACCCTAAAATTTTTAACTGTAATGTACTGCTTAGTAAGGGACATAGTGCATGTATTTTTTTAATTATTATTCAGATGTTGTGTTTATGGGTTTCATGGCTTCATTGTGTTTCATACAGCTATCGCACGCTGTCTTTGTTTCTTTGTTGTGTTGAATAGAGTAGGATAGACACACATGCATGCATTAAAATGAAATGTCTTTTATGATTTACCTTTCATGAAAGTTTACCTTTCATGCTTTGATGAATGTGCAGTGAATATTGTACACATTATGATGTGTACAGCAGCTGTTGAAACAAGAAAATATAAAAACAAAAATGAGACAAAATAGAGATCCTGTTAAACTAACTGAGCTAAATGACACACATTCAGAACAGCAGGGAGACTTGACAAATCCACCCTGCAGCATTTCACACCATTTCTTCCATCATTCCTCAACACTGTGGCAAGATTCAAGGGTAATTGGCTGACTTTTCAAGAGCTTGTCAATGCTTTTTTTTAAATGCTGAATGTAGTGCTGTTATACAGAGACACAAGCTGGGTATAGTAGAGTTTTACTTATTTAATGTTAAAGTGTCCTCATCAAAGGAGAATGCACATATATATTATTTAATTATTGCTTTAATTAGTCATGTAATTGGGTTAGCCAGAGGGCACATATACCCCCGTTTTATGAATGAATGTGTGTGCAGTCATCCTTTGTTGATTTATTTTTGTTTTTCATTTAAGGAACCGTATGTAAGAAATGTATTTCAATTAATCATAAAATGGCCCTGATATGTCACTAGACATTAAGAAATCATGTTCATTTCAAATACTTTATCACTGACAACAGTAGTCCGGCCAGGATATTGTCATTTAAAAGGGAAGTTGCAGCCCTCAACTGATGTTGATGTTGTCATGTTGTGTTTTGGCCTGATGCTCCACCCTCCACCTATCTACCAATCACAAAGTCAGTAGTGTTTCGGCATCCGGGTTGCCAGCTCTGCTCTAGTTACCACAGCTGCAGCTACAAACGTGTCCGATAAAAAATGTCTAACGTTACGAAACCTAAAAGACCTCGTCATGAATCCGAAATACGTCGTGACAAAGTCAGAAAAAAAAAACGTACTGTGTAGGACTCGTCACTTGCCATTGGAAGCTCCTTGTAGCAGCCTACGTTCCTGCTGGATCCTGCAGCCTAACTGGCAACCTCGAGTCAGGGGGGAGGGGGAGGTGATACACCGCTCTACAGTAATTTGAAAGTGATTGCAGTACCAGTTTTGGCCACAATCTTACATACGGTTCCTTTAAGTATTCTGGGAATTAAATATAAATAATAAAGTTTTATTTTGAATAAAACCTAATAAAACTTAAACTTAAGGTTTTTTGCTGCTCCCGAATTGCCGCTAATTCGAAGCGAAAGTAAAATGTAGTTAGTGAATGTTGGAGTTTTTCCAATCTTCTCCATCTCACTTTTAAAACTCTTATGAATGCCCGGCTGTGCGCATTTTACGTTCACTTCGAATTGGCGGCAATTCGGGGGCGGGCAAAAAAACGTAATATAGCCTAACACACATGTGTCAAACTCAAGGCCCGTGGGCGTATTCCGGCCCGCCACATTATTTTATATGGCCCGCGAGAGCATATGGGTGTCTTAAAATTAGGGATGCAACGAAATTTAGGCTGCCAAAAATTTTCGGCCGAAAATAACATTTTCGTTTTTTGGCCGAAAGATACTAAAAAGCCGCTGCACCCCTCCGTGTTCGGCGATGGTTTGACTCTGGCTCAGCGTGTTTTATGACTTTGCGTGCGAGTCCGCTTCCGAAGATGCATAACTTCGAAGCGATGTGTGTGCGAGCTGTGCTCTCCGCTCCGTGTTCACAATGCGTTCTGCTCAGTGTTCCGCAAGCAACCTCCGTGTGAGTGTGTGTGTGTGTGTGTGTTGCCAGCTCTGCTCACGCTCACCGGAAAGGCAAAGTCCGCTAAAAAAAAAACGTGCCAACATGAAATTTCTCTGGACTTGTTTCTTTTTGCAATAGCACTACTGTGCTGTAACATGGTGTGTAGCCGTGCTGGGCAACACTGGTAAAATTACACGAATCACGATCCTCTCGGTCACTGGTCCTCTCCCTGCTCTGCTCATGCTCTGATAAAAATAGCTTTGTAGGACTATACTTTATTTTGACAATTGGTCAAAAAATAAATCTGTTAAATCTGATTCTGCTGCATAGAACTGATTGAAGAATAATATATTGATATTTTATATTATTTTAATATAGGTACCAGTATTTGCCTTTTCACCATTTGTATCACTCCGCTTGTCTGTGTTTGCGCCACTTGCATCATTAAAGGCCAATTTATACTTCTGCGTCGAGTGTACGCCGTAGTGTACGTCGTAGGCCACGCACGTAGGCGACGCCGTCGTGAGCATTTATACTTCTGCGAATGTCTGTGTTGCTCTGCAGTTACACCGCCGAAACGCTAGTTGGCGCGGGTGGGTTTTAATGTTCCAGTTCCACTGTGTTTACATTCCTCGCGGCTGTTTTGAGTTTAGGTTTCTACGAGCAATGGCGACTGAAGGAGTCATACAGATGGCTGTATTTCCGCACTTCTTCAAGCAATCTCTCGGTCACTTGGTCTTAGGGTGACCAGACGTCCCGAAAAATTCGGGACAGTCCCGAAATCGAAACTATTGTCCCGAATCCCGAATCTGGCCCTAATTGTCCCGAAAATTATACTAAAGCAAAATCTTGAGTAGTTATTGTCTTATAAACATTAAAAACTGTCTGCGGAGGTTGAGGCCGGCGACACACTGGCTGCGTGGCGTGTCCGTTTTTATTTCGGCTCCCTGTTAACAGGTTAGAGCTTGCACACTGCCTGCGTGACACGTGCGTCTCAGGCGCGCCTCGAGCCGCGCGGAAAACGCGTGCATGCTAGAAACAGAACCGACGCCTATTTTTCACGCGACACGCAAGCCTGCAAAATAGCAAGCAAAACAGAATAGGAAAAGATGTTTGTATGTCATTTTGACATGAAAACATATTAATAAATGACATTTTGATGTTTGAAAGTTTAAGTTTTTACATAAATGCAGATATAAATGTAATAAAAAAAAATATATGATCGATTTTCAAATATTGCACCTGTCAATACAGAATAATGACAGACTGTTGAATAAATCAATTTTATCTTTGAATAAAAATATGTTTGGTTCAGGTTTGAAATTCATTATCTTTTATTATAGGCTACGCAGTCTGATATCATAGAAGCCCCCCATCCCGTCACCCCAGACCCATAGATCCCCCCCCCCCCGAATTTCAGCCAATCTCATCTGGTCACCCTACTTGGTCTATTTCCATGGCTCTTCACTGATCTTCGGAATTTAAAAATGGCGGGCGGGCGGTGCAGAGTGCAGAAGATCATTCCGGAAATGCGTAGAAGGAAACGCGATGCTATCCAGCCGACCAATCACAGATCTTGCGGTCCGCGTCGCCGCGACGCGTAGTTACATTTTTGAGGAGGTGCGCGTCAGGGTACGACGTATGGTACACGTCAATGCGTATGCTACGCTGTGCCTTCTACGCGCACCCGACGCAGAAGTATAAATGGGCTTTATGCACAGCTACACTACTTCCTGAACTTCAGCCAGCTCTTTGTTTCCTGTCTGTCATTATTGGACAAACTGATTAATCCAGGTGTGTCTGATTATTGTTACTGAGGTCAGGCACACCTGGATTAATCAGTTTGTCCAATAATGACAGACAGGAAACAAAGAGCTGGCTGAAGTTCAGGAAGTAGTGTAGCTGTGCATAAAGCCCATTGGCCTTAAGTCAGTAGGTGACGACAAGTGACTGTCTTTATGATCGAACAATTGAACTTTAAACTGATTAGGTCCAAAAACATTGTTTAACTCAGGAAAGAAACAAGTTGCTGAAACCAATCTTTAATGCTAATATAAATTGCTCATTTGCCTCTGGACACAAAAAGATTGCACTGGTGTCTGATTGAAATAACATCTATGCAAAATAATCCTTGAAATATTTCTCATTTAAGGCCATTCCTGTCTGGAATATGTGATTGTGTATTGTCAACAATAAGCAGAAACATTCTGCATTTCCATTTTGTACTGTGGATCATTCATTGCAACATTTATCCTCATTCTCATTTTTAAGAATCTGTTATCTTGACAAATAATTTATGCTACTGCCCACTGACATGCTTTTAAAGCTATTGTTATCCCAATTTTTTGGCCTTTAAACACCTTAAAATGCACATATGTAGGTCAGAGAAATCCAAATTTTATCGGGGGAGCATGTCCCCGAACCCCCCTAACTACCTCACATTTGAATACGCATGACTGTGTGGTAATGTGTGCTGGTGTGGCTACAGTGCCAAGGCAGAATTTTTGAGCCAGTTTGCCCCTGCATTCAATATACATTATTCTCTGTATCAAATCATTATTACCCAGCCCCTGATGTTTCGGGCTCATCCCCTGATGTTTCTAAAACCTAGAAACACCTCTGCAAATGCATATACAATATTTGTAACTTAAATAAGTAATATCAAATAAAGAGACAATATATTAACATTTTAAAAGTCTTACAGTTACAACCGGCCCTTTGAGGGCAGCCATAATGCTGAAGTGGCCCTCAGTGAAAATGAGTTTGACACCCCTGGCCTAACATATTAAGTTTAAGTTTTATTAGGTTTTACTGAAAATAAAACTTTATTATTTCTAATTATTCCATAAGAGAGAGACCTTATAGCGATGGATAGCCCAGTAAGGTGAAGAGGGAAAAAACGTCTGTCCATCAGTCCAAAGCCTCCTAGTGGGAATTGGATTGCCAACTACTGTACATGTCTTTATATTAACTTACAGGGAAGACACCCACATAGTTCCAGACCCAGTGAAATTTGGCAACAACCCTGGTCAATCTGAGATGAGACATGTTTGAATGCTGATGCAGGATCTGTGTGCTGAAAATCAAGGCTCTTGCCATGCAGATTGTGGTCTCACTTGAGAACTACGGACTACCCATCCTGCCTGGATTGTGTGCACTAAGACAAACACACACCCCAGTCCTAATGAGACTGAGACCACACCGCTGGGGTTGTTATGGCAACAGCTCATCAGAGTGCGTAGACCCCGGGGTCAATGGGTTATTATGGGATGTCTGAAGTTTCATCATCTAGCCATGCGTTACATTTGTTCATTCTTTTTCCCTGGAGGATCAAGTGATTCAATTTTTTTTTTTTTTTTTTGTCTTATTATAAAGGCGATACTCCGGTGGATCTTTTGTTTGGATTAACATCATGAGACCTTGAAAATCCACTACATTTTGTGCTTGCAGCGTAGAAAGCCTTCAAAGATCTGTTAAGATAATGCAAGATTTGTGTATGTTGGCTATCTGCTTTAGTGGCATTCATGGAAAAATCTTAAAAAAAATTAAGAAAAGTTAAAATAAAAAATGTAAACTGACATCATGTTTCTTATTTTATTTGATCTTATCAAGATTTAAGTACATACAGTTATTAACCCACACTTCTTAACTATTTAAACTGTCCGTCCTAAATTATTTTTTACAAAATATCATGAATCATTAATCAATAAATATCATTGTATCTGGGAAGTCACGCCACATGACGTTTTTGAACTAAACTTGCCTGTCATAAAAAAGGTCAAATTATCTGATAATTTCAAAATATTTATTGACCTTGACAAACAGTCATGAGGCTTTTATATTATTTTTCCTGTTTTACGTTTCTGCGTGGTGGTTGCACCACATGACATGTTCCAAGAAGTGAAGATGAAGCTTTAGCCTTTATTATAAACTGCCCGAAAATGACAATCCCACCACTGTTTCTTTGATCAAAATCTCTCCATCTCAACTAGTGTGATCTGTGGCAGCAAATGAGAATTTCTTAATTTGTTTTGAGGTCCCATGGTTTTCGAGATTGATTTGACATCATGAACCCCTAATCTTCAATCTAATTTCAAGGCCAATAAAAAGTAAAAAAAAAAAAAAAAAAAGAAGGAAATATAAAGAAAAGGCCTCCAGGACAAGTTTCGTGAAGGAGTTGTGAAAGTTCCCAGGGGAAATTAGGCATACAGTGAGTTTCTAGTACAGACCAGATTATACTGTTATTAACCTAATCAGTTGAGGAGACCTGGACTGGACCTGAGCTGCTGTCTAAATTTAGTGTGCCATCACTGAGGGGTTTTCTCAGAAGCAGAGAATCTGGAGTAAAGGCTGAATGCAGGTCATGTGTCTTCTCACTTTGATAATCTGAGCTACATTTCCCAAATTAACTCTGATTGTTGATTGAATGATAAATACATTACATATTTATATTGGAACTTCATCTTAACACTTCTATTGTGTTGTAAAGTGTCAGGATGTTAAGGTTTGGTCCTGAGGCTCTTTTATTAGATTTGAGAAAGTCAATAAAGCGAAACTATATCTAGATGATTACATAATGTTAGAACGAATTAGGTTTTGTTGTCCTTTTTTCTGTTTTAAAATGGTATTTTATATATACGATATACCAAAAGTTTAGTCGATATGATTTTTTTTTAAAAAAAAAAACTTTCGACATGAAGTTTGTCTCTTATGCTCACCAAGGCTGCATTTATTTGATCAAAAATACAGTAATATTTTGGAATCTTATTGCAATTTAAAATTGTTTTCTAAAATTTTTTTTTCAATTGTAATATATTTTAAAATGTAATTGATTTCTGTGATGCAGAGCTGAACTTTCAGCAGCCATTACTCCCGTCTCCAGTGCCACTTCAGAAATCATTCTAATATGCTAATGCACTATCACGTTTGATCAATTTTCTATGTTATATGTGTATGTTTGGGCCTATACATATACATTCTTTAAAACTTTCATCTTGTTCCTTATGTTTGCAGACGCTGGCGACTGCTGCAGAGAAACTGCAGAAGGAACACCAGTGGAAGGATGACCTTGACGTAATGCTTCACACACACATCTCATACACATACACACAGGTGGAAAAAAATAAGGCTGCAAATCTTTTGCCTGGGTATGTTTTCATTCAGTTCTTTTTTTGAGAAGAACGGATACCTGACACATTTACACATGCCATCACCTCAATTAAGAGATGATCAATAGGGATGTTAAATGTTGGCATCCTGATCTCAGACCTTGCGTCTGTTGTATTGATGCAATTCAGGTTCCCACGGACTGAAATATCAATTCTAATTTGCAGAGGAATGGGTGTGATGTCTAGTTGTCTGTTATAGATTTGTCAGTCAAATATTGTCCGAATGAGTCATCCAAATTTGTATCGCAGCAATGTTTAATTTCTGAATCAGACTGAGGGAGATTCACTATTTAACATGCTTTTAACATACAATAAGCTCAGTTTTTACCCAAAACTGTGGGTTTTAATCTGAATATTGAGAGATTCAGACTATCAACTAACAGCATCATGACCAGAGAAGATCTTCCTATGACGTCAGTCCGTTTTGAAAGATAGTGAGGAAAAGTGTTATTGGTGGAGCCTTTTGATTCGATCACCTTCATATATTACCTTAATACTACATAAAATATTTTAGCAGTACCACATAGTACAGTAATATACAGTATATGATACTGAATGATTAGGATTTATATACACACACACACACACACACACACACACACACACACACACACACACACACACACACACACACACACACACACACACACACACAGACATTAGGACATTTTTTTACTCACACTTTTTTCTCATCAGGGTTTCTGTGGGTCTTAAAAGATAAGATCAAATTTAAGGCCATAAAAAGTCTATATATATATATATTGTATCTGGCTGCTAACTAAACATAAAATCTTGTGGCTTCTCTTTGGACTGTCCCGTCACAGGAAGATTAGACTAAGAAATTTTTTTAACACATTCAATATATAGATTATACTATTTCAATGCATATGTATATATTGAATAAAACCTCTTTTGATTATTTTAAATTTGCAGTTGAATGTGCGCTCCAGCCTGAATAATAAAGGAAAAGATTGTATGGGTGTGTTTTGTATGGACATAGGCCTACGATATTAATTTTATTTGTGCAGCTCTTGAAAAAAAAGTCTTAAAAAGTCTTACATTTTACATTTTTCATTCTTTAAATTTTCATGTTGTGATCAGTCTTATTGTTAACTAAAACTATCAAAATGGTTTTCATTAATTGAAATAAAGCTGTAATAAACTATAAATATAAATATTAGATAAAAAAAAACATACACAACATTTTTAAATGTACCACAATTACTAAAACTGAATAAAAAATGGAAAGCTAAATAGAAATATTACAAAAAATAATACAAATGACAAAAGCACAACAAAATTACTAAGCTAAAAAATATTAATACTATAATAGTACATAAGTAATACGAAGCTGCACTTAAAATAAATTATTAATTTTAAATTTTGTCCTTTTGATTTATTTACACGCAATAGTATTTAAATTTAAAATTCATATTGTAGTAATTTTAATATTGCACATTTCTAATTTACATTACTTCCAACATGTAAAAAAAAAAAAAGGTATTACAATGGTTTCATTTTTTATACATAAGATATTACACTCAGGGCCATTTCTAGGCAAAACACATGTGTGCGCCTTTGTGTTCAGAAGTCCATCCTGCCTGCAGCTGTCACGGCAGGTGCTTCTCTTCAAGCGTTTGTTATGGACACAATCACTGTGTTACCGCTGACAGACAGAGAGTTTTTCTTTTGAATTATTGATGGGATGCTGGTACCAACCGTGTTAAAGACAAAACCTACAAGGTCAAGCGTTTGATCCCATGTACTGTAGAGGTGACCTGTACGTGCATCTCTCAGAAATCAGTGTACTATAACCTAAAAAGAGTGTCTGCCACATGATTAGCAAGCAAGTAGGACAGGTGGCGGCAGCCGGTGATGATCCACTTCTATGTCTCCAAGGCAACTGTATGTCAGATAGTGAGCTCGCTTGTTAACGCCCCACTAATGCTAGTCCTGACAGCGCCCTCACACTGTGAGGAGAACAACCCTCAGAGAAGAGACACACACACACATTTTATGAGAACATTCCATAGATATAATGATTTGAAAGCTGTACAAACTGTATATTCTATATTCTGATTGATTTATTAGCTGTTTTCCTCATGGGAACCAAAAATTTCCCGACAAGGATTTTGGATATTGCTATCTTTGTGGATATTGCAATCTTTGCAAACCTCTGTACAGAAAAACAGAAACTGAGAGCTATTTAAAAACACTTGGAAATACACAGTCAGACACATTCAGATTAAACATACTTTCAGAGATGTAAACGGTCTCAAAAAATAATTTTAATCCGTCCCCAAAAAAATTCACTGACGACGCAGTGACAGGGGAGAGATAAGCAGCCTAAGTGTCTTCAACCCTGGGCATCGTCCCATAGTTCTCCTTAAGCCCCACAATCGAAGAATAATGACGGACCGTGGGACTAGATATGCGAGAGGAGACTGGCTTTTTCCACGATCTTGTCACCTCAGTGTGGAGATCTGGGAAGAACGGTAAGCCCCGACGTAGAGGTTGTGGCTGTGACTGCTGGAAGCGCTCATCTAACTTGCTTTTTCTAAGCGCTTCTGGCTTCTCGGCTGGCCAGACAATGTTTAGTACAGACACAGCCCGAGACACAACCTCCATAAGCTCTGCGTACTGCGGGGATACTGCTGGCGTACCACCAAAATATCCCACATCAATGCTGAGGAAGTCTAACTCCTCAGAGCTAGACAACATTAAACTCTCACTCGGGGCGGAAGAAGCCACAGAGTGGGCTTCCGTATCCCGAGATTGAGCAGAGGAACCAGCGGGTAAGGGCTGAAAAAAGGGCCGCATCTGTCTCAAACCCCTCCACTAGTTCAATCTGTGAACCCAACGAATTGAGAATAACAGACTATAGAGAGCCTAAGTCCCTCCCCTTCCGGTGGACCACCATGGGACCTTATTTCGGAAAAATATTGTATGGTAGTCAATGGCGAGAGACAACAAATATTTTGATCTCGTTTGAATTGTGCGCTGAATTGCACATATGATGTTTGTCAATTTAAAAGATACATTTTAAAGTCAAGAAAGTCGCAGTTTGATGTAAAACTGTTGAGGTATAAGACTGTGAAAATACGTAATTACAAAGACTACAAACCCAAAAGGCGCACATGTGACGTCATACCTTTTCTCTCAATGAATGAAGCTAACTTTACTGAAGCTAACATCTGCCATTTTTTCTATAGTCTTACGTTATAATCGTAACATTACGCCGTCATGCCTGAGTGTTTTGTACCAGACTGCACACATACGAGCATGTTGGTGACGTAGTGCGAGACGAGAGATGTAGTTCATTGAGCGATTTTCACATAAAACGAAATGTTACTCTTCTGTTTTATGACAAACTGTGACTTTCTTGACTTTCATAATTAGGGGTTCAAGCATGAAATGCTGAAACCCTATTGTAATTGTGCTGATTTTTATTAGGGGTTCAAGCACGAAGTGCTGAAACCCTATTGTAATTGTCCTGATTTTTATTATTATTTTTCTTCTGCCGTAAAACGCATCGTGCAGCCCAAACCGTAAGAGCTGGAACTTTGAAACTTTGCCATATGGTAGTACAAAAATCGAGGAGAGGTTATCAAATTATGACCTCGAATGGCCCATAGGTGGCGCTATAGCGACCAAAAGCGCGAAACTGCTCATAACTCCTAGACCGTATGTCGTAGACTCAAGTGTCTTATATCATTGGAAAGCTGGATGCCTGACGAACAAAACGTATATCTCCGATTTCATTTCCGCCATGATAGATTTTCCGCCATTTTGAATTTTGTCAAAAACCTACTTTTGCGAACTAGTCCCTGGTTTTTTGCCCGATCGGAACCAAACCAGTGCAGAAATGTTCTCTGGAGTCTGAATATCAATAATTATCGAAAAAAAGTCGAAATTTCCATTCACGGTCGCTAAGGGGCGCCCAAATGTATGTTGTGGGAGGAGCCTATTTTACTAAAACGGCTATAACTCCAGAAGTAAATGAGGTATCTTCACCAAACTCGGTACAAATGTGTAAGAGGTCAATTTGAGGTCACAGTAAAAAAACCGCGGCGAATGGCCACATGGTGGCGCTATGACATGAAAAAAACATAAAACGGCCCATAACCACCTGACCGTTAGTCCGATTGACTTGAAAATTGGTATGCAGTGTCTTGGTCCAAGGTGCCATGTATGTCTATGAGGACATTGGTGTATCTCAAAAAACATGGCCGCCATCGGCCAATGAAGTTTGAGCACCTATAAGACAAGGTTAACGGACGTCGATCGGAACGAAACTCGATGGGCATGTTCGACTCATGGCCCTAGAGGTCTGTACGAATTTTGAAAGAAATCGGCCACTAGTTGGCGCTAACGAGTTTTTTGGGCTCTGTAATCACGTGGTGTTACACTTATCGTCATAAAATGCATATCATTTGATAGATCTGCTCATGCTCAACAACTTTGCCTCAAGAACCACTAATGTCAATCAAACCATTAATGAATTATTCATGAATATGTTAAAAACCTACTTTTGCGAACTAGTCCCTGGTTTTTCGCCCGATCGGAACCAGACCAGTCTAGGACAATTCTCTGGACTCTCTAGATCAATAATTATCGAAAAAAAGTTGAACTTTTGCATTTTTCACATGGGTATATTGGGTCATAAAGAAAATGGGCGTGGCAAAATGCACTCAAAAGCCTATAAATCCTAAAGGAAAACTCAGAACTTCACGAAAATTGGTGAGCATATGTGCCATAACATTCTAAACAAGCATGCACAATTTCATGTAGATCGGACGATAGGTGGCGCTATAACTGTTAAAAAGCTTTAAAACCATATATTTCCTATGGTAAATTGCCTGTATTGGCTGTAAATTGTGTTTTCCATATGATCATATAATGTTTATAAAATAATGTTAAAAAACAGTGCAATACAATTCTCTGGACTCACTAGATCAATAATTGTCAGAAAAAGTTGAACTACTTCATTTGGATAGCTATAATAGGGTCACTTCAATATGTAGCCTTAAAATGAATACCATATTAAGCCAATAAGTGGTATTTTACTGCCCCCTGCTGTCATTTCATCATACTACTCCCTAATATTGTTATATAATTCATATTTAGACTTTATAAAATCATTATTTTAACATTTAACATGAAAACGAAAGTAAAACGGCATTTAGGCCACGCCCCCCCAGTACAAATTCACTCATAACTTGAAAACGGAAAGTCGTTGCGCGCTCAAATTTGGATGGTAAGGTCCTCTTCACGCTCTTGATCGAAACGTGTCATCGCGGGCCTCGGGAGCGCGCCCCCCCGCGCATCGCAAGCCCGCGGACCCCCGACTTTGAACGACCGCAACTCCCGACCCAGACCACCCCGAGCCTTGTGTGAGAGCTCGTTGGAAAGGGCCCGTTCTTGGCTCGCTTCGATTCAAATCTGGTGTAATTTGCCCTGGGCATTCCAGAGATAAACGCCTCAAAATATATGCATTTGAACGGTCATAAGTCCCTGCCCCAATCGCCCAAAAACACCGTGATGGTCTCATTCAACAGGGCTCCTCAAGCACTATCTATGCTCTGAGTTTCAGAATTTTTCGCCTTCTGGTTCCCGAGATATAAGTGAAAAACCAAATTCCTATTCATTCATCAAACACTTCAACTGTAAGATGGAGGCTGTAATTCCACTGTTGTCAACTAGAGGGAGTAGCAGTATTAGACATAGTATTAATCTTTTTATCAGCTTTCAGCTTTGGCCAACAAACAAATGGTTAAAGCTATTTTTTTTTTATTATTATTATTGGACTGATAATATAGATCACAATGAAATATATGAAATGGTTAGACCATTAAAATATTTTTTCACAATAACACATCCTAAAGACATTGAAAACATATTTGTATCTGTGTGTGTGTGTGTGTGTGTGTGTGTGTGTGTGTGTGTGTGTGTGTGTGTGTGTGTGTGTGTGTGTGTGTGTGTGTGTGTGTGTGTGTGTGTAAGCATGCATTATTGAGTTAACATGGAAAATACTTATATTACAATAACTATTATAACACAATCATATTTTGTCAGTGTTTATCACTTCATTTGCACTGACACTTCACATAATTGCTAGTAATGTGGTAAATCACGCTAGAAACATGGTAAATCATAGTAAATAATTGATGGTCTCATTCAACAGGGCTCCTCAAGCACTATCTATGCTCTGAGTTTCAGAATTTTTCGCCTTCTGGTTCCCGAGATATAAGTGAAAAACCAAATTCCCATTCAGTCATTCATTCAATCACTTCAACTGTAAGATGGAAGCTGAAATACCACTGTCCACTAGAGGGAGCAGCAGTATTACATATGATCTTTTCATTATTTTTCAGTATTGGGAAACAAACAAATGCTTTAAAAAGCTATCTTTTTTTCTTTTTTTTTCTTTTCTTTTTTATATTATTAGATCACAAAGGAATTCCTATAGAGCAATAAATATATTTTCTCAATAACATATCCCAAAACATTAAAAACATATTTGTGTGTGTGTGTGTGTGTGTGTGTGTGTGTGTGTGTGTGTGTGTGTGTGTGTGTGTGTGTGTGTGTGTGTGTGTGTGTGTGTGTGTGTGTGTGTGTGTGTGTGTGTGTTTGTGTGTGTGTGTGTGTGTGTGTGTGTGTGTGTGTGTGTGTGTGTGTGTGTGTGTGTGTGTGTTCCCGAGATATAAGTGAAAAACCAAATTCCCATTCAGTCATTCATTCAATCACTTCAACTGTAAGATGGAAGCTGAAATACCACTGTCCACTAGATGGAGCAGCAGTATTACATATGATCTTTTCATTATTTTTCAGTATTGGGAAACAAACAAATGCTTTAAAAAGCAATCTTTTTTTCTTTTTTTTTTCTTTTCTTTTTTATATTATTAGATCACAAAGGAATTCTAATAGACCAATAAATATATTTTCTCAATAACATATTCCAAAACATTAAAAACATATTTGTATTTGTGTATGTCTATTTCTCTCTCTGTGTGTGTGTGTGTGTGTGTGTGTGTGTGTGTGTGTGTGTGTGTGTGTGTGTGTGTGTGTGTGTGTGTGTGTGTGTGTGTGTGTGTAAAAGCATGCATTATTGAGTTAACATGGAAAAACTGTTTTGTTTTAGTCCAGAAAACTGGTGAAAATCATGAAGTTTAAAGTGAAAGTGAGCCAATAAGTGGTCTTCTTCTGCCCTCTGCTGGCCATTCTACTTATTAATGAAGTCTTTTGACATGTGCTCACATTCATATTTAGACTCTAAAAATCACTTATATAACAATAACTATTATAACACAATCAGATTTTGTCAGTGTTTATCACTTCATTTGCACTGACACTTCACATAATTGCTAGACACATGGTAAATCATAGTAAATAATACTATAATGTGGTGTATCAAGGTAAACCATGCTAGAATCCTGGCAAATCATTCTAGAACGTGGTAAATCATGGTAAACTATGCTAGAACAGGGTAAATCATGGTAAACCATGATAAATTATGGTAAATCATGTTAGAATGTGGTATATCATGGTAAATAATGCTAGAATAGGGCAAATCATGGTAAACTATGATAAATCATGATAAACTATGGTAAACCATGCTAGAATCACAGTAAACAATGGTAAATCATACTAGAATGTAGTATATCATGGTAAATCATGCTAGAATAGGGTAAATCATGGTAAACTATGATAAATCATGATAAACTATGGTAAACCATGCTAGAATCACAGTAAACAATGGTAAATCATACTAGAATGTAGTATATCATGGCAAATCATG
Source organism: Leuciscus leuciscus (assembly GCF_965113295.1). Classification (NCBI taxonomy): domain Eukaryota; kingdom Metazoa; phylum Chordata; class Actinopteri; order Cypriniformes; family Leuciscidae; genus Leuciscus; species Leuciscus leuciscus. The sequence continues at coordinate 15,765,904 of NC_138728.1, read as the reverse complement.
CTAGAACATGGTAAACTATGCTAGAACAGGGTAAATCATGGTAAACTATGATAAATCATGATAAACTATGGTAAACCATGCTAGAATCACAGTAAACAATGGTAAATCATACTAGAATGTAGTATATTATGGTAAATCATGGTAAACTATGGTAAATCATGCTAGAATCATAGTAAATAATACTAGAATGTAGTAAATTGTTGTGGGAGGAGCCTATTTTACTAAAATGGCTATAACTCAAGAAGTAAATGAGATATCTTCACCAAACTCAGTACACATGTGTATGGGTTCAATTTGAGGTCACAGTAAACAATTTTATGGAGATCGGACCATAGGTGGCACTATAACTGTTAAAAAGCTTTAAAACCATATATTTCCCATGGTAAACTGCCTGTATTGGCTGTAAATGGTCTTTTCCGTCTATTATGTCAGTGATTACATGCTTGCTAAATAAAACTTAATGTCTTAAATGCTTATGTGCTTAAAGGCCTTAAATGCTTGAACCCCGATAAATGCTGCTTGCAGCTTTAATTATTATTATTATTCTTCTGCCGTAAAACGCATCGTGCAGCCCAAACCGTAAGTGCTAGAGACTTGAAACTTGGCCAGAAGGTAGTACAAAAATCGAGGAGAGGTTCAGAGAGTATGACCTCGATTGGCCCATAGGTGGCGCTATAGTGCAAAAAACCAAAAAAAATCACGGTTTTGCTTAAATCTCCTTAACCCTTTGTCACAGACTCAAGTGTCTTATATCACTGTAATCCTTGTCTCAAGACGGACAAAATGTATATCTTCAATTTCATTTCCGGTATGCAAATTTTTCCGCCATTTTGAATTTTGTCCAAAACCTACTTTTGCGAACTAGTAGAGGGTTTTTTTGGCCAATCGGAACCAAACCAGTGCAGAAATGTTCTCTGGAGTCTGATTATCAATAATTATCGAAAAAAAGTTGAAATTTTGATCCATGGTTGCTAAGGGGCGTCAAAACGTTCGCAGGAGGCGGAGCCAGTTTACTAAAATGGTTATAACTCATGAACGAAATTAGATATTTTCACCAAACTCGGTACACATGTGTATGAGTTCAATCTGGGGTCACAGTAAAAAAATCGCGACGATTGATCACTAGGTGGCGTTATAACATGAAAAAAACATGAAAAGGGCTATAACCACCTGACCGTTAGTCCAATTGACTTGAAAATTGGCATGCAGTCTCTTGGTCCAGGGTGCCATGTATATCTATGAGGACATTGGCGTATCTCAAAAAACATGGCCGCCATCGGCCAATGAAGTTGAGCACCTATTAGACAAGGTTAACGGAGGCCGATCGGAACAAAACTCGATGGGCATGTTCAACTCATGGCCCTAGAGGTCTGTAAGAATTTTGAAAGAAATCGGCCACTAGTTGGCGCTAACGAGTTTTATGGCTCTGTAATCACGTGGTGTTAAACTTATTGTCACATTATGCCTATCATTTGATAGATCTGCTCATGCTGAACAACTTTGCCTCAAGAACCACTACTGTCAATCAAACCGTTCATTAAATATTCGCAAACATGTTAAAAACCTACTTTTGCGAACTAGTCCCTGGTTTTTCGCCCAATCAGAACCAGACCAGTCTAGGACAATTCCCTGGACTCTCTAGATCAATAATTATCGAAAAAAAGTTGAAATTTTGCATTTGGATGGCTGTAATGGGGTCATTTAGAAAATGGGCGTGGCAGAATACACTAAAAAGCCTATAAATCCTAAATGAAAACTCAGAACTTCACAAAAATTGATGAGCATATGTGACATAACAAGCTAAAGAAGCATGGAAATTTTTATGGAGATCGGACCATAGGTGGCGCTATAACTGTCAAAAAGCTTTAAAACCATATATTTCCTATAACCTATATATATATCATATAATGTTTATAAAATAATGTTAAAAACCAGTGCAGTACAAATCTCTGGACTCTATAGATCAATAATTATCAGAAAAAGTATAAAAAATAACAGTTAAAAAAGAAAATGAATAACATTGGCATATTAAGCCAATAAGTGGTATTTTACTGCCCCCTGCTGCCATTTCATCATACTACTTCCTAATATTGTTATATCATTCATATTTAGACTTTATAAAATCATTATTTTAACATTTACAATCACATTTTGTCAAAACTCATCTATTGGAGTATTATTATTGACAATTGTGTCACACTGTCTGTCTGAGATATGGAAATTGAAAACGAAAGTAAAACGGCATTTAGGCCACGCCCCCCCAGTACAAATTCATTCATAACTCGAAAACGGAAAGTCGTTGCGTGCTCAAATTTTGATGGTAAGGTCCTCTCCGGGCTCTTGATCGAAACGTGTCATCGCGGGCCTCGGGAGCGCGCCCCCCACGAATCGCAAATTCGTGGGACCCCCGATTTTGAACGGCCGAAACTCCCGACCCAGACCACCCCGAACCTTGTGTGAGAGCTCGTTGGAAAGGGCCAGTTCTTGGCTAGCTTCGATTCAAATGTGGTGTAATTTGCCCTGGGCATTCCAGAGATAAAAGCCCCAATAGATATGCCTTTGAACGGTCATATTTCCGGGCTCCAATCGCCCAAAAACACCGCGATGGTCTCATTCAACAGGGCTCCTCAAGAACTATCTATGCTCTGAATTTCAGAATTTTTCGCCTTCTGGTTCCCGAGATATAAGTGAAAAACCAAATTCCCATTCATTCATTCAAACACTTCAACTGTAAGATGGAGGCTGTAATTCCACTGTTGTCAACTAGAGGGAGCAGCAGTATTAGACATAGTATTAATCTTTTTATCAGCTTTCAGCTTTGGTCAACAAACAAATGGTTAAAGCTATTTTTTTTTTGACTGATAATATAGATCACAATGAAATATATGAAATGGTTAGACCATTAAAATATTTTTTTCACAATAACACATCCTAAAGACATTGAAAACATATTTGTATATGTGTGTGTGTGTGTGTGTGTGTGTGTAAGCATGCATTATTGAGTTAACATGGAACACACTTATATTACAATAACTATTATAACACAATCATATTTTGTCAGTGTTTATCACTTCATTTGCACTGACACTTCACATAATTGCTAGTATTTATACCCCCCAAATTTGCATTTTCCAGTCCATGTTCTAGGCCAGGCAGTGTTAATGTAGACCTGCACAGCCGAATCAGCAGAAGATCTGCAGGTATTGTGAAGAAGCAAGCAAGGACAATAGTGAAAATGGCAGATCATGGATATAAATGTTATGTCTGAGGCTGTGCTGCGGATTTGAGAACTTTTCATTCCTTTCCCACAAAAGAGAACTGTCAACAGGCATGGTTGATGTTTACAACAGGATACCTCACCATTTTAATTCAAAGCTGTTAGTTTGCTCTTAACGGAGGCCGATCAGAACGAAACTAGGTGGGCATGTTCGACTCGTGGCCCTAGAGGTCTGTAAGAATTTTGAAAAATCAGCCACTAGTTGACGCTAACAGGTTTTACGGCTATGTAATCACGTGATGCATATCATTTGATAGATCTCCTCATACAGAACAACTTTGCCTCAAGAACTACTGCTGTCAATCAATTTGTTCATTAAATACTTGCGATTATGTTAAAAACCTACTTTTGCGAACTAGTCCTAGGTTTTTCGCCCGATCGGAAATATACCAGTGCAGTACAATTCTCTGGAAGCTCTAGATTATTCATTATATAAAAAACTTTAACTTTACCCATTGGGTAGCCATAACAGGATCATTTAGAAAATGGGTATGGCAAAAAACACTCAAAAGCCTGTAAATCCTAAACAAAAACTCAGACAACTCACTAAACTGCCTTATGTGCTTAAAGACCCTAAATGCTTGAACCCCGCTAAATGCTGCTTGCAGCTTTAATTATCTTTAAAATTGACAAACATCATATGTGTAATTCAGGGCACAGTTCAGACGGAATAAAAAGATAAGTTGTCTCTCGCCATTGACTGCCATACATATTTTTTCATGAGCCGGAACTGGAGGGGAGGGACTTAGGCTGTCTATTGGCACACGTGCTTCAGGCGCAGTCACGCTGAGGGCGTTCCTCAAAGCGTCAGCTGGGACGCAGCGCGAGTTCCCTCGAAAGGGAACCTAAACAAAAACATATGTAAAGCGTACATTTATTTTAGGATACACTATCATAATGAATATTGAAACTTTTGAAAAATATAGAAGATAAATAAAAACACCAACATTGTCTTCTGTCACTCTTTATCAAACAGGTGAATGAGACCATCTACTACAATGCCAAGGACAAGGTAAGATTTCATTTTTTTAAATACATATTATGATAAGCACTAAATAACAGAAAGATGTAATTTAAAGAATCGTTTTTGTTATTTGAGAGATTTTGCTTTTTGTTATGTTCCTAGTTTGATATTAATGACACAGAAATACACCAGAACCGGGTCAGACCAGAATTCAAAGAAGATCCTGCTTTCAGACGCCTCGTTTCGTTCAATACAACAGCAGTGCACATTCCCACAGATATCTACGAGGGCTGTGAGTATACACAAACACACACACACACACACACACTCATCTGAACATGTTCTTTTTTACGTCTTTGCGCGGTAACTAAAATCTGTTTATAAAATCAATCTTTCAGTGACAGCTCAGCTTTATTGCTGTGTGTCAGGTGTGGACAGCCAGAGGCTTGTGGAAAAATAACAGACTAAATTTAGAGAGCAGTCCAGCTCTAACGCAGCACGCCTGGCCCATGAGTGACCCCACAACCCCTTAATATCCTCCAGCAAGAGAATAACTCTCACTCTCTGTCTTTTGCTTTAAAATGTTATAGGTTATGAGTGTTTTCAGGTTTCTACCAGTGTTGAGAAAGCGAGTAGCTTGTAGCCTGCCCTGTAGTATTTAATTAATAAATAGATAGATGGAAGGATGGATGGATGGATATTGGATACACACAAAGATATATGTTATAATAGTCCATTTTAATCAGTTTGATCTGTTTTTGACACAATATAAATGACACTATAATTTTTTTTGCCTCAATTAACTCCTAATTACTGCTTATTAATAGTTAGTAAGGTAGTTGTTAAGTTTAGGTATTGAGTAGGATATTTAGGTATTAAGTATGTAGAATATGGTAATTCAGAATAAGGCATTAATATGTGCTTTATAAGTACTAATAAACAGCCAATATCCTAGTAATATGCATGCTAATAAGCAACTAGTTAATAGTGAGAATTGGACCCTAAACTAAAGTGTTACAACTAGTTTTATTCAACAAGGGCGCTTTATATTGAACAATAGTGGCAGTGAAGACATTTATAATGTTTAAAAATATTTTTATTTCATATAAATGCTGTTCTTTTGAACTTTATATTCATCAAAGAAACCTGAAAAAAAGATCACGGTTTCCACACAGCACAACTTTTTTCAACATTGATTTCTGAAGGATCACATGACATTGAAGACTGTTGTAATGATGCTGAGAATTCAGCTTTGCCATCACAGATATAAATTACATTTTCAAATATGTTAAAATAGAAAACAGTTATTTTAAATTGTAATATTTCACAGTATTACTGTTTACTGTATTTTCGAACAATTAAATGCACAAGATAATTCAAAGTTTCAAGGAGGAACCCAAAACTTTTGCAAGCGAATGCAAAACCATTCAAATATAAATTTTTCTTTTATCTTTTTTTTCATTACCATGTCCATTCAGGGGCTCCATAAGAAATAGTAAGGTTAGTACACTAGTAAACTAGTTTATCAGCCAAAGTGTGGGCTTATAGGAGGTCCACAAAGGCTTAGGCGTTTGAGCAGACATACTGCACATTTAGGCAAATACAGTAGGTCAAACATTCAATAGAAAAAGGTTATTTTGTCCACAGTATACACTAAATACTGAAAGAAGAGTTTGTGTAGTATACTTTTTTTGGCGTTTCACTAGTTAACCCCGCCCACAATAAATCTCATTAGTCCCTTATAGCTGTATGTTGAACATAAAATGCATATGTTGGCTTTGATTTTGCAATTTTTTATTATATTGGTCAAAACAGCTAGCACCTTCTTAAGAATCACAAGATGTATCATATTCTCTGTGTTGGCAGAAATTTTATGAAAGTAAAATAATGACAAATGTTTTTGAAACAAAAAAGCTTGTTGAATTGTACTAATAAAAAAAAATAAAAAAATCCATTGCATTAACCGTGCTTGCATTTTTAATGCATTGAATTTTGAATATTGAATATTTCAATTCAAAACATTTCACACACATTTTCATTTTTAAAAATTCAATAATCCATATTCACCTTTCATATTTCACTTCCAAAATGTTCATTCTGTTTAAAATACAACCTATAATATTCGACAGGCAATTTTCTGTCCATTTTATTTTGCCTTACAAATTCGCTTACACAAATTCAGTGGTTCAAATTCGACAGCAAATTCGACATTTGACATCTGGGAACGGCAGGAATAGCATAGCTGTTAGTCGACCTCACCAGCAGGAGGTGCAAGTGGCAATGCACACCTTTTAGATTGTTGATATATAACAAAATAAACAGTCAAATCATGTGTAATTATTGCTATTTTTGACTACCGCATGAGCTTATTGTAATATCAACAATCTAAAAGGTGTGCATTATGCGTGACACCTATATGAACACTTTACAGTTGGTTTTATGACTGTAAGACATTCTCTTCAAATGCTATTGAAGTTAGAAACCTGTATACCAATGTCAAATGTAACTTTACAGACAGCCCCTTAACTTGCAAATATCAAACGTCCAATGTCAAGCCTGCCAGTATTTCACTGGGAAACGCTTAGCGTGAAACTTTGCGCGTTACGTTCATATTCTGAGTCTGCTTGCCTATATAGTACAGCCTACATCCCCAATAAGGTGCGAGTTTGGTCTTTATATCACTGTAGGCTTTTAGTCCATTAAGCTACCTTACATCCCGATGGCAGGGGAATCCTGGAGAATGACATATTGAGGGAACCCCCAGTTCTGAAGCACAGCTCCGCCATATAAAGTTAAGGAAACTAAACAACCGAGAGAAATATATGTCTACTACCTCAGATTTAACGTTTGATCTGTACGTCAGCATCGGGGAATAACGTTATATTCTTGTTCACGGTAAACTAACAGTGAAGACTTAAATGTAAACACAGCTTTTGTGTCTTTATCAGCTTTTCCATATATAGCTACTGCTGGTCCTGATAAACTGATTACTGACCGCTTGCTCCATTTCTGTAAATCCGTTTTTATGAATGAATGACTCTCTCACCCGTTGCTCTGGTCTTCGTAAACAACTGCTTGCACCTCCTGCTGGTGAGGTCGACTAACAGCTATGGAGATTATTAGTCGGTAATCTACTGCTATTCCTGCCATTCCCTAGCCTGGGTTTCCCCAGACGGGCTCTGGTTTCCCCATGCTGCCTTGTGCGCAGTGCGATTTTATTCACGCTGCTAGGCAGCATGGATTCCATGGACTAGATTTTCGCCTCAGCGAGGGGACCAATCACAGAACGGGGAGGGAGCAGCAAGACGATGACGACGTCTATGCGACACACCGAAGCAGTTTGTTTATATCTATGGATCTAACATGGCAGCAGACGCGAAGTTACCTTTCGATGCAGCCTTAGATAGTGTTCTAAGTAGTTTAGAACGCAAGTTTATTTCGTCTTCTTCCTCGTCGAATTTCTGTCGCTCTACATACGTCATCTGGTATAATTGAAACGATTGGCTATGAGCTACGTACAGGCGCATTTGATAGACATTCGTAGCGTCCAATAAACGTCTCTGGGCATTCGTAAACCACGCCTCAAATACGAGAAAATGAACATGTGGTTCCCAGACCACGTCTCAATGAGAAAGAGGTCTGACGTTAGCCAGGCTAGCCATTCCCAGATGTCAAGTGTCGAATTTGCTGTCGAATTTGAACCACTGAATTTGTGGAAGCGAATTTGTAAGGCGAAATAAAATTGACTGAAAATTAATATAGGTTAATATAGAATATTATAGGTTGTATTTTAAACAGAATGAACATTTTGGAAGTGAGATCTGAAAGGTGAATATGAATTTTTGAATTTTTAATAATGAAAATATGTGTGAAATATTTTGAATTGAAATATTCACAGCTTAAATATTCAACCATGTTGAATTTCAGCCCATACAAATGCAAGCCCTAAAAATACAATGCATTAAAATGCAAGCATTGCTAATGCAATGCATTTTGTTTTTTTCAATTACTGCAATTCAACAAGCTTTTTTTGTTTCAAAAACATTTGTCATTATTTTACTTCCATAAAATCTGTTGTCCTCAGCGGTCGACTCACTGTGGCTTAACATGTGAGTGTTTCACTGGCAAATGAGTTGGATGTGATATTTGTGTTCTAGATGAGGACTGAAGCAGCCGTGTTCATCATATGACTCATCTCGCTCTGTCCCGCTGTCTCTCTTTATCTACTTTTACTCACTTCAAATTACTCTCAGTACCTTTTGCTTTCCGCCTGATTTTCTTGGTCCGGCAGCGTTGCTTAGTGCTTACCCATGACCCCCTTCCCAGCGACAGCCACTGGGTGAAGCTTTCAGGCAATATTCATTATTTTTCATTAAATCTCTCTATATTTAATAATAGTTTGTTATGTAATAATGTGGCTGATTATTCAAGTGTTTGTGTATTTTTATATATGTGTGTGTTATTGGAGGCTCTGGGCTGTCTGTATTTGTGTCTTATTAAGAAACGAATCTGTACTTTTTGCCTCAACACATCGTGTCATCTGTCACCACAATCTCAAGATGGACATAGACATGTTCAGAGTGTGTGTGTTAGAGAGAGCACGATGACGTGTGTATGTCACACGGATCCCTCTGGCTGTGCTCATAGTGCTCAGATTGGTTTTTCTGTTGACTATCTGCCCTGATTCATTTAAACCAATGGAAGTTGTCGTCAAATCTTCCTCCACACTCTCTCTCTCTCTCTCTCTCTCTCTTGCTCACGCTCTCATTGAATTGAGCTATAAATTCTTTTTGTTTGTCGTAACAACAGTATCTACAATATTAATATCACTATAAAATTCTTCTTCTTAATCCAATTATTATAATTTTTTATACTTTTATAGACACATTGTGATTTTGTATCTAATTTAGTTTTGGTCACATACATTTTTATTATTATTTAACCAGTTTATTTTTTTTTATTTTTTTTTAAATGATCTGTCTCTCTGTAAAAAGGCATGAAAACACATTGTGATTTTGTTCCTAATATATTAATTTTGGTCACATATAGCGACGGATATTTTCATGCATGTGTCACCAAATGTTCTACAGAAAAAAAAGCTGTTAAAAGATGTGCCATATGTTTTCTTTTTGGTTTGATTTATGCATGTCACTTACACGATTCATGTATTTTGATTTAAACCATTTATTAGGTCACAGCTCCTAATAGAATTACTTGCCTAAATGTTATTTCCATTTTTGACCACACATTTGCTACTTGGCCAGTGTTCATTTTGGGCCCAAGTATAGTTGTACAGTCATAGCATAGTGCTTCCAATTTCAAATGAAATTTTTGTAATGGGAGTTAGACAGAGATAGAGATCTGGTTGTATGGGTTTTAGCTAATGAGGATGTGTGTTGTGTCTAAACCTGCATACTGACAGCCTGATGGATGAACAACAGGAAGAGGTGTGAAACCACATCTGATCCCACACACGCACACGCGCACGCGCACACGCACACACACACACACACACACACACACACACACACACACACACACACACACACACACACACACACACACACACACACACACACACACACACAAATATATATATGTTTGTGATCAGCTACACTCTCATTCACTAATGCACTTCCTTTAGAAACAGTAAATTATGATGCCTTCATGGACTATTCTTATGTAGAAAGGTGTGTCATCCTCTCCTTGCACTATTAACCTCTAACTTACAGAGTGTGTGTGTGTGTGTGTGTGTGTGTGTGTGTGTGTGTGTGTGTGTGTGTGCTGAAGGGATATCCTCTCATGGGATGATTACAGGCTTTCTTGATTCTGCACTGATCCTGCAAATTAGCACTCACAACCATCTCCACAACACCACTATAATGATTATTGTGTGTTTAGAGCTGTTTCCTGGACCAGTGTGAGAGAGTTTGGAGCTATGTATGTATATATATGGAATGGCCTGGGTAACACCTTCAGAGTGACCGGTGTCTGAGCACGCATGCCAAACCATTGGCAGAAATAGCTTATCAAATCGACCATGTCAAATTCAACCTGACCGCGGCGCAAGCCATTATATCAAGCAACTTCCCATATACAGGGCTGGTGGAGGGAGTAGGCTCAGTAATTTCACTATTATGTCCTACTTCCACCACATCTAGCTAGATGCCGCCAACAATATGCCGCTCCTAACACCAAATCTGGACCAGCAGACAAAAACCCTTACTGTTGAGCCCTGTGCGTGTGTAAGTGGTGCTGTTTTACTCACCGTAAGTGTCCTAACCATGCATGACATGTCAGTTTCTAGCAACAAGTAATTTGTCTGTCCACACTGAAAGCAAAAATACCGAACAACACTACACAGTCTCAGCCAATCAGAAGATATTTGATTTTTAATGTATAATTACGAGGAACAGGATTTTGAACCAATGGCTGGTTAGGACAAAAATTATTTAGATAACTTAAGCCTGAGGGCACGATGCTTGGCGATTGGCTGGAGTACGTACTTTTTTTTCCACAATATTTTTTAAAAACCTTTTTCCAAATTGTTTTGAACCAGAGTGAATAACAGGAAGGACTGAGTGGTAGAAATAGTGGGTGATGAAATGTGGCATTTGGCTGCTGATGGACCCTCTTAAAGGGATACTTTGTATTAGTAGAAAACCTGTAGTATTTTCGAATTACCGTGCTTTCTACCCTCATATCCCATTGAGATGAGAGATTTATGTATTTTTTGTCTGGAAAAAATCCTCCGATGACGCAAAAATCCTCATTTTGCGTCATTGGAGGATTTTTTGGCCAGAGGCTAAAGACTACAGCCAGTAGTAGGGGCTGTCCAGCATGTCTTCAACCCGCCCATAGAGGGTGGGATCTCACTCACAGAATGTACACACAGTGTCAGCCGTCTTTCTTTGGAAGCTAAGCTAGCAGGCTCTTGTTCTGTGGAGAAAGCTGAGTAGTAGGGGTTACCATCCTCTTTTTCCTGGACATGTCCGGCCGTCGAGATCGTCCAAAATGTCCGGGATTCGGCTTTTGCTTTCTGCAGTCGCCATTCATTGTTTACATGCACACCTTTAGTTTCAATCTAACTGAATTCATTCTGATTGGTGAATCTGAATGTAGTGTTTACATGAACGCTAAACAAGTGATCGGTTGATGTGCGTTTTAACATTGCTAAGAAAATTCCCGCTCCTCCGTGAGAGATACGAGACCAGTGCGTCTCAGTAATCACGCCACCGGCCTCGTGCCGTTCTCCCGCGCCCCTCAGCCTCGTCCTGCTCGCCACAGTAAACATAATGAATGACGACTGTAGAACGCAAAAGCCGAATCCCGGACATTTTGGGCGATCTCTAAATACCGGGCAAACTCGTCACGGAGACTCACTAGTAGCCTAGCCTTGTTGTTTTCAACTGCGCTCTCTTACCGGTAGGCGTGGCTTGGGAGTGGCCTCCTAGGGCAGCGAAGCAAGTGCATTCTGGGAGTTGTTGTCTTTCATCCACATAAGCCAAAAATTAATTTTCTGGCTTTTCTCAGTCTAGAAAGCTCCAAATTCAAAAATAATTTCACATTTCTTCTACATAAATGACCTATTTTAAATACACATTCATCTTTCCAGAGGTGAAGTATCCCTTTAAAGAATATCGATGGGGTCTGGACTGCTTTCAAGCAAGGTTATTTTCGTGAACGAAAACTGAATAAGAGCAAAACTATTGGTCAAAAAACATTTTCGTGACCTGAAATAAAATAGAAATTTCAACATAAATGAATAACTAAAACTAAACGAAACTAACAACAGTTATTGAAAAACTAACTGAAATAAAATAATAATTAGCAAAAATAAATAATAGTTTTCGTAATTAATAAGCTCTCATCCTGTACCGGAAAAATCACTTTTTTCCATTCCAATGTGCTACTTTATTCAAGGTTACACTCGAGTCTCACGTCTTTTTGCAGCATCTCGTGCATGACACGACGTTCTAAAAACGCGACACTCAAGTTAAAATAAGTACAACTTTTAAAAGACGCCTCTCGAGACCTTGCGCTTTTTCCCCGTTCCACTGCCCGTGTCGTTTTTTTTCGTTTTTCAAAGCAAAACCGCTTTCTGTGTGAACCAGCTCTAAGAAGCAGAAATGGCCAAATAAGTATTTCCATCATGTCTAGACCTTATAGATGCAAATATATCTGTACCTTAATTCCAAGTAAGATAACCATCTCATGTGAATTTAAACAAGATACCACACATATTAGACAAGATACCACACTGAGCAGAAAACGAAAAAAAAAAACGAATTGCATGTCTAGTAAACCAAATGTCTGGTCTGAATAGAACATTTGAATATGAGTATAACTATGCCTATGTGATTTTAAAAGATGCAATAGACAAAAAGCATAAATGGATCAATACAAGAATAATGTTTGAAATGATTAGTCATAGAAATAACCAATAATAATCATATGCATATTTTTTCTTTTTCATATACACCATGTTTAACAAGATTAAATTTTTTATATGAATGAGTATGAATAATTTTTACTTTTTAGTTTGTTTGGTTCTTTGTTCATCCTCAAAGAAATATTTTATTTGTATTATTAAGAGGTTTTCACAAGAGTTAACTGTAAACTGCAAACATTAAACTTTGCTGAAATTAAATGTCTTTAACTGGAAGTGTTCTGTTAACTCTGCTAAACTACTATAACTAAAACTGAAACTAAATATATAAAAACTAAATAGAAATGTGTTCACAAAATCAACACTAAACTAAAACGAAATTTATAGGAAATTTAAAAATGATATTAAAATAAAAAATAATTTAAAAATGCAACACTATAATAACCTTGCTTTCGAGTGAAGCCTGTATCGATTTACACACCTAGAGTGGGAGGAGTCTTGATGGAAAGAGGAAGTTTGTGGCATTAGGGGTAATAAAAGATGTCCCATGGGATCAAACACACCAGTTCCTTTCAGAATTAGACTGCCAAGGCGCCGGCGGTAATGATTATAATAATAATTTAGCATCATACTAGACCAACAGAAGTAAGAAATATCAAAGGCTTTTATTTTTAAAGAATGAGTCACGTTGCATCATGGGAATTGATGTCATATCTTTGCTAGGGCGCTCATTTATGTTCATTTTAAAATGTTAACATCACTCTCACTTACAGCAGACATAGTGCCCATTTATGACATTCTCTGGAAAAACGGCCCAATTTTCCTCTAATTCCATTAGAAGTGCATTAGCTAATAGTTCACTTTGTTGTTTCCTCTACCACAGCTTCTCCAAGTGGTTTATCACTTTCGAGTTTAGCTTAACATGATGGTGTCTGAAATTTTGAGAGCCAGTTTATTGATTTATTGCTGAATTGGGATTCATTTGAGGGTTTGTTAGAACAAAGCTCTCAGAATACACGTCAGCTTGAGTTAAATCACATTAGACCTGTAGAGATGCTTCATGTCCGTAAGTTACAATCATCAAATGAGATTTATCCTGTATATTTATATGTTTGTAACAGCCACTATAATCCTGAATGAGCTAAACTGGACTGCGGCTCTGGATGATGTCTTCAGGAAGAACAAGGAAGATGACCCGACCCTCCTCTGGCAGGTGTTTGGCAGTGCAACTGGCCTGGCTCGATACTTCCCAGGTAGAGCACTGGAATGAATATGAATATTTACAGACATTCACCATAACACAGAGACTATGGAAAGCACATTGAGACTATATATACAGCCATACAGTATGGTGCATTTACAGTTAACAAATACATTTCATTGCTGATAGTGGTTTGTAAGGGAGGCATTTGGAACAAAGCCATAGACTATTGAGCTAAGGGGCCGGTGATCAGTGAACGGGGCAAGAATACAAGAAACTCATGCAGGTCAAAGTATTAAATTCTTAAATGGCTGTTGTGCTGATTTCAAATTGTGTTTGTTTGTTTGTTTATTTATTTATTTAGAAGGTTAAATGGTGATGAACCGTTCCACTGATAACCTCTTAGCTATTGTTCATTTTTTCTTTAGTATCAAAATCATTTTAATTTATTGAATTTTTTTTATAAATACGAAACCTAAATTTGAATTATTTAAATTAAATGTTAAGTACAATTTATTACAATAAACAGTTAATATTAAATACTTTGGTTGTTCTGCTTTCAAATCATTGATTGATTGATTGATTGATTGATTGATTGATTGATTGATTGATTGCTTGCTTGATTGATTGGACTGACTGATTCACTGATTGACTCACTCACTCACACACTCACACGCGCACACACACACTGACTGAGTGACTGACTCACTCACTCACTCACTGACTCGCTTGTTTGGTTTGATTATTTGAACAACTGACCGATAATAATCCCAGTATCCCATCTGCTATAGCTTCTCCTTGGGTTGACACAAAGGACACACCGAACAAGATCGACCTGTATGATGTACGCCGAAGGCCCTGGTGAGTAAACCTGTGTTTTTTTATTTTATTATCTCCATATGTGTGTATGTGAGGGAGATAACAAGTGCTATTTTCTTTATTTTCTCTCTCAGTTGTTATGCCTGATGGCTTTTCTCCTGTGTGTTTGCAGGTATATCCAGGGTGCAGCTTCACCTAAAGACATGTTGATCCTGGTGGACGCGTGAGTGAAGTCTCTGTGATTTACTGTTACAGTTCATACACTCACTGACACAAAGCCACTGAGCTGAATCCTGATTCGGTTGTGCACTTTGAGTAATTGGTTTATCAGCATAATGTAATTTTTCATTGCGTGTGACAGATTCCACACTATCCACTTAAAGAGCTAATGTTAGTTCTGCATTAGAATCATTTATCAACATTAGAGAGAGAGGCTGATTAAAGAATGACACAATGTGGCGCTGAGCCAATGCAAATTGAGAGTAATAAACATTTTTTTTTTGGGAGATCTTTGGCAGGCTGTTTAATAGAGTATTTTTATTAAAAGAAGCAGTTTATGAATATCAAACATTGAATCTTTCCAAGTGCAAGCAAAAAAAACCCCACACATTTATGTTTCCATAATGCACCTAAAACTGTTATTCACAACTTATTAATTTCATATTTACATTCAAAATAAAAAAATCACATTAGAGTCATGCTTTGCATTAACAAATTTATCATGTAGATGTAACTGAAAAGTCAGGTTATGGATATGATCCAGAAATATTCCAAATTCATCAAAAGCAGGCATTTGAGATTATTGTGCTCTATTATTTATCATACTTAAGGGGGCGTCTTTAGGTTACGAGTGTAATTAGCCTCGTTGTATTAGAAAATATGGCATTGTAGAGTTTATTCTGTTATTGCTCAGCTATAATGATGATGGTGATGTGCTTTCTGGGCATTGAGCCCATTAGTGTAGATCAGCTTCAGCCAATCAATGTAGTTTAGCTAAATGACTAAACACTGAAGCCCACACACCTCCCATTGGAATCACAGAGTGATTATTAACCCGTAAAAACCTGATCCAGCATGTCAGTTCTGGAGCCGTTGAAAGCCTAAATGTGATTTCGGTTGTATTATGATTTTTGTTGTTGTTGTTGTTCTTCAGGTAGTTATTATATAGTAATAAACATGTTCTAACTATGCTGTGCTTCTCTGTAGGAGTGGAAGTGTGTCGGGCCTGACGTTGAAGCTCATTCGCACTTCCGTCAGTGAGATGCTGGAAACCCTCTCTGACGATGATTACGTCAACATCGTCTCTGTGAGTATACAGGAGCTGTGTGTGTTTTGCTGTCTGAATGATGAACTCCTCTGACGCTCCTCAAAAAATCTGGATTCCTGCTGAGTAGGAATAGAAAATTTGAGGGAAACAGAGGCATCGAGCCTCCAAGCATCCGTAACGTCATAGTTAATTTTTTGCGGTTTCAGTTAGGCACCGCTGAGGCGGCACACCAAAGAATTATTGATGTTTCCCATCATCCTCTGCTTCAGACGCTGTGCAATTCATTTATGAAATGCATCGTTTATTTTATTTTGTGTGTGAGACTACTGACAGGAATAGAAATCACAAACTCTGTGTTCTGCTTTCAAGTAAGTGAGTTGTTTTGTATATTTTCAATTAACTTTCTTCCTCTATTCCTTTAATAGCTTTGCGCTTGTATTTTATGGCCTGACTCCAGCTGTGTGACGTTAGCTTGACGTTAATGAAATTAGGCAACAGTGCTCTAAGTGTATTGCTGGCACCGAGCCATGGGACTTGTATAGAGGAGCCTTGAATCTGAATGATGTAAAATGATTTCATAACTGTCCTTGATTGTGTGCGAGTGAGATGTACTGTACCTCACAGTTTTCTTAGATTTTTACTGATAACTTGCTAACTAACCACAATGCTTTCATATGGTTTCAGTTCAACAATTCGGCCAAGTCGGTTGCCTGTTTTGAACACCTAGTCCAAGCAAACGTCCGCAATAAGAAGATTTTGAAGGAGGCGGTACAGAAGATCACTGCGAACGGCACCACTGACTATAAAATCGGCTTCAAGGAGGCTTTTGACCAGCTCTCCTCAGTAAGAATAAATAAAAATTTTAGTTTATTGCACCATCTTGTGGCCTATGCTAGTTATAATCAACAAAAATTTGATCAACAGCAGCTGTGAATATTAGAGGCATCACATTGGTTTACTGTGTCTCGTTTTTCTTGGACTGTTATTGTAATGCTGGCCAGAATCTTTGCCTTCGCAAATTGATTTGTTCCTTTCATAGATGAATATCTCAAGAGCAAACTGTAATAAGATCATCATGCTATTCACTGACGGAGGGGAGGACAGAGCTTCAGAGATATTTAATGAGTACAACCCCGACAAGAAGGTGAGGACACACACACACACACACACACACACACACACACACGCACGCACACACACACTTATAGCTTGATAAATCCGGGCACTCCATAGACCACTACTGTTTTGTGTACAGCTAATAATAAATATTATACACTAACCCTTACTGAAAGTATCTTTTTCTTTCTTTCTTTTATTTATTTATTTATAAACACTTCCATTCAAAAGTTTGGGGTCATTAATATATCTTTTTTAATTATTACTTTTCTTCATCAAAGAAGCATTAAATTGATCAAAAGTGACAGCAAAGAGAATTATAATGTTACAAAAGATTTATATTTCAAATAAATGCTGTTCTTTTGAACCTTCAATTCATCAAATCCCGTAACAAATGTATAAGCAGGGTTTCCACAAATATTTTAAGCAGCTGTTTTAATAGTAATAATAATAAGAAATGTTTTTTAAGCAGCAAATCAGCATATTATAATGATATCTGAAGGATCATGTGACACTGAAGACTGGAGAAATTATGCTGAAAATACAGTGTCTGTATATATATTTTTTTAGTTTTTTTTTTTACGAATGAATGTGTATACTCGGATGTCCCAAATGGAGGTTTTGTTAATATATTGTTTCCCTAAAGTGCATCTAAGATGTACACGCATACACCTACTTTTCCACTATAAAAATGTCAATATCCATTTGTTTCTCTCTTCTCTCAGGTTCGAATCTTCACCTTTTCTGTGGGCCAGCATAACTATGATAAGACACCAATTCAATGGATGGCTTGCGAAAACAAAGGTAAAACACACTGAAATGTAATGATATGAAATTTGAAAGACATTTAGCTTAATATGTGTTTATATATAACCATGTATTGAGATGTTAAAGTTTCCTGCAGGTTTTTACTATGAGATTCCATCCATTGGAGCCATCAGGATCAACACCCAGGTATTTGACAGCATCACTCTAGTGCATAAATGTGACTTCTTTCCAGCATCATATTTCAATGTAACCAGACTACTTTACATACAGGAGTACCTGGATGTGTTGGGCAGGCCCATGGTGAAAGAAGACAAGAAAGCAAAAAATGTGCAGTGGACCAACGTTTACGTGGATGCACTGGTGCGTCAACTCTTAAATATCTGTATCAGTAGATTTGTTCAATTATACTGATTCCAAAAGTACTAAATGGCTGTTGGTTGTGTTGCAGGAACTGCGCCTTGTGATTACAGGCACTCTACCAGTGTTCAATAAAACCAGGAACATTCCAGAAGAGAAAAAAGTACTATTTTGTGGCACATTCATGTTCTCAGTTAATTCATGTTTGTCTTATGAATCAGATGAACTGAAGTGGAACCAGATCTGTTTTCAAAAGTCCTTGTTATCAGTTGCAGGGCCAGGGCCAAAGCCAGTTGATTCTGGGGGTGATGGCCATAGACGTGTCTCTGGACGACATCAAGAGACTGACTCCTCGTTTCACTGTAAGGCGTGAGAGCGTGTGGGCGCAATCTGCACTTCTTTATTTACGACTGATGGTTTGCAACATCGAAGAACTTGCACAAGCATTGCATTGAACTGTAGCAGCTGGGTCACGTTCAGTGCTGCTGCATTCCTTGTGTTTACTAAATCTTTTTTTTTTTTTTTTAATGGCAAATAAATTTAAATAGGTCATATCATGTGGAACAATTCTCCCAACTCTTTTGAAATAAAAGATAAATCTTAAATATAGACATACATACGCAATGAAAGCAAGGAAATCAGACCTTTTGTGCCTGAATTTGACAGTTAATGAAATTAGTGAATAAATTCATTTTTATGTAATATATTGAAACAATGACTTTAAATTTTGCATTTAAATTTTAGTCAATACTTATAACCCAATAGTTATCACATTGTTAAAATTCAAAAAATATGTAAATGTTAATGTTTTTTTTTTGTTTTTTTAATGAAATTAAAATAGCTTAAGTACAATAATAATTAATAATAATAATAAGAACAAATGTCATTTTGCAGTCAATAACAAAAACAGCCTATCAAATGCATCATCGCTCTTGTCTTTTGTTTTATAAAGCTCGGGCCAAATGGATATTACTTCGCCATCGACCCCAACGGCTATGTGCTACTTCATCCCAACCTTCAGCCAAAGGTACGACTCTCACTCATATTTCTTACTTGCTTCCCATAACCATGTTTATGGTCAGTTGTGCATGGCTGAAGAACCTTCACTACAGGTTATGTTGAAATAATGCAGGCCACCCACATTCACAGAGGTCATCTGTCTTTGTAATGAATGTCATTTGTGCAATCCAAACACAATCGTTCTGTTTAGTTCACAGATGAAACGACATTTATTCGAAACACGTGCATGACAATTAGTAAATGTTTAGTCAGTGATCCATGGGATTAGAGAACACTTTGTATGGAACAAAATAGGAATGTTGAGAAACTGTTCCTCGGTAGGCACTTCTTCTAGGAAAAAGTGACTCATCGGTAAATATTTTTGCATACAAATATGGTGTGTTGACCAGTATTGATTTATGGAATTACTTTGAAAGTTGTTGTTGTTTGTCTGAAGGATCTCAGGTCTCAGGAACCCGTGACGTTGGACTTCCTGGATGCTGAACTAGAGGATGAAATGAAAGTAGAGGTGAGCAATATAGAGAAAACCTGTATGACGTATGCAGGACAGAAAAGACGATATTTTTTGTCCATACATTGAAAGTCAATGGACCCAACTGAATTGAATGGCATGAACAAAACAACAACCAAAAAAAAAAAAACTCTTGAGACTTTTTTTCAGAATATCTTCTTAACATGAGTAACAGAATTTTCATTTTTGGGTGAACTGTCCCGTTAAGCTGAAAAATCTGATATCAACATTCAGATTCAAAGCTGGTGTGATTTTGATTTTGTAACATCCCTTGTGCTCTGTTGTACAGCTGTGGAAGTCATAACAAAGTTATTATCGAAGCATCAACAAACTGCAAAGTTGTGATTTCATAACAATATGTTGAATATAAAAATATCATTTTCTCACTTCACAGCCCAAATGACTTATTTTCTCACTTGAGAGTGACCAACGGGACATTAGATTACAATAGCAAAGGAAAGCAATGTCCTTTTTTAGTTGTCGGCTTTTAAAGATACAGTGACGTATTAATAGCAATCAGTGACACACCTGTCTGACTTTCTGTCTGTCTTTAGATCAGAAGAAACATGATAGATGGTCAAAGGGGTCAAAAGGGATTCCACACACTTGTAAAGTCACAAGATGAGGTAATTGTGCATACTTTAAACAAGCAGTGCTTCTCTGCTGGTTTTTTCTTCAGAACCCAGATTTTACACACATGGAAACAACATAACAATGGTTTCAAATTGTAACACTTGTACAAAAGCAAACGAAATGGCCTTGAAATCATCATATTAAAATGTATAATTTTTTTTTTAGTTTCTAAAATATCTCTGGTAGTAATTCACAGCACAAAACACATTGTCGTCAGTAAAAAACAAGTTTATCCTAGTCAAATAGATCATATTTTTCAGATGAAATTGCACTAAAATGGTACAGACTGGCCACACATCCTTTGACATCAACACCAAAAAGATATGGAAAGCATTTTCTCCTCCCTTTCAAATGTTTTTTGGTTTGCAACTGACCAGTTGAGAAACATTGGCTACAACACTAGTTATTTAGAAATAAAACAGGGATTAATGGTTCATTGAACCACTTTCACTGGTTAATTGTTTTATTCTCATTGCAGCGTTACATAGACAGGGGCACCAGAACCTACACTTGGGCTCCAGTCAGTCAGACAGACTACAGGTCTGCAAATCTTTTTTTAATTTTAAGTTCTTTGTTACATGTTTTTGTGTTGTGGAGGTGTGTTTGTGAACATATGAATTGCCACTAGAGGGCACTGTTCAAAGTCACAATTAACTGTGTTCAACAGATATTTTACATTATACTTCCATAAGGACACATATGAGAGAAAACAGTAATTTAGGCATAGGATGAGGATAAAATCTCTTTCATTTGAGTTTGAATCTATAAATTCCACCCTACATGGACTAAAAGCTACAAAACACCAATTTTGAGTCCACTGGGTGTTCATTTCTCACTTCAGATAATGTCAGGAAGACTACTGCTTTTCTTCATCATTTATTTTCTGTCTTCTCTCTGTAGTCTTGCTTTAGTTCTACCCGATTACAGTGTGAGCTACATCAAGGCCACTATTGGAGATACCATCACTCAGGCAAAATGTAAGTACCCACGGGACCATCACTCACCTTTATCAAACTCAGTGGAATGCCAATCTCTCGGCCTCAGAGATGAGAAGCGGTAGTGTGAGCTCCTGGTTTATATTCAGAGAGCTCAACCCTGCGCCCTCCGTTCATCTCACATCTTTTGTTTTTTGAAACCCTCACCTCCTCTGGAGATGCAACAGCGTGGTTCCTCAGTTGTGGTCTGTCTTCGAGAGCGCTTCGCCAGACGGGACGACGACCCCCTTAAAGGCAAAAGCGACTCACCCTGAGCATATTACACCCTGTTTTTTCTTCCAGATGCACCTCTGTGCGTGTGTTTACCCTCTCGTCCTCTCTCATGTGGCTTTCGGGAAAGGAAAGCCAATCTCAAATGCCCATCCATTCAGGAGAGCCCTCACAGTTCCTGTGCAATATTCTTATTCAAAGCTTCTGGGGTTGAATAAAATATTGTGAAACCCCTCATGTTCTTTCCTTTATTTTGCCTTCCCCAAACCCTTTTCATTCTCACTCTCTCTGTGTTTTTCTCTCCATCTCTCCTCCTTTCCTGTTTTCCCTGTCTGTACATAGCTTGGAGTCCCTCAAATAATTCCGGCAAGTATTTTCCTTCTGTATTTCCTTCTCACTTTGTCCAGTGATACTCACTAGAGATCGGCCGATATTGTTTTTTTGTGACGATATCCAGGCTCAGATGGAATCGTCTTTCACATTTTCTGAGCTGTTCATCGTCAAGAAAGATTTGAATCCAAATTTAACCCATTTTATTGATTGTATGCACTTAGTCCAAGACACTCGAGTTAATGTAACTTTTTCAAATTTTAAGATTGGGGACAGAAAGACCTTACATGCAAGTACGCTTTTGGGGGGATTTGAAAAGACATGAAAAAAAAAAAAAAGGAAAAATTTTCTTCATTAAAATTCTTTTTTAAAGTAAAAAACTAAATGTCAGGGTGATACAACTGTCCTGATATTAAAATGAGGAAAAAAATACAGGATGAAATTCTTTAAAATAAATATACTAAACGGTTTGGCATACTTTTTACTGTATACATTCCTGGGAATTTGGCACATGTGTTTTAAACTAGATTTATGTTTTATTTTTCCTTATCGGTCTATCTCTAACCTGCTCTACACTTAACAGTGTCGAAATCACAGTCGCCATAGAAAATAATGCACAAACACACATACGTCTGCTTTGCATGTGTAAATGTTTCCCAGCTAAGTTTAGCAGTTTAGATATGTTCTCTCCTTGCAACTTCACTGTGTTTGTCAACAGTACGAGTGTCATAAAGTGCGACTGTACATTTCCTTACTGGGCCTGAGCTTTTTGTGAATGTGTGTGTGTGTGTGTGTATGTGTGAGAGCATGTTTAGTGGATGTTTTCCTGGAGGTTTAGAAGGTGAAACCGCAGAAGACACGAGTGTGACTCTTTGTGCTCTGAACCGGTACTTTAATCTCCGCCCCTTCGCTCTCTGAATCATCTGGATGCTTTCAAAGCCTCAGAAAGGGGCGGTCTAACAAAATACAGGCCTCGCTCTTTAGGAAGCATCTCCTCCGTATATGTGTGTCGGGTCCATGTGTTCATGTCCAGGTGCGGATGTGGTATGTGTGTGTCCCTTTTTAACTTTAACAGGACTTTAACAGTGCAACTTCAAGGCCTCTAACGTTACTGTTCCGCAATAACAATCTGTACTAATAACTCATCTGCCACCAGTCCAATCAATTCCCAATTAACAAAACTAGAAACGTTATCTTTTATTAAAATAAAATAACTTGCTCCGCCTCAAACGCAACTTTCCATTTTCGATGACATCACCAAACCCATACTTTATAGCCCCTCCCCTTTAAACACTTCGCTTCATTCTGATATATCCAGCCTTTTTTCAGTACTAGAAACATAATCTCCTCGACTTTTCCCTTTGACAGCACAAACCAAGCTATATTTGACCACTTTTTTGTCCTTTTATACATGATACCATCACAGAGATTGAATAAGGAAAAGTTTTATCAAATCAATTGGAAATACTGTGGCCTCAATAATTATTTGGACAGTTTAGCCACTCAAAATATCAAAAAAAAATCTAACTTTTAATGTGACTTGTAATTATTTTCTGCGTGAAATTTTACCCCCCTCCATCTGTCATCTCTCGTAGCTCATGTGAATGCATAATTCATTAACATATCTTGTCATTCACTTTTACAATGAGCAGAAAGCCTTAGATCAGAATGCAATATTTTTATTCAAGGCTTGTTCTGTGAATAAAATATTGGTGACCTTTGACCCCTGTGGTTTTACCCTATTTCTCTGCCTCTCTT
>NC_138728.1:15601414-15742089 GCF_965113295.1 Leuciscus leuciscus | reverse complement strand
TCAGAAACATAGCCACAATTGTATACATTAAAAACCTCTTTTTGACCTGATTTTACCTGTTTTAATGATGATCTTTTATGATGACTTTCACCATTTCTGTTTATTTTCTTCTGTTTTATTAGATTATTTTCTTCTTATTTTGATCAAGTGTAATGGGCTAACTTTCTCTCTCTGGACCACCAGTATGTGAGGTCGTGTGCCTGAACAGCAGGGTGTCACAGCAGATAACTGCATTACTAGACAGAAGCTCAGAGACATATTTGTACAAGCTGTTGTTCAGCGTCCTGCTGACTGTAGAGTTGTGTTTCACTGTCAGGTCATTTTGAATGTACCTGTAAGTTCTGGGGTCTGTTTTTATTCCGTATATCTGTGTTGTATTATTTTACCGCGCTGCAATGACAGAACTTATTGAAATGATCTTTGATCTTACAGATTTTTGATATTTTCTTTCAGTTTCTGAAAGCCTGCAGGTGGACAAATTTGAAGAGTATGGATATACTTTTATAGCACCCAGGTCAGTTTCTTAAAGGGATAGTTCTGTGACTGACTGTTTACTTACCTTCATGTTGTTCTCCAAATGATTCTGAGAAATGTTCCTCTTCATGTTTTAGAGATTACTGCACAGATCTGACAGCTAAGAGTGACAACAACACACAATTTCTCATCGACTTCAATCAATACATTGACACAAAGACCCCCAACAACCCACAGTGTGAGTATCTTTCTGGTTCAAATCTAAAACTGAGCTGTAACAGGGAGTGTGGTGGTACCATAGCTTGAAGGCCAGGGATTCATACCGCTAGTTCAAAGTTCATTGGGGCTGCTCAGGGGTCATAATCTAGATTAAAACATGTAGGTCTTTTGAGCGACCAACATTACTTAAAAGTAGTAGCTACTATTAGCTATTAGCTAATAAATGTATATATTTCATAACTATTTTCATTTCACTAATTTTGTTTCATAATTCAAACTTGTTGCACTTTATAATAGTATTTTTAAAATACTATAGTATTAAAAATGTATCACATTATATTACTATATACCATTACATATTTAATACTTTTTTGTAATTTGTAGATAGTTTTTAACAGTATTATAAATATTATTACTTAATATTTCAATTACACATTTTAATGCATATTTAAAGAGTTTATAATTCACTCATAAATATTATACATAATAATATTTTTGAGTATTTTTTTTTAGATATGCAATATTATAGCATTACAAATTATTGCAATGACACTTTTTAATATATTTGTTATCACTACATTGGTTAACACTTATACTTGTTGTACACGTTTCTGACTGTAGTAAAGATAGTAAATTATGCGTAATTATAAGCACCTTCCTAAGCACAATCCTAAACCAAATAAAAAAAATGACTACATCACAGTAATACTAAATGATACCATTGCACATAATTAATTTTTACTATTTTAAAACTGTTCTTAACACAGTGTTATAAATACTACAACAAGTTATAAAAGATTCAACACATGTTTTTAAGTCAGTTTAATGTAATTTAAGTTGAAATGACTTTAACATCCAAGTTGATTGTACTTAAAAATACTTTAATACATAATCTGTAAACAGTTTAACAATATATATATATATATATATATATATATATTTACTAAATAATGCCTAAACGGTTAAAAAATCAAGTAATGCTCCCGGTAAACTAGGAAATGCTTTGCGGTTCAGCGCAAAGAGGAGGCGTATTCCGGCGCAAACGTTCCCTAATGCTATTTTGCAGGTTTAGAAAACAATTTGGGTTGCGCATGTTATTCATATGCTATTTTAAGGGCACATGCTTGGCCATAATCAATGTAGCGTGTGCAAAACGCGCATGCACTTTGCTTATCTCATCTACACACAGACGCAGCAGTTCTCATTTTTAGAAAACCATACATTACAAGGAAAAATATTAACACACGAGGGAAATCATTGTTGTGTCCATGAAGATGTGAAAAAATAGGCATAAATCTAGCTTACACATTTCATTTACCCAAATTTGTATACACCTGTTTAACCGAAGCTAATTTGGGTGTGTTTCTCCATCCCCAATGTCACTTCTCTGTGTTTTACGGCCCTGACGAGAACGTCGGTCTCCTCGGCTGTGAACCGCTCCTGGCGCGCGCCTGGCAAATCCGCCGTTATAATAGCACTCCGCCATGGAACAAGCATGTCTGCTCTTAAAGGGAATGTGAGATGTCGCTCTGATTGGTTTATTTCACGTTACACCCAAACCACACCTATGAATAATGAAGCTACTTCAGACCAACCCATTTTAGATTTGCGTCGGGCACAAGAGTCATTTATCCCGCCGGTATAATAGCAACAGCGCCCAAGACCCGCCCACAAAGTTACTTGCGTTTCGCGCTTTCAGATTGTTAAAATTGGGCCCAGGATGTTAGAAAAAAAACTAAAAAAACATTTGGAATCAATTTTATTTCTTGCATAGATGAGATATTTTATTCACAATCAAACTACTTTGGTTTAACAACGTGACATCAAAAGCTGTTCTATTACACCTTTTCTTGATTAAATTAGAGGTTTTGTGTGATTCAGTTTCAGTCTAATTATATTTATTGTTCTCTTGTTGACCGTGTTAATGCTAAGTAAACCTCCTCCCTTTGCCCCCACACACAGACACCCTCCTCCCCTCACCTTCCTCTCCACAGGCCGCTTTGATCTCACCAGGATCTGTTGGTGCTGCGGTAATCACTTGGTTTGGTGCACATGTGTTGAATGTGTAGGTTTGGCTGTAATACTTTATACCTACGAGCCCACCCCCCAATTTCGGCACCAATTACCCCGTGTGAAAGAGGAAAAGCAGGACATGTCACAGAAAAAGAGAGAGAGAGAGGATGTGTGCTGGTTGGTAGGGTCAAGGACATTAACGTAACTTAACAACTTAACAACTTAACTTAAATATTTAGATTTATAATATATTAATGTTTATTAATGCTCCAAAAGTTGATCTCTATTTCAGATGAAGAAATACAACAGAACAAAAAATCACTCACATTCACCAACAGACAATGATTTTGACTTATGTTGTTGTCTGGTTTTCTTTTCCTTTTTTTCGGTCAAAGAATGCAACTTCCTCATGAGCACAGACAATAAAATGTTGTAACCGGCAAAACATAGCACTGTAAACGCTAAATTTTGGGGCTATTTGTCACAGAGGCCTGGTATTTTAAGTCCACGATTTCCTCGCTGTCAAACACAGGCGGATCAGTTGAATTGTGTTCTTGCGCTGCTCTCAATCAGGTCCTAATGAAAAGCATGCGGCGTGCAAAGGGGGACGGAATAAAGTTGTACACCAGCTGCTCTTTCTGAAGTGTGTGTGTTTTGTCGTAAAGACTTTGCGGTAATGAACTGCAGTGCGATGTTATAAAACACTTTAATGTTCTGAAGGTACCCCGCACCAAAAAAACGAAAAACCTTTGAACACTTACTGCCGTTTCATACCGCCGAAGAATACAATCGTGTTTCACGTCTCGGAAAATTAATCTGCGTGTTACTTTCCCTACGCGTCTCACCGCCTCGTTTTTGCGTCACTGTCTCGCTCTCTTTTTATGAAGTCCTACTTCTTTATGACTTTGGCATCGGTTGCCTCAAAGGTCAGAATGTGGAGTCTGTTCTTACTCATGACCAACAGGTGTTTATGCATTTATCAAGTCAAAGGTGAAGCTTATAATGACGTAAAGCTTTGTTTTGTGCCTATTGATCCTCCGTTAGGTTTCGCTCCTGTAGTGTGAGGGTCATTTTGATGCTCAGGCGATGGACGATGGTAAAGGAATGGCGATATGTCAACTGAGGCCTTTTTATATGTGTATTGTTCCTCAGGTAAAATGGACCTAATAAACAGGATGCTGCTGGATGCTGGCATCACCGCTGAACTGGCCAAACACTGGAGCGAACAAGGACTGTGAGTTGCACCGAATTATAAAATGCAAAAAAAACAAGGCCACGTTCATTTAACCTTAACTTAGGATAGAGAAATTTCTGTCTTCATTTACTCTCCTGATGTTGTTCCAAACCTGTATGACCTTACCTAACCTTTTTTTTTTGTTGTGGAACATAAAAGGTTTTGAACTTTGTTCACGCTGCTCTTTTCCATACAGTGAAAGCATATAGTGATCAGGGACTGTCAAGTTTCAAAATGGACAAAAGAGCATCATAAAAAAGGGCTTTTTTGGTGCTATTTTGTCCTTTAAGGAGTTTGGGCACTGTATGCTTTTACTGTATGGAAGAGAGCAGCATGAACATTTTGCTAAGCATCTCCTTTTGTGTTCCACAGAGTGAAAGAAAGTCACATGAGAAGCATGAATTATTCTGTCAACTTCATATATTTAAACACTGACTGGCATGAGTACGTTTCTTTCAGTCTAATTTAGCTTATTTATTTTTGTGATTGTCAGGAATGACAGAATCAAGGCTAAGTTTGTGGCGACAGATGGCGGTGTCACTAGAGTCTATCCTGCGAGGTAAATCTGTTATATTTTTTACATTTAAGGAATAGCAGGCAGGCCCATTGGACTAAAATTGTCTCTGTGTGTGTGTTTCGCAGTGCTGGTCCAGAATGGACAGAAGAGGCAGAAACGTATGAGTCCAGTTTCTACAAGAGAAGTCTGGACAATGATGTTTATATATTTACATCATACGCAATGAATAGTAAGTATGTGTTTGTGATGATTATACAGGCATATACCACTTTTCCTATGGATTAATGGACATTTTCTGTCCTCTCTTTATCAGAAACTCAAGATTCAGTTTTAGCAAGCAGAGCGTTGGACCTGAGAATTGATGAATTCATGCTCAAACCAGCAGGTGAGAGTCTGACGTTATAGTTTCAGTTATTACCATAGGAATATACTGTAGATAGCCAGTGGTTTAGAAAGATACAACAAAGTATGTAGTGATAAACCAATATAAAAGCTTGGTCAAGTAATCTGACAGTATTTTAAATACTCGTTGGACATCTTGCTCCCTAGATATTGGCATCAACATTATCAGTAGAGCTAATAATATACTAATAATAGATTACTAGTAATAATCGGATCAATCTTTATGGTTTGAATTGTTGTTTAAGAATGTGAACTAATGCAATTTTGAATAATTTTGACTGAACTCATTTTTGTTGTGTTTCAGTTGTCGGTGTAAAACTGGATATACAGACCTGGATGGAAAGCTTCATGAACACTACAATTACACCTAAAGTGAGTGCAAAGAGTCAACTACCTGTATTTCTGTTAACTGTAGTGCAAGTTAGAAGGATGATTGGGGGAATACTGCCAGTTTGATTTATCCTAATGGTGTCAGTTTGGCTTTTGCATAAATTAGGGATGCACTGATAGTAAAATTCTCTCTGATACTGATACATTTCACTGATACAAGTACATAAATGGCAGAAAATGTATGCTATTTTGTCTAAATAAATTAGACATAAACATTTAAACTAAAATCAACCTTCTAAATGCTATAGGTGAACTTAGACATTACAACAATAAAATTTACAGTGTAAAAATGTATATTAATTTTAAGATTTGCATTTACATTTAAAAGTGTTATTAACAGTGTTATTATGTATTATTTATTTAAATGTAGATGTGAAAAAAGAACATGCACAATTAAATATCCAATATGAGCCAATATGTCTAATGTCTACCAATAATATTGACTGATAGCCGATATTGTATTTATACTTTTGTGCAACTCAATCTGTCTATTTGTAAATCTTCCTGCACAGTGTGTTGGTGAAATCTGTGGGTGCAGGAGAAATGATGAGGTAAGCTCATATTTATTTGTTAGATCTGAAGAGATGATATTATCTATATTATATACATTACCGTTTGACATTGGTTAGATCAAAAATACAGGACAAAACAGTAATTTTTTACTGTTTTCTGTTTTAATATGTTTTAAAGTGTCATTTATTCCTGTGATCAAAGCTGAATTTTCAGAATCATTACTTACTCCAGTCTTCAGTGTCACATGATCCTTCATAAATCATTCTAATATGCTGATTGCTGCTCAAGAAACATTTCTTATTATTATCAGTGTTGTGCAGCTTAATATTTTTGCGGAAACCTTTTTCGGGATTCTTTAGGGATTTTTTTGTTGTTGTTGTAATAATATAAATGTCTCTTTTCATCAGGTGAATACACTGTTGCTCAATAAAAGTATTAATTACTTTCAAAGAAAACAAAAAAAAACTTGACTCTTAATTAGTGTATATTACTCTAAAACTGTGTTTATCTTTTTCTCACAAAGTATCTGGACTGTGTACTTCTGGACGATGGAGGCTTCCTTGTCATGGCCAATCAGGACGAGCACATGAATATGGTGGGCCTCTTTCTCTTACCCAATCAGATCCTCTCCATTTTGCTTCCATTCCACATTCCCCTTCTTTGACCCCTGGAGAGCACCCACCCAACCCCACCTGCACCCCGCCGGCAACAGCAGTAGAGTAAATGTTTAAAGTTAGGCTCAGTGAGGGAAACCAATCAGAGCAAAGTGTGTGCGGGATAAATCAAAAAAGTGTTTGGCAGCAGGACTGAAGCCAAGGGGACCGATTGTGCCCTAAATCCCGTCTCCTCCCCTCCGTGTGGGCAGACTCTCCAGGGGTCGGCTAGGACCGCACATTCATTACGGCTGTTATTGCACGGGGAGCGGCGGCCGTTCTGTACACTTTAGGATTTATATCACCTTTGGACTGACTTATAGTCTCGGACGAGCGCGCTCTTACATTTTTACGTCTAATACGAAGCTGGAAGCTAAGCTGTGTGTGTTCGTAACAGTAACCAGAACAGGGGCGTGTTTTTTATTTATTTTTTATTCCTCACACACTTGCGGTCGGTATCACACCTCAGAGATTTTCTGGGCTCTCAGACAACTCTTTCTATGGTTTAAATGATGGTAATGAAGTAGGTTTTCCTAATAAGATTAGAAGAGATCCTATCGGCCCCCCAAGCACGGTGGGATCCACACTCTTTAAACACACAGCATGTAGTTCACAGCATGAACTTATTCTACAGATAAGTACAGACAGACATCCTCATCCCCATAGTGACACATGCCTGATGCCTGCTATTAAACTATAGGACAATGTTGTGAAATTATGACTTTGCTAAGTCAGAATGATTCACTATTTTGAACACATTCTGCAGAATTCTCCCAACAATCAGTGTGGAAAATATGAAAAAAGTAGACAGATACCATCTTCTTCCATGATGCATTTTATTTTATTTTATTTTAATTATTTTATTTTACATTTATTTTACCTTACCTTACCTTACCTTACCTTACCTTACCTTACCAAACCAAACCAAACCAAACCAAACCAGACCAGACCAGACCAAACCAAACCAAACCAAACCAAACCAAACAATAAGCTTCACTGACAAAGAATCAGAATCTGAAAGCCGCAATTTTGTCCTGCTGAAAACTGCTAATAGTTGATGTCTCACTCTTCAGGAGCAGATGTAGGCTATGTGTATTCAGAGCTTGATTCCTTAGACTGTTTGTAGCTCATCTCAGGACATCTGCAGAACAAATGGCGAATAAACAAACATTTCATTGCGGGTTTAAATGATGTTAACTGAAAACAAAAATAACCTTTGTATACTTTATTTTTCAGTGGTAAATCTTCAAAGTCTGTGACTGTTTCTTTTTAAAATGAAGATTCATGAGGGGCATACAATTGTCCCCAGAAATAAGATAAATCTGACAAAACCTTCCTTTGGAGATGTCCGGAGATATCTCCAATTAGAAAAAGGATTCAACGATTTGTTTGTGCGGTCACGTTTGCCGCTGTTCGGCAAATTTCGTGGACAAAATCCAGTAATTTCAATAGGAATTCACACGATTGGGAATTTCGCGTAAGGGTGAAAGATTTCCCCACACAGATTTTGCAAAAAGGTTTGAAAGTGACTGTGTGAGCTTGGCAATGCAATAATTATAATTATCCCAGTAAAAAAAACAACAGAAGTCTATGGTACAGTTATGACCCCTACTTTTAAGTAAACGTGTACTTTCTGTGTTTTCAGATCGGACAGTTTTTCGGTATGATTGACCCCAGCCTAATGAGAAATATGATGAATGTATCCCTGTATTCACTCAACAAAACCTATGACTACCAGGCCCTCTGTGAACCCACCAAAGAATCTAAAGCTGCCGCTGGTCTCAGATCAGTCTATGTGGTGAGTTTCATCTTCTTTGAATTCATTTCAGTTCCTCATGACCAAAAATAAAGTCAGTTTGTAAACCCAAACAAAAATGTGTTTACAGCAATTCACTCAAAATGAAAGTCTATCCCGTAGTGGTTTGCGTGTTGTCCTAAAACTGTTTTGGCCAAGTTATCACTTGTAAATAAGGATTGGCTTATGTAGCACATTTTCCTCTGAATATAAAGTTTAGTCATGCGGTTAGTGAACTTCATTGTGTTTTTCATGTTCCATATCACACTGATATGTTAGCCTCACGATACTCTCTCTGATCTGTGTGACTTGAACGATTACGACCTTGTCTTACATGGTGACTAAATCTCTCAAAACACGCACAGTCAACCATGAATCATCACAAAGAGACACTTCCTCTCATGCTAATCAGAGCAGCGTGTGCGGCAGCTAATCGTCCCCTGAGCTCATTCGTTTAGCCTTGTTTGTGGATTTATGCTTGCATCTGCTGAGCTTTCGTCTAATATCTCCCGTATTGTTTGGCACGGGGTCCTTTCTGTCTGGCAGGGTCGTAATAGGGGCCCCTGCCAATAAAATCAGGATGTTTTGGTGCTTCTCAACTCCGGATATGCAACTTGCAAAGTTAGAAAAGAATGTCTGAGAGAATGAGAGTTTGCGGTGCCAACATCCCAGAGTTTATGCTGCGAGACACAGCTAATCTATTGATTTTATTCGGGATGGTATGCCACAAGGACATTTTAGGTGCCCCCGGAATTGTTGTGTAGGTTTAAAAACATGTTGTTTGTCCCTTTTAGCCCACCATAGCCGACATCCTGAACATTGGTTGGTGGGCTTCTGCAGCAGCCTGGTGAGTGAAGAAGTGTTTTTGAAATATTGCCCTAAGTAACTTTCTTAGTTCATACAAAAACGAAATTCTGTCATCATTTACTAACCCTCATATTACCTTCCTTCTGTGGAAAAAGAATATCTCTCCTTTTATGTTTTGTAGTGTTTTAGAAGTCAATAAGGGCCAAATATTGTTTTGGACCCTATTATATCAAAGACTATAGCATAACACAAGATGCGTCTCTCGTATTGTTTTGAATGGGGAAAAGTGCACCGCTCAACATGGCGGAATAAGTCCCGCCTCCTAAATAAGAGCCAATGGGCGATTGGTAAAGTCATCGTGTCACTGCAGCTGCCGTTAGAAGCTCAGGTTCCTATAGAAACAGTCAGACCCGCTCTTCCACTGCACATTCGGATTTGCTTGATCCAGCCTGAAAAATGTCATTTTCTGTCATGATTTGAGCATTTAGAAACAACATTTATGAGACAGTTGTTGTCAGATTTCATTGGTGATTTCAAATATGAAATTTAATCGTAAGGTTGGCGAACAGTTTTGGAGAATTTGATGTTTCCCCATTCAAATTAGTAGCTCCACTTGCATGCCCGAGAGGCATTTCAAAGATGGCCGCTGAGTGAAATGACTTGTCTTAAAGGGACTTTACTATTATATAGACAAAAGCAGTTGAAACATTTCTTAGCAGAATCAATATTTCTTTTTATTTCTCCAGGTCAATATTGCAGCAGTTGTTTGTCAGCATCACATTTCCTAATTTCCTTGAGGCAGGTAAGAGCCTGACATTAGTAATTAAATGCTGTGAAACAATGATTAAGCCATTGCAATTTGGCAGTTGGCCTGTTTGTATTATCCTCTGGTTTACTGCCAAAACTACAAATGCTAATGAATGCTAAAGATGAAAGTGTGTGCAAAGTGTGACCACATATTCATTAGACTGTTTCAGAATGTCAAAATACAATTAATGTAATGGGAAGCATGGTGTAAATTTTGACTGCATTCTGTGCACTTAAAAAAAAAAAAAAAAAAAAAAAAAATGTATTGGCTCATTGACTTTTCAGCAGGGGTTTAGGCACTGAATCAACATTAATTCAAAGAAACACTGAAAGTATATTAGCTCACTGTAATTGAATTGCGACTGTGTTTTGTTCGCAGTGGAACAAGATGATGGCCTGTCTGAAAAACCACATAAAGAGAGTTGCATTAAAGAGCAAACGCAGTATTTCTTTGAGAACAACGAGACAACTTTTAAGGGGACTGTTGAGTGTCTAAACTGCTCTAGGTAAGAAATGGTGACCATTTTGGAAATAGAACTCAATCATGGAGGGAAAATGAAACAAAAACATTTCGTTATTAAATTTAATGTTATGTTTTTCTGATTAATAAGTATATGCAACAGTTATTAAATTTGTTTGACATGTACATGCATTCTCCTACAAACAAAGCAAATTATCTTCATTTGGGAGCATTTTTCGTACAAATATTGATTGAGATTCATTTGATGAATTAAATGGCAAATCATGTAACACTAAATAAATAACTTAAATATTTATTTATTTAGATGGCATATCGATAAATAAGTTCAATAGAATATTTGATTATGTCATTATATTATGTTTTTAATTGATTGTAGGCCCAATTCTTAATGATCAAAGTGATTTTTATCACAGGTGAATTGTGCCCATTAGGTTGTGTATATTTCTGTTTTTATTTTCAGGCAGTTCATAGCTGAAAAGCTTCCGAAGACAAATCTGGTGCTTATTGTTGCTGACACACAGATGAGTTGCCAGATGTGTGATGAAAATCCATTCTCCCAGGAAGAAAAGCCTTGTATCCTTCATACACATTCAAACAAACTTACCATATGGTATTGAAACACACAATGATGATGATAACTCATTAGGTCACTGTCAGTGTTGGGAAGAAAGTTAAGAAACTAACTAGAAGTAGCTTTTCCAGTAACTTTTTGTGTCTGATTCATTTTAGTTAATCGCTTCATCCAAACAGCTGATTTCAGTGAACTGGGAAAATGGTTGACCAGTCATTACCCAACATGTTTATCTCATCAAATGCCTCATTTTACTTGGAAATACTTCACATATCAAGGTCAAATGGGTTGCGAAGTTTTATCTGGACTTTAAATAATGGGACGCTTGTATTCTGGTGTCTCCATCAGGGTACATTGCTAGCTAAACTAGCAAGACTTAGAGTTGTACCAGAAAAATCAACAGCTAGACCACCAATACCAGCCAGACCTGCATAAACCAGGATGGACCAGTTTTTATAAACTATTTTTGTTTTGAGCAGGGTTGTCTTAAATCCATTTTGGTGAATTGGTGACTTATTCGAATGAATTCGTATGATCTGCTTATGTCCCATTGACATTTAGTTTTAGGGGTGGAGTTGAGTTGGACCTCCATGCTTTTCTTCAAAAAATCGTTTCCATACGAATCACATTGTCTGAATTCATATGAAATCGCCACCTCATAAAATAGTTAACTTTACCCATAAATTCAGATTTAGATTAGCTTAAACCTCACTTAGAATATTAGCATGTTATTTTTCCTGAACTTCACTCTGAACTCACAGCTCCGGGTCCAGATCCCTGCAAGTTAGCCCAGAACCCACGGTATCGGAAAGGTCCGAAAGAGTGCTTTGACAGCAACAAGAATGTAAGTCACCCAGACACCTTCTTCCGGAAAGATCCTACAACAGATTGAGACCAAACTAGCGTTCAGCACGACTTGATGTGCATTATGCTTGGATCTCACATGTCCCCTATTCTTCTAAACCTGCTCTCATTTCAGTCATTACCTGATATCTACCACACTGAGACACTGCATGAGAATTTTTGAGATATAATCAATGTAAATCAACCCTGATATTAGTCTCTGTGTGATAGATCTAGGAGAGCTTGGCTTTGTTTGACATGTTGTAATCTCACAAGAACGTACATTTCATGGCCTAAAGAATGTGGACACCCACTTTTCTGGTTTGGGTGTTTAAGATGGGTGACTAACAGGTCAAGTCTATAGTTATGCAATTTTTTTTAAAGAAATGAAGAGTCTAGTGTGGAAGACCTGCACAAAACCAAGACATGAACCCCACTGAACATTTTGATATTGATATTGAATCTAAACGTTCAGCAAGCACATTATGAGTGGGGTGTTCAGGTGTCCACATACTTTTGAGCAAGTAGTGCATCTTTATCTAAACACACACTTACTTCCTGCTCTGGATTCTGTCTTTGTACTTACAGTATTAACGCTTCAAGCACTTCTTCGTGTGTTGCCTAAACTGTCAAACATTTTTCTGCATGACTCTTCCTCTCTTTCTCTCTCTCCTGCTGTGTATTTGGCTGTATAATATATATTAGGATGAGGCCATGTGTAGGAGAAATGCAGGCTCTCCTCTGCTCTCCTCTCTGCTCATGTTACTGCTGCCAGTGTTCATGTGCTGTCTCGGGTCAGTCCATCTCTCTATCTCTCTTTCTCTCTCACTCTCTCTCTCGTGCATTATTTATTTGTTTATTTATTCTCTGCCAACTGAGAAGTACATTCACTAAACAGTTTTGCATCATATCTCATTTTACTCACAAAGTTTCCACAATCTATTTCAAACAGCAGTGGTTTAGCTCTGCACCTTGAGTACCATGAGTATTTAAATAGTAAATTAAATTTTCTGAGCAAAGACATCTTTCTGTGCAAATTTGTTGCATTACCTGAATCCGCTGCTAAAACAGATCAGGCATTTTGTCGAATAAATAAGGCTATCAGCCGGCACATTTCTGTCTTTTCATCTTTATGATACTTTCTTGCCTCACTCTATTATTGTTATTATTATTTCTGTCTAAATTAATATCTCTTTCTTTCATGCATTTAATTTTGCACGAGTCAAACTAATTAGCTTAGCTGTTGCTTCTTGCATCTTCTTAAACTGCTAATGTAACTCATTCTTGACTAATTCAACTCCTCTTCATTCGTAGGAATAAATTATCACCAACATATTACAGCATATTTAATATTTGTACTTACCCGAAAGTATAGATTAATTGTGACTGTCACAATTACCGTAATTACGAGATGACATCTTTTAATTAAAAGTAATCATATTTGTATGTTTTAATATTTGTATTAATATTGTTAGTGCTGTCACATCGAGTAATCGCGATTAATCGCATCTAACATGAAAGTTTTTGTTTACACAATATGTGTGTGTGTATATTATTATATATTTTATATATATATACAGTTGTTATGAAAATTAGTATTGCAAATCAGCTTTATTGGCAAAATGTAGAGACTTTCAGTTGTTTGCAATGAACAAATCAAACAAAAGTAATTGAAACAGCTCAATACAACAAATGTTTCAAGTGGTTTCCCCAAATTCAACTGAAAATACAACTTTTAATGACTTATGTAGTCTCAAAATTAGTCAACCCCTTCATGGCAAGCAGTTTGTGTGCTGCATCCACCTTCTTCAAATCCCACCAGAGATTTTCTATAGGATTCAAGTCAGGTGACTGTGATGGCCACTGTAGAATCTTTCAGGACTTCATCTGCAACCAAGCCTTGGTGGAATTTGAGGTATGCTTGGGATTATTGTCCTGTTGGAAGGTCCAATGTCACCCAAGCTTCAACTTCCTCACTGATGGGAGTGATGGCATGATGTTTTCTCCTTGGATTTCCTGATACTTCAGTGAATCCATCTTGCCTTCCACACACTGCAGTTTTCTAGTGCCAGAGGATGCAAAGCAGCCCCAGAGCATCACCAAGCCCCACCATGCTTAGCTCTTGGCAGAGAGTTATTTTCAGCTCATGCTTCATTCTTCTTCCTCCAAACACACTGCTGATCCATAGGGCTGAAAAGTTCCAGTTTTGTTTCATCGATCCACAGAACAGAATCCCAAAACTTCTGTGACTTATTTATATGATTTTGAGCAAATTGGAGCCGACTTTTCTTGTGCTTCTGGGTCAGAGTTTGCCGTCTTGTACGTCTGGCATGCGTTTAGTACGCGTCTTACTGTTCAAGCTGAAGCCTCAGTGCCTGTTGCCACCAAGTCTTGCTGCAGGTCTTTTGCAGTCACTCAAGAGTTTTTCTGAACCTGCCTTCTCAGAAATCTGTTTGCAGCCGTTGATAGCTTCCTTTTTCTACCCCGTCCAGGTAGTGTGACCACTGTTCCTGCAGGACTATCCTTCCAACGGTGTCTCTAGGAACATTTAGTTCCTTCGCTATATTTTTGTATCCTGTTCCTTGTTTGTGAAGGGCGATTATATCTTGTCTTAACTTTTTGGACCATTCTTTTGACTTATTTCTAACATTCAGTGAAACGTAACACTCAACAAACCTAGCCAGTTCAGATATTTCATGTGTTCTAGCTAAAGCACACCTGGTACAACTAATGAAGCCGTTGATTGAGACAACACCTGTCTTGCAGATTTGTGCTGTTGCGAGGGATTCTATTCAGGGGTTGAATAATTTTGAGACTGCAGAAGTCATTAAAAGTAGCATTTTCAGTTGAATTTGGGGAAACCACTTGACACATTTGTTGTGTTGAGCTATTTCGATTACTTTTGTTTGATTTGTTCATTGCAAACGTCTGAAAGGCTGTAAATTCTGCCAATGAACCTGATTTGCAATGGGGCTTGAATAATGTCTCTGTATATATATATATATACACACACAGACACGCACACACACAATTATAATATACATAAATATAATAATATAAATATACACATTATGTAAACAAAAACTTTTATGTTAGATGATTTGACAGCACTAATGTTTTTATATATACTGTATATAAACTTTTAATATATTGCATATTCTCTGCGGAGAAAATTCTTCATTCAATTGGACTTTTATTTTCGGAACCTCAATTTATTACAAGTTTGACATAAAAAAGGTTTTACTTCTCGTCATTACGGTAATTCCTACAAAATCATCCCATTAATTCCCTACCAGACTCATTGGCTTTCTCTTGTTGGCATGATAACAGGAGAAGAATGAGCTATGTGGTGGGGCATCAGGTCTGACTCCGTCGATCGTGTCCATGGTCATCCTCCAGTTGCTGCTGCTCTGGCTCCTGATTGGACGAGGACACTGTCTCTCGTGACCTCAGCACAGAGACACCACACCCCTCTACGATGCCAAAACACATACCACATCACATATGAACGTTCATCCGGACTCCCACGCCACAGCCCAGCACATGGAGGGAGAGGCTCTGACCCAGGAAGTACAAAACCGAAGCCATGATCACTCACAGCCCTTGAGGTCAAAGCAGGTCGGAGATGATAAATGAGCAAAGACCTTTAACATTTGACCTCTGAGGTCGGACTCTCTCCACATGAGCGACGGGGTGGGCAGACTTAACTGGGTGGGCAGACCTTGACACTTCATCTTCACTTTGCCCATGGAGATGAACTACGTCCCAGCGTAATAACGAAAAAAAATTATCCAATCACAACACTGCCAACCAAAGTTTCACCCTTTACCAGTGTGATGCCTTTTTTAACCTATTTGTCCTTCAACATATTTACAGCGACTAGTTCCTCAGTATTACAAACTGTTTATATGTGACTTTTATGGCCTTGTCACGTTTGCCCTGCTGAGATATTTAATAGACCCCTCAGGGTCGGGTCAGAATCCAACCTTGTTTGTGGTCTGCAGCCCATTACTGGAAAAAAAGGACAAATGAGCAAGTGACCCAATAGCAAAAGTCTCTTGTTTTTCCCAGTGGTGTCCACCTCTGTGCCTCGGGAATATCGATTTCATTTCCGACCGCTGTGTGAGAACAATCCCTCCCTTCATTTGCCCGTATTCGCTATCACGCGGTGATTTTTATCCACCCATAGTGCATTCAATTGTGCACTGCTGCCAAACTTTACCCTGTGTGTGGTCTTGCTGTACTTTGCACTTGATGCCAAGCAGGTCGTGTGGCCAAACTGCCCTGTCATTTTTATTTAGGGCTTTTTAAACAACTGCCAATTCGTACCGACCTAAAAGCTAGCTCGCAAAGTTAAGTGTCCTGGTTGTGAATACGAAGAGAAAAAAAGAATGCTGTTGCATGTGTGTGTTTTTTGGTGCATTACCTGTTTATTTTAGATCTTTTAAGATTTTTTAACTTATTTAAAGATTTGCTGTATGTTTAATGTTAAGTTTTCTGTTCTATAATTAATGTATGTGTGTGGATATGCAGAAGGGTGAAAAGGCATTTATGACAGTTGCTCTTTCCCACACTTTAATATCATCTGGAGAAATCGAAAAGGTGGAAAGAAAATCATCTAATGTTTACAGTTATTTTGTTTTTATGAGAAATGTTGCCCCTGGTTGAGCTGTCTTTCGGGTCTCTGATGTGTCATATTTCACTTTAATGTCAGAGGCAGTGCTCTGTCAGCCTTTCTTTCCTGTCAACGTGCCTTGATGTAAATGGATACATATAAAAATAAGTGAAGGAATATCACATGTGCAATCTGACCCTGGTTGCTCTGCAGAGAAATGCGTAATATCGTCATTCTGATCTGACAAACGAAACTTCCGTCCCTTTAAGAGATCCTGACTGAATCTTTGTGCCTCAATGAAATCTGGTCATGAATCCAAAATGTATGGAATAATTAAGATTTTGAGAAGAGACAAGGATAATTATGGAAGCCTGTGAAAAAGAAAAGCAATTATTTTTATTTTATTTTTGAAGAGGAGGAGGGATGCCTGGTGCTTAGCCAATATTCAATTTATTCAATATTGTATTGATTGCTCAATTACTAGCAGACACGTGATATCTGAGAGTTATTAATGGACCGTATTTGCATTGTTTTTGGCTTAGTGTAAACATGTACAAAGTTATTTAGGTCTCAATCAGCGGATTACCATCATTATGTTCTATCTTAGC
Source organism: Leuciscus leuciscus (assembly GCF_965113295.1). NCBI lineage: Eukaryota > Metazoa > Chordata > Actinopteri > Cypriniformes > Leuciscidae > Leuciscus > Leuciscus leuciscus. Next base: position 15,725,147 of record NC_138728.1, on the reverse strand, counting down.
TTAGAAAAACAGGAAATTAAAAGCCACAGAACATCCAAATCTGGGATGGAAAATGAATTCCAGTGAGCAATGCCACTGTTACTTTACGCATAATTTCCTCTGTACACAGGAAACGTCTTTGTTAATGCACCTGAAAACAACATGATTGTACTAGGTGGAGTTGGCTTGCGTTTAAAAGCCATTCTTCTCAAAATCTTTCCGTGATTCATCACTTCACTAATCAGACAAGCATTCTAGAAGTGAAGTGCATTAAATCAATGTATTCCATACCATAAACACCATAGTTAATTGGCTGTCAAAATGAGAAATGATTGAAAACATCTCCAACTCGACGAATTACCCATGTTAATTCCCAGCTAAACTAATGTAATCCTGTTTATCTATACTAAGTATAATGTACTTAAATACATGTTTTTCACTTCCTCTACCTGTACTTAAAAGTGCCATAGAACTCTGTTTTTCCCGACCTATTTGTCTTAAAAAAAACAGGAAAGCAGCCAGTGAGGGTATTCAAACCTTTAATATATTAATATCTCTTCCTTATACCCTGTTTAGTTGGCATGTATTGCACTGGAAGTGAAAACTAAGCATAGTTGTGTGCATGTGAACATCTGCTTTTGTGTGTGATGCTAGAATATTTGCCTCTGTAGGTGCTGGAGTTTGTAAAGTAACAGATTACGGCTCTGTTCGGAATAGCATTCTAGCATACTTCTACTATATTCGCAGTATATAGTATGTATACTATGGACAGTATTCAAATTTTCAATATGCAAATACAGAAGACCAACTATTTTTGCTAAAAAAATCCCACATCCCACAATGCAGTGGGCCCCAACTTGACCTTCGTTTTCCAGTGTGACTGCAAAAACATATTTACACTAATTAACTGGACGCCATGTGATGATGTCACAATGTAGCATTCTACAGTTTGGAATGTTTAAAGAGATAGAACATACTGCACAGTATTCAGTAAGTAGTATGCTAATATTCCATTCAGAACACTGCCTTAAAGGGATAGTTCACTTTGAAATTAAATTTTGGTATGTTTTAGCTTACCTCAAGGGCATCCAAGATGTAGGTGTCTTTTTTTCCGCAGTAGTTTCAATTTTTATATTTTTAGGTCAAACCGTTCTTGTCTGTCAGTCATATATAATGCAGGTCTATGGTCACTGTCTCAAAGAGCATGCACAGAGTCCAAATTAAAACAATTCCCCATCGTCCAAATTAAACAATTCCCCATCGTAAGTACACATTGATGGCCCAAGACACGAAACGAGCGGTTTGTGTGAGAAAACGAACAGTATTTATATCGTTTTTACCTCTTGTACACAGCCACGTCCAAGTGATCTGAGAGCGTGGGCGGGTATAGATATATACACTAGATGTCGCCTTGGCTACTACAGTTCATTGGAACGAAACCGTAGCCAATGCGACATCTAGTGTATATATCTATACCCGCCCGCGCTCTCAGATCACTTGGACGTGGCTGTGTTTAATTTGTTACTCTGTGCATGCTCTTTGAGACAGTGACCATAGACCTGCATTATATGACTGACAGACAAGAACGGTTTGACCTAAAAATATCAAAATTGAAACTACTGCGGAAAAAAAGACACCTACATCTTGGATGCCCTTGAGGTAAGCTAAAACATACCAAAATTTAATTTCAAAGTGAACTATCCCTTTAAAGTTGCGGTCACATTTACAGTTCCTCAGCCAAATTTGGTGGGAGAAAGCCAGTCATTTCAATAGGAAATTTCACATGAGGGTGAAAAAGTTCCCCGTGCAAGTTTCGCTCATATTCAAGTTAGTCACGCAAATTCAGCGCATTCACCAACGGAAAGCTGCTTGGTTTGAAAGTGACATCTGTGTGAGCCGCGCTTCATAAATCGCTACACTATTGACAATAGACAAAGGGCCTTTTTTTTTGCTAATGTGACCGCACCTTAACTTTCACTGCCTTTTTCTTGGGGCGACAGCTGCTGAACCGAGACGTATCCCAATCTTGACGGTCCAAGCTAACCTTAACCTCAAATGTCAAAACAGATTTGGGACCAGTATTTGAAAGAATTAAGGGTCTCCAGGTTCTGACAGAAATTGTTTACAGGATACCTTAATAGAGGTGAAAGTGTTTTCTAGGATATCAAAAAGACAGATGTTCAGTGGAAATATGAGATCAATTCATATTATTCCTTTGAAAATACAAAATTAGATATAGCAACTTTTGTTCTTCAGTCAAACTGGGATGAAATAAAGCCGCCCTGTTTAACGTCCTGTAGACCGCGAGTTCAGATGCTGTCACCTCAGGAACAGAATATTTTCAAAATGTGGGTTTTTTGAAGCTGGCGTTTCGGTTCTCTGTCTGGACTGTGTGGGTTTTGATCTCTGGAATAGTCTACTAGTGTGAAGCGTGTTTCGAGTGGTCAGTAAGATCCTGCTGCCTCCACTTGCCTCTTGGCTGACCGTCAGTCTGCCTCAGTCAGGGTTTAGGAGGACTTATCTGTGGGCTTATTTTCAGTCCCCCTCAATTGTACTTTCATCCAGTGGTTCCCATCTGGTTTTGCTTCAGGAGCCAGAATTGAAGTGCCAACCCAAACAATATCAAACGTAACCTGTGTTTAATGTAATCTGGCTTGTGTTTTCTTTTAGTTTCGTTTATGGTGATTGAGGATTTTGACTGATTTCAAGTAACCATGTTGTCATCTGCCTAATTTGGCTTAATTGTTTCTATCAAATGACAACTGAAATTGCGCCAAGGCTTTTGACGTCAACTAAAAAAGATATAGGAAGCGTTTTCTCCTTCCTTTAAAAAGTTTATTTTCGTTTTGCTACTAATTTGAGACCTTAGTTGGGCTAGACAGCATGTTTCATTGTAAGCTGTGAGGGAAAGACATACTGATGTCTGTCTACTTTTTACAGTTTTTCATTTCACTTTTTTTTTTTAAATTCAGTTTTAGTTTTTGTGTGTGTGTGCGCGCTGGAAATATTTGGATGGACATATTTTCAATGCTTTTTGGATGAGCGATCGACACTAAGGTATACAGTACAACCAACTGTATGTTCATCCCTCACATCATTGTTTTTCTCCGCATAGAATTGTAGTTTTGCACAATTTTTGCATAAGTTTTGTGCATTATTATATGCTTAATTGCATTTTATTATTAGATTCCGTGTTCTGCGGCCCGCCAGTTGAGAACCACTGATTTAATGCGTAACACTCTTGTGAATCTTGATTCACCGGAGTCAACCAGTGTGTATATTTGTTTAAAAAATAAAATAAAAATACAATTCTCTACAACAAAAATGATAACTAAAAAAAATCCCACTGTTTATAATCCTCATGTTCAAGTATATTCAGAATAAAAACTTTGCCATCAATGGAAGAGGTGCTGTGTCCTTTGCCTTGACTGCTTTGGCCGTGACAGATTTCTGTTTTTCTTCTTTTCCAAAATCACTTCTACTTTATTTGTCCTGGTGCCAAAACATTTTTCCCCATGTATGTCAGAGGGAAGTTGAAGTCTGCATTTTCTCTGCTCTCATGTGACATTCTTCTGTCATCGGCGAGGACTCGGACCGAGCCAACCACAACACGGCCTCTCGAATCACTGAAAGCCATCGATATTTTCACACAATGTTATCTGACTGCCATCGCTTTTCTGTTGCTCCATCGCCATATGCGCTCGCTCGCTCTGCTTTGCTTTGACATTGAAGGCCTCTGTAGTGTTTCACCTTGAGATTGAATGTGAAACCAGCAGCATGCAGATTTACAGGGTCGTTCCTGCGTTTATTGCCGATCTTAAACGGTCTCCTTCTGCGATGTGTGATACAGCTCACGTATGGTACTTCAGTGCTCGGGGGCATTTCAAATAAGTTCAATTACAGTCCCCGCAGTGTTTTTGTTTAATGAAAGGCCCGTTTATATTTGGGAAACAGCTGGAGGAAGCCCTAAAATGACACGTATGATATAAAATTACAGATTTTTACAGACTGGAGGGAGGAAATAAGCTGTAATATTAACGACTGAGGCATTATTAAAGCTGTCAGTCTTATAATGCTGTAAAATATTTTGTGGACTGTAAGCAGCAGTGTAAATATTTGATTGTGCTTCGGAATTGATGTGAAAAATGCGGTGTGCACTTGAGCAGGTGTGAGACGGAGGAAATCATAGCGCTGTCTCTGGTCCTTTTGCATCTTATAATTCATTTTAATCACAACTTTGCTTACTCATGTGATTCGTGTTCGTAGTATGGGTATAAAACAGAAAGGGGTGCTGGATATGGAGAATGACTTCATGAAATCACCATTGGCCTTATTTACTTGCTTGATACGTACATGCTTTATTGTGAATGATTCAGTATGATCTTTCAACTAATGTTTGTTTTAGTTATTCAATAGCCGATCAGCAATATTTGGTTTGTTTTTGGCTATACTGTAATAGGTAACGCTGCCTTTCTTAAAGTTGGCCAAGAGTTCGCAAGCAATTTAACGTTAGGTTATGGCAATCACAGCAAATGCATTTCTATTGGGATTCCTCAGAAAAGTTTATTTATTTTATTTTGATTGAATTAAGTTCTAAAAGTTTATTTAATCTAATTTAATTCAATATTTCATTTAATTCAATATTTATTATTCAGTTAATTATTATGTATTATTATGTAATTAATTATATATTCAATTTCATTTTAAATTTTGATGTTTTAATGTAATTCAGTATGTAATTTAATTTTTGATTTAATTAAAAATTAAAAAAATATATTTAATTTGATATTCAATTTAATAAAAAAATATTTTAATTCTAATTTTAATTCTTATTTAATTTGACATTTAATTTAATTCAATATTTGATTTATAAATTGAATGTTTCATTTATCTATAAATTCATAAAATATTGATTTGCTGTCTGGCAAAATCATGGATGGAAATAGTAGAACAGATTTCTAGTGTCACATTTATGTGCGTAAATAGCATTCTGTTTGATAATGACGCATGAAGTGACTGATGTAAATAGGATCGTAGAGTAAACATCCTTGTACTGTTAGATTATTCATTTATTATTATTATTTTAATGACTGTGTGGATCTGCTGTTGTTAAAAGTTGCTTTGAATAATTAGTAATTCACACATTTTAGACATTCTTCCAGACTCTTTACAAGGCCTTATTTCACAATGCGCTGGAGACGTGGTGGCTCTCGAAAGGAACGTGTTCTTATGTTTTTCCTCCCTTGTCACCGCTTCGACCCTGAACTCATAAACAAAAGTGGACAGTGCACAATACAAACTAAACATGCTCACTCTGCACATATTTCAAGCGGACATATTTCACAAGTGCCATCTTCGGCCCTCCTCTATCTCCTTCCAGGGATTTTGACAACGACATGGTTTAGTTGTTTGTATTAAAACAGCATGTTTCCTCTCTAGACTTCTAACTGTTGCGCATTTCATGTGCATTTTTAAGTAAGGATGCATTACAGAGTCCAAAACATCTTAGTGGTCGAAACCAAATCAGACTGACTAGCATGCAAGAACAACATGTCTGACTCCAGGGCTTTAATCCAGAAGTGATATTAGCCTGAAATTAATTTTCTTGTCTGTTGGTATTTGTGGAGACTCAGTGTTTCTAACCTACAACTTAAGAAGTAGCAAAGGACCAAACCTCAAGAATCGGATGAGGTTGTCTCGTTTTTGCAAGCTGTATTTCTAGCTTTGTGGTTGGATTTCGGTGGGGTTAAATGTTGATTGCTAAACAATTATTTTCGAATAAACCCCACTGTTTGTATCTCATCTGGTTATTAGACCACTTTATTTCCATTATAAAGGCTCACTGATGCTTTGTGAAATGGCAGTGGTTGCTATTTTTCCAGAACGCCTCAAGACAGATTCCAGATACCCAAGAAAGCTGTCTGTTTCACTGCACAATTTATAGAAATTTCAGCACTCCTTATCATATATACAGTGTCATATATATATATATATATACACTCTCAGAAAAAAAGGTACAAAAGCTGTCGCTGTGGTGGTACCTTTTCAAAAGGTACACTTTTGTACCTAAAGAGTACATATTAGTCCCTCAAAGGTACATATTTCGTATTTGCCGTCGTATTTGTGACGCGTAACTTCATTGTAACCCGAAGCCACTGCAAAATAAAATTTGAATCCATTACTGTGCTAGTATTAAATTTTATAATGTTTTCAACCATGCCTAAGTCTTATTATCATTACCGAAATCGTCAACCTTATTTCCATAACCACGCATTATTATTGCAACAGGTGTTCATTTAATGTAAATATAAAACGGAAAAATAATAGTATGTTTAATCTATATATTATCTACACATTAATCTGTGCATAATCTATAAATGTATGTTCTTTCAGGCTTGCCACATAATTTTGAAAATATGTTAAGTTTCAATGAAATATTAAAAAAAATATTAGGTTGCAAATTGCAGAAGGTGTTGCGAAAATCTATTAAAAATGTTAATTTAAAAATATATGTGAGACCCCTGATATGATTGTAAAGTGCTTTGGGTGTACAGTAGTACATAACAAAGCACTATATCCATCCATCCATCCATCCATCCAACTTTGTTGATGCAAGTCTTGTTTGAGATCTTTGAAACCAAGATTTGGTGAGAATCACCTAAAAGCTGGCCAGATACAGATGTTCAGCCGAGGATGAATAGGAATTCCAGGTGCTGTAAACAGTTCTGTAGTCATTTCTAGAAAAAACCCACTACAATCAAGAATGTTTAGATGCCAAGTCTTTCTTCTGGGTGTTGGTCACTAGAAATAAAAGGACTGCTTTTTTGGATATAACACACACCCATACCCGCAGCTGTAAACTCCACAGACCCCCTGAACTGTGTGACTGTGACTCACCTGCGACTCATTTGAGACACGCGCTCTGCAAGCGGGAGTCTGGTAGCGCTCTTGCTTTTCATGTCCTTTCATGTCTAGCTGTCTGTTGTGAAAGTGATTTGGCCGCCGCACGCAGCACAGCCAAACACAATAACTTCTCACAGATGTGTGTAATGTCCGGCTGAACCCCACCACAAAGCCAAAGGGAGGGAAAGAGAAGGGGAAGCAAAGTTTTCAACCATCACTGAAACCACGACTGCTGTGATGCTAGATATGGTCTCAAAACCTATAGTGCACTGGCTCTCTTAATGCAGCGGTCTCAATAAACAGCACCTCAACCAAAATGTAACCTCATGAATAACTGATTTCGAGTAAATTCAGTGTTGAATATTCGCACGGAGAACGAGAAGAGTGATCCAAAGAAAAGACTCATCCAAAAGCCCTCACCAACAAATCTCATGAGAAAACATAATTATTTTATGAGAAGGCGATTTCTTTTTCATTCATATGATGTGATTCGTATAGAAACATCTGATTTTTAGAGAAAAAGCAATAGGTTCACCCTTAAACCTGTAACTGTCAGCGGAACTCAGTTCATAAATAATATTTCCTTGAGCTCTGTCTGCCATTGCTAATTCAATGATACCATGATCAGTTTTTTCCTTGAGATTTAATGCAAAGAAATGTTATTACTATGGTAATGAAAGTTGATCATATTCGTACTTTATGGTATTATTAGGGCACTGTACTTCAAAGAATATCATGGTATTTCAATGTTACATGTCAAAAAAAACAAAAAAAAACAGGCTGAATTTGGAATAGCATACTAGCATGTTAATCTTGCTATTTCTGCTATGTAAAGATAGTAGTCAGTAATAGTAGTATGCTGGTATGGTATTCAGAATTCAGTTTTTCCATTGTAACATAATTTTATTTTGCAGTCAATTTAACAATACTGTAAAAAGTGAACAGTTGGATCAACTTAAAAAAATTACTTCAATTGGTAACACCTAAAGAAATTAAGTTTTCTCAACTTAAATTATCACGTTTTAGTGTATTACCTATTGTCAATAATCTATCGTCCAATATCCATTGTCAATATTAAAGCTCACACCGAAGTCACAAACCAAGTTACTGTCTGTTGGACATTGCAGTGAATTTGCATGACCAACAACCCCTGATTCCTTTTGAAATGCTAATTATGACTAATACTTTACACTTCTGTGCTGGTGTGCTATGTTCAAATTTGGCCAAAGCATGGTATCTCAGAAGGTAGTGATGTGTAGAGTCTTTTTGAGTCTGCAGGTGTGGGATAGAGTCTGTAGAATCAGCATTTCTGAACACAACCTCTTGACTCACAATAACACAATGCGTTTTGCAGCAGGAAGCAGTGATTGTGATAATGATCTTGTGACATGATAGGGTTATTAAAAGTGTCTGCACGATGTGAGATGCCAGGCAGCTGCCTGAGTGTTTAATCTGCTTTAATGTGCTTTATGTTTCAGCTGTGGAGTCACTCTGCCCCGGGGGTTGGTTTATTTATGCACACAGACGCTCTTTTATCCTCTTTCAAGTTCTGCATCTCAGTGGCATCTTCTCATGGTGTTCCAGCAACTGGAATTCAGTGTGTGTGGCAGACGGAGCGCTGGTGTATGTGGTTTTTTTCTGTTTCCTTATCGGTGCCACTCTGGTTTTTGCCCACACCTAATTCAGCCGAGCCAGTGCTACCCTAGAAATGGTATTTGGGTCTTTTGGAGGTGCACTAAATAATTCAGACAGGCCTGGAATTATAAAGTCATAACAGAAGTAAGAAGAATCTGTCTGGAATCAATTTCCTCATTTGGGATGCTTCTGATGATGGCCAACTTCTCTTGTCCAAAGCAGCTCAAAAACATAGTTTATCACTGTAGAAAACTCTCGACACTGACCTAGTCCTGCAAGACTTCTCCTCCAGACTTTAAATGGCCATTTTTAATTTGTCACGGTTCACTTCCCAAAGAATTAAGGGAGAGGAACATCTGTTGGTCTTCATCATCCATCCAAGTTCTTATCCCCAACAAAAGTCCAGGTATGCAATGAAGAAAAAGAGGTTCTTTGGGTCTCATATTTTACTTGCTGGGGTTGCTCATTTACCTTGACCTCAACAATAGAGTCCAGTTACATTGTGCAGAGTTTAGCAGCTAGCATTAACAATATTTTCTGAGGTAAAGACAAACAAGTGGATCCGATGAGAAGTTTGTAGCTTGTTGGAGATGAGAAGGAGATTATTGCTGGCTCATTAGTCACTGAACCTCTGAGAACAAGCCAACTGACTTGGCAGGTTTGGTTTGATTAAAACAAACTCTGGTGCGATTACTCTGTCAGTTCGGTTCATTTGAATAAGTTTAGACGCTGCCATCCGAACACCCACCTTCTCCATTCCAAATAAACACTGGTGCGGTTCGACTGAAATATGAATGCAACACAGACCAAAGACATCTAAATGAACCAAAAATAGGATGTGATGTCACAAGATAGACAGACAGAATGCTTAAGGATACCTGGCTCTTCACATCATAGGAGTTACGTTGTCCATTACAGTTCGGTACCGCCATCTCGCAGCAGATCTTCGTTTGTATGTGCAACAGAGGAATTCCTGGTGCTGTTTTGACTCCTTGACACATTTTATAAGCTTTTTATGAGTTTTCAGCTGGTAGAAATACCACCATAATGACTGTGAATGCTAGGCGAATCAGGACTAAATGCATCATTTTCTTTTTTGGTCCGGACATAAAGAACCAAGAGAACCGAACTACAAGTGTGAATACCCATAAACGCTTCATTTCTCTCACAGACCTTAAAGATGGTTGGGTGGGACTGTTAAAAAATGACATTTTTTAATTAACTCTATTTCAAACAAAAACCCTACAGTACATTGATATATTAGAAACATTCATGTAGTATTTGGAGTATGTGAAATTGTATGTGGACCATTAGGAAAAGCAAATGTCAACTGAATTTGTAATCCCAATATCCTTCGGGTCTCATTTTCTGTTACCAGACATGTTAAAGTTGCAGTTTCGGATCATAGTTTTGTCCAAGATTTTCTGAATATATTCTCTTTTTAGTCAGTGAGACTAACAATGAAAATCTGCTTATAGGTCACTAACTTTACACCCTTAGTGTCCAAACTCACATGCCCAACATCTTTTTTGGTTAGGGTGGTGTGTGTACTTGAAAGCTAAGGGGGTCAAACTGCGGTCCAGGTAATTTGCTGCCTGTGAAACTGAAGTCCAGCACCCAGACCTGCATTAGGGGCTTTTGAGAGCTGCAGGACATCTATTAACACCTGTCTCCTGTTTTCTTCTGTCGCTCGCCCTCTCCCTCTGTGTTCTCTCTTCCTCGCTAATAACTCCACTTAAGACACAGCAGTCACCCCGAGTCCGGTCTTGAGCGGTCTCAGCAGGGTGCCAGGGGTGGCCGTGTGGCTGAGTGTCTGGAAGGGTAAAGCAATTTATTTAGGCTTGTTCCCGCACACGTGGAGCCACTTAGTAAGCAATGAGGTGCCAGACAATCTCACAGCTGCCACAGCACCAGAGCTCCAGCCCTTCCACCCTTTCCAGGCCAGGGCAGGGTCTTTTATTTGGGCTTGATTTCAAAACTTTAAACCAGGAACTGGAAGACAACCAATAAGCAAAACGGACTGAGTCACTCAACACCACTGAGATTATAAATCATTTACAGGACTTTTTGATTTGGTTTCTGTCAAACATTTTCATTGGATCTGTTATCTGTACTGATTTAAGCTTCATGATGACAACATTTTGTTATGGAAACAGGACAGAGATATTGATGACTCATCTTGTACTACAAATGTTTGCCCAGTCAAACGCTCCCTGGATTAGAATGCCCCTCCTCCTAATTCACCTGCCTCAAACTAGCAATAGCAAGTAGCAATTTGTGGATCATGCTTGTGATGTAACTAAACCTTATTGTCTATTTGAAAAAAAAATAAAAAAGTACTAGCCTTTGATATGTCATGTCCCAACTTGCTGTTTAAATAGGAAGAGTGTCCATTCTTTACCAGATATGATGTAATAAGCATTTGTAAAGACTCATTTTGAGAGCAGAAGACAAACTTACGTCAGAAAGTGAAGATGCCTCAGAAGTTTACCCTGAAAATTCCAGATTGAGTCATGACCACAAAGCAAATTGTCCTCTTAACACTGTTTATTCCAACATAATTATTATATTTGCTTCAGTGAAACTTGTTCATTTGTCTCCTCACTGACGTCAAGTTACAAAAGTGTGGTCAGTCCACTTTCCTTTGTTTCCATTGTTACTGGGGAAAGCGCGAGCTGTACCGATGTGATCTGTGGCCGGTCGCACGCGCACCGGGGTTAAGAAACCTGCTCGTTTGTAATTGGATTTATGTGCAGGAATGTTTTTCCAAGGCGCGACTTGTGAAATAGCACGCCATCTGCTCCCTATTAGAGCGCGGGACCAACGATCGCTACACAACAAGCAAGGAAAGCCCCAGACGTGCAGATTCATAGTGCTGGAGGGCCGCTTTATTACCACCCAAGGGAGAACTATGGTTCCAGAATGCGGATGCCATGATTGGCTGTTCCACCACTGCGTTTTCTATGCTAGTTAGACTCTCTGAATCATTTTCAGTGAGAAACTCCTAACTTTCCATTGTCAATTTCAAAGTTGTCATTGTCAAAGTTTATTTCCTGTTTTATTGCTAGCTATATTTTTAGTAGTGCTTGCTAAAAAGCAAGCATCTTCATTACTATCGCTAACTCTTTTTACAAAACCCCTGACCCAAAGTATTCAACTTTGGCATGCAAGATGTCCCGCATCATGCGTTACATGTGCTATGTTTCTTTTCAAATCAATCAAACTTACGACTTTCCTTGGAGGGCAATAAAATGGGCATTGTATGACTGAATAAGGAATATTCATTTCTAGGAACGTTTCTAGGACGTTCCATTTCTAGGAACGAGAATATCACAGATATATGGAGATGGACTATTTTGACTTGGGCCTGTACGCAACAAACTTGCAACCACCCAGAACAGCTTAGCTGTATAGCAACATTCTAACAAACACTTAGATAGCACTAGCAATAATATAGTACTCATGTTGCCACGCCCCTTTTTGGCACTTGCACTTGTTAAGTTCCGGTTTGTATTTCCACAGAATGAAGGTAGGATCTTACGGGTTTATGAATGAACCGCTTGTTTTGAAATCTTCCCGGTCTTCTTTGTTATCCGCTTCAAACATTACAGTGCCCGTGATAACTTTCATTGACTCTACAATTAGTAAATCCACTTCACCAGCTACTCTTCAGCAGCGATGCCATAGAAATATACAGAGCTACCGGAAAAAAAACGGAAGTTCAAACACGTAATATCACATAACAGTGATAAAAATGCTAACATGCTAACAACCACTCAGAACACTTTTGCAACCACAAAGCAACATTCGGTCCCACTTTATATTAAGTGTCTTTAACTACTTCTTTTACATTTCTCATATATAAAACAGATACATGCATGCTATTACAGCTGTAATTAATTTCTGCAATTACATCTTTAATTACATTGTTCACTAACCCCTTAAGCCTAACCACACCACAAAGCCTGTTCCTAACCTTAATAGTAGCAAAAGTGTTTTGCAATATAGCATGAACACAATAAATATATTGTGCCTATAGCATTTTTTTATGGAAGTACATAGTAAAGATTTGTTTTAACTGGCTAGAGAAACTTTGACAAACTTTGGTCAAAGGTCAAGGAAAGGAGATCACGATAACGATTAGACCCCTCGGTGAGGGTTCAAACTTTAGTCCCACAAGGGAATGGTACTTGCGCATGTGTGTTTGGATGTGAAAAAATGCACACAGAAGGATGACAGACCCCAGCCTTGGAAAAGTAGTGTTTCCCTCAAGCCTCTAATGTGAGACCCACCCTTCCATCTCGCTAGTTTCAGAGCCCCAAGACTTATGTCATAATTGTGTGTGTGTGTGTGTGTGTGTGTGTGTGTGTGTGTGTGTGTGTGTGTGTGTGTGTGTGTGTGTGTGTGTGTGTGTGTGTGTGTGTGTGTGTGTGTGTGTGTGTGTGTGTGTGTGTGTGTGTGTGTGTGTGTGTTTGTGCAAATGTAAAATAAGATGAGAGACAAAGACCACAACACCTTGTATACATAAGTGTTTGTCTTTGAAACTTAATGCCCTAGTATATCTACAGTAATGTTTTCTTGAGATTAGGAAGGAAGGAAAATATACATTTGAAGGGCCTGTATGGGAAAGAAACAGGACGAGAGATATGTGAGCGATAGTGGTGGTAAAAAAGCTTTTTTTACAATTGTTTTACAATAAAAAGTGGCTGCACAGCGTCACATTAAAAACATCAACAAATCATGTAGTATAACACAATGAAATACTTGAGATTTATATGTTGCTTGCAAAAAAAATGATTCCATCAGAACACATGGCTACGTTTCAATGGCTGTAAATGGGAAAAGATGCTTTTTGCAGACTTCTACCAGTAGGGGCAAACTGGCCTATTCTAGCCTGCCAAAACTTGACCCCTTGGTGCTAATTCACATTTACCAGACAGAAAATCCATATTTTACCTAAACCTTAGTCTTATCCTAATCTCTCTCCAGTGTTTTAAGAGGCCTGTGTTGTCCTAAAGTGACTCTAAGACCTGTGCTCATGGCTCGCTTTTCCTCCCTTGATATCTGAGCTTGTTCTCTGTCCAGCTGCAATATAACGGCTGAAGCCGAAGCAGGCGCACTCCTCAGAGGCGACATCGCTCACACTGATGAGGAGAGTTTGAGCAAAGGCAGTGATGGAGATAGAGACTGTTTGGGAGTGTGACAAACAGATACAATCAGAATGAATAAGAATGGTAATTAATGAATGAGACAGAAAGAGACAGAGATCGGAGGAGTGGCTGAGGTTCAGACGGGAGTTCTGATGGTACTTTAATGAAGTGCTCTCTAAAAGGAACAAGCGTTTTTGGAGCAAGATCACACACATAAACTCATGCTTGTACCGAGCCAGACCGTTATAGCCACAGTCGGGATCGGCAAGATAAAGAAACAAAAAACTGAAGAAAATGTGAATGGTGCCTTCCCAGGGTATTAAGCTGTGGTGGCATCTACTGTTCTTTGGCAAATTTCTTGGTTGAAATCCAGTCATTTTAACAGGATGCCATGAGATCGGGAATTTTGCACAAGGGTGAAAGATTTCCCCTCGCAGATTTCGCATCGGGTTCAAGTTGGTCACACAAATTTTCTGCATTGACCAACAAAAGTTTTAAAGTGACTTCTGTGTGAACTGTGCTTCATATTGGCAGTAGACAATTGATCTTTTTTGCTTGTGAAATTTTGCTAATGTGATCGCACATTTACACACAACCAACGAGGCATTTAACGAAAGTCTTTCGTCTTTTTATATAGTGAAATATTATTGTTTTCCATTATTGGAATATTATTATAATTTATTATTTAATTATTGTAGAATTGACTTATCGTAGATTGCATAATGATTTGAAGTGTTTATAGAACAGAAATGTTGCTTCTAATCAAAGCTTTTGCCTGAACATTAGTATCAAATATTCGTGTTAAATGGTCTTTGTATATCTAGAAATTTGTATATCTACACTGAACACACAACTGCACCATGACATAAATCACAGCCACTCAGATGGTATTTGATACTTAAAGTTGGCAAGAAATGGAAATCTATTGTCTAAATGCATGTTATGTTATCAATCTTATTGTGAACAATTTATCAATGCATAGCAATGTATCCATGCATATATATATATTTTTTTACTTATCATAACTGTATCTCCTGGTGAAACAATGGACTTCTCTCTGGTGACATATGCCAGACTCCACCAATCATTTAGTCTGTTTAAACCCGCCCCTTTCTTACAATTGACTGCAAGCTTGCATTCAGATCTGCTTCCATCCATCCAATCAAGTTCCACCCTACTTTTTTGATTAACATTGTCTTTACTAACTTTCTGGGCCGGCAAGTTTCAATTACAGAGAAACCTATATGGAGGAGTGAGACAGCTCTCAGATTTAATAAAAAATATCTTAATTTGTGTTTCCGAAGATGAACGAAAGTCTTACGCGGTTGGAACAACATGAGGGTGAGTAATTACTGACAGAATTTTCATTTTTGGGTGAGCAGTGGACTTTTTTGCCTGTGAAATTTTGCAGATACTAATGTGACCGCACCTTTAGGGGTTTGTTCAAATTCTCAAACCTGAGTATACTGTAATTGAAATATTTCAGAAAATGTATAGTGATACTTTCCTTAGATGAGGAAAGTCTTGTCCTCAGCAGACCCATCCCACAGAACAGCTGTCACTCTGGAGTGTGATACCTGACACGGACAGATGTTCTAACAAATGGGCCTGTATCATTATCAGTTGCTCAATAAAGACTCTTTCATCTCATTGTAAAACGAGTTATTTTCACAGTAAAACTGAGGGGAGTTCATTCGGGCTGCTTTGAAATGGGTTTCACCAGGCCGGGCCGCCCTTGGGGATTGGGTGGTGGTCAAAGCCCAGCCTGATGTATTTAAGTCAAGGCATTTACTCTGGCCACATTCTCCCCAACAGCCCCGCCAGGCACAGCTCTCTCCATCCAACTGACACGCTGACACCTGGGCTGGCCAGCGTGCCGCTTGCTTGGGCCCACCTGCTCGCCACACATACCGCAATGCAAACATTTCAACAGTTAGGTCGACTTTAAAAGCTCCACGCGACTTAATGAGAAAGAATCCGAGGTCTGCGTTTCACCTCTATGTCTCTCTCTCTCTCTCGCTCTCTAGAGGGCATTTAGAACTGCCCATTAACGGCCAAAGTGTGGATTTCCTGTGAAATAACGATTGTGCCCTCCACATGGTTCGTGTCTAAATACTCAGGAACACTTAGTTAAACATGAAGCCCGGCGTTCGGCAATCGGAATGGGATTGCTTCCAGCTGTGCCACACTGACCAGCATCCAGAGCAGGAGAGATCCATCAGAAGTCTTTCTTTATTGATGCCGTGGCTTATATTGCATATATTGGCTTTACTGTGGAATAACAGGGTGTGAAGTGGTCAGAGATTCGCTTAGCCCCAATCCCTCTTTATGAATTCACTTTCAGGTCGCAATCTAACTACTCTGTGCCTGAAGGTGACCTGGCAGATGACTGATTTCTCGGATAGCTTAGTTTCATGCCAGGGGACTGTGCTGTAATGTCCTTAAAAGTCCACTTTGTCCCTGGGATTTTCTTTGAATTTGTTCTATTGTTCGCCTCTGATGAATAAGTATAGTTTCAAGGCTGTTACAATGTCTTCCTTGAACTTTCGTGAAAATGCATATTTTAGAAAGGTAATTTCCTTCCCCGACACGGTAGAAGATATACATTTTAGTATGTTCATCTCAGAGCTGTTGTTTTATGCTCTATAAAGTTCCATTAAGGCTAGATATGAACCTCTGATTTACTAAATGAGCTCTGATGTGTGAATAAAACCCATTTCTGTTTACACATTTTTGTACTATAGTGCTATTTTTCTATTATTTATTGATTCTAAATATGGCAAAACAGTCCAAATTATTCTGACAACAATGCACTGACCAAATTATTATACTTTTATGGAGCTGTTGAGTCTTTTTTTAAGCTTAAAAGCTCAGTCACTATGATTGCATGGAAAACATCGACCTGCAATTGTTCCAGATTTCTCCTTTTGTGTTCCACCCAAGAAAGTAATTCAGTTTTAGAACGACATAAGGGTGAGTATTCTGAGTAAATGAAAAATAATTTGGGGGGTAAACTATTCCTTTAACAACACTCATAATCCAACACAATAGACTCTGCACCATAGTGTTGCTCGTACAGGTTTTATTTATATTGTACATTTGTATATTTTAGAGTGTTGAATTATTATGTGTAGTGCCTTATTTATTCATAACTGTGTGTAATATTAATTTTATATTTAAAACACATAATAATAAACAGATTCTAGCTCATTAAAAAACATTACACTATAAAGGTCAGCAGCATTCACTCATGCCAAGACTAGGCTTATCTGCATGTCTCTAATGTGGTTATCAGTCAGAGTTTTAGGAAATGATGCATTCATCCGAGTTCTGATCAATCCCACATCCACTTCCAAATTTAAGGTTAAACTCCCTAATAAACGCTGACGTCCGCGGCGCGTGCGTGAGAGAGAGAGAGTGAGTGAGTGAGTGAGAGAGCGCAAGATCTCTGCGATCTGTTCCTGTTCATCACTCACACCAGCAGCAGCACCAGCTCGGACCTTATAAACTCTCCATCCCAAATCCTGGAATATCAAACCGAGCAATATGAAATTGGACATAATGTGGATTTATCAAACTCTTCTGTGTGTCTTACTGTCCCTGGATGCGGGTGAGTGACCATGACCACGTGAAGTGACTTATTGATTAACTGATTGTGTTTTAAATCGTGTTGATCACAGTGCAAAGATGCCACTGTTAGATTATCTTTGAGCAATATGAAGTCGATAAAACGTTCATGCATCTAAAAAAAGTTAATCAAGTTATGGATCCATAACTATTTTGTGTTGTCTTAGAAAAAGTAATGTGCTGTAAGATGTTTTATATGCATTTTGAGGGTAAAGTGATTCTGGGGATATTGGATATTGTGTGTATGTTTAATATTTAAGACAAGGCAACAAAAAAAAATGACCATGGTGACCAAATACCATACTGCAGTTATTGAAAATTATATGATCAATAAGTTATGACAACATATTACTTTCACTTATCAAAATAAAACATTTTTATAAGTTATACAAGTTTCAACTCATCATTAAGCCAGTTTAATGTAATTTAAGTTGAAATGACTTAAACATCTAAGTTGATTGTACTTAAAAAATTAAGGCATAGTGTAAAACTACTTAAGCCATCAGTGTCCTGACAAGAAGTTAAACGAAATGAAATTCTGCCACTGTCTGAAGGAGATCTCATATTAATGACAACTACACTGTAAACTCTCACTCTCAGTGCTCTAAAATTGGGTTTAATTAAACTGCGTTATCTATGAATGAAGCTTAATTGCTACAAAGTGGTGCCAGAGTAACAACCTGCAGCTGTAAGTTCATTGCACTTTACTGATGAAGAAACTTGAGTTAAAACTCTAACTCATACAAACCAGTGGAAATGCAAGATATTATTATAAAGATGATTTTTGTTTTACAGTATATGATAAAAACTACGGTTACCATGGTAAATTGTTGGAAGGTTGTGGAGTGCCTGAAGAGTTCATGCGAATCAATTTTAAATTATAAAAGAAAATCCTCCCAGTCCCAGCTTTTTTGGGGGGTATAGAAAACTAAAAATGCAATTAAGGGGGAATAAACAATCAAGTGGTGTTTTAATAGGGGGCCACAGTTTTCAAACTGTCCTCATTTACAATAGTGTGTATTTAGGTTGGATTTTACACAAACCCATTGACCCTTCCTCATGTTTCAGTCTCATAAACGGAAGCCTGGAGATGTTGCATGCATCACGTAGTGCAGAGGATATGGGGTGGTGTGGCCTAATGGTCAAAGTTCTGTGCTGGAACAGTATGTTGTAGGTTCAAACCACACAAGATTATCACCATTGAGTCTTTTAGCAAGACATTTTTCATTTTCATGGGGCTTGAAACTGTAAAAAGTCTCCAACATTTACGCTACTTCAGTCCTACTTTCATGACATGCATCATTAGATGCGCAACAGTAAAGCATCAGACCCTTCCCAGAGTGCACATTTCCAGCAATGGGCAAACGCACATATGGGGTGAATGGACTCTCTAAAGCGGCGTTATCGACGTGCTGTGCAACATCTGGACAGGGCCGTTTCTCCCATATTTCACCATTGCAAATATTCACCAGACCAGATGTGCTTCGTAAACACAGTACGAGAGGTTCTTCAAACTTTCACTGAAGCTCTAGGAAAGGAAAGGACATTAGTGAGTCAGACTGAAACCATTAATGCTGATGTTTCACTGATGCCCATCCTCATTGCTACCATCATCCCGTTGTTATTTAAGGAAGCGATTTAGCCAAATCTAATAAGCATGCTGGGAGATAAAGATGCCCCCGACAGGCCAGAAAGAGGAATTTAAAGGAGTCTAATTGGGGCGCTGAAGGAAAAGATCAATGTTTGAAGAGCAGCTTGATGAAATCCAGATGTGTTCAGATGCGGCCCAAACATTAATAATGTGTTCTTACCAAAACCGCTTCAGCCACAGGAGTTCGGTAAGAGATGTGCAGCACCACGCGTGCCTGAATCAAACTGAGGGGTGTTACCTTTCACCCCTGATTTTCAACAGTTTACTGAATGACTTGATAATAAGGGTGCCGGGCCCAAGGCTACTGCACAGAACAGATCCAAGTTCATGCCCACGCTGTCGCTGAGTGAGATAACAGCCTATGGGAGAGTATATACAGTTCTGATATCAGCCTTTAAACGGGATAGTTCATCCAAAATGAAGTGAGCATGCATGTCAAGCCTCAGAAAGGACAACAAAAAAAGCACCATAAAACGGTCATAAAATGAGTCCATATGACTATTATTCTTTATACCAAGTCACTTGATAGATTTGTGTGAAGAACAGAATAAATATTAAGTCAATATTCACTGGTAACATTTGTGATTTAATGAGTCAGGTTCGACCCTGTCCCAGATGCTTCCCTTATGGATTACTGTCAGCACACTTATGAAACACGAAAATCCGAGCCTCTTGTTGACATCACAAGCATGTGGACAAGACGACAATCACGAGTCCGCAAAACTGCAAGTACTCTCTTACTCAGTGATCTGGTTGCTGCGGTTCTCCAGTTAAATTAGGCATGGAACAGAAGTTGTCTTTTCTTTCCTATTGAGACGTATCCGGGTGAAATTCTCATGCAAGAAAAAATGTTGAGCAGGAATTGACTTTGTCCATGGGGAATTGATTGGATCGTTCTGGTTTGTTATTGCTGTGATGTCATGTGAGTGACAGGTTGTCCCATTCTCATGCCAGAAAACACGTCATCACAGAAGAGCCATCGCTGCAATAGGGAGGGGAAATTATTTTGAGACTATGAGAGCACATGATTATTTTTATTTAAAAAAAAAAGTCAAATCAAGTTGAATAAATACTGCAATGTTCCATAAAACAAGAATCGTCCATTTTGGCTTCATGGACTCCCTGGATAGGAAGATTTTAAGTGAATAATGTCTGCAAGGGTTCATTGGGTTTTGGGTTGTAAAAAATTGATGTAGTTGTAATTTTTCTGTGAACTTTTGCATTTAAGAGATCAGCAAATAAAGACAGTGTAAGGAAGATGTCGGACCTGGAAACAACAGAAAGATTATGTATATGTTTTAGTGTGGGAGTTACCATGTGAGCTTAGCACATGTATGTAAGCTGACTTATCTGAAATATCCTCGGACCACCACAGTGCAGTGAATCGTGACACGTGTGTGTAAGTGAGAGTCTCTGGGCCCTTCGCTGGCCTCTCATTCATTTCTGCAGAAGAAATAAATAGCAAACAGTCATAAAATAGCAAACAGAAACCTGATTTTACTCAAGCTAAAGAATGTAAATGCTGACGAGTCTATGTTTACTCTGCTTACTTTTGTTCATTAAAGAATCTTCTTTTTTTTTTCTCTTGACACTGGACTAGTGATGCTGAATTAAAACAATATTAAAGTTGTACCTAATGACTATAGCCTTGGTGAGCATAAGAAACTAAAAAATTAACAAAATCTTACCGACCCCAAACTTTTGAATAGCAGTGTATATTGTAAAATATTTCAAAGTGTAATTTTAAAAACAGGTCACATGTCAAACCAAACATTTAAAAATGTTTTATTTAAAAAGTTATTTTCATTACACACTAAAGAGTGGAAAATTTAAAATGAAAATGAATTTGTAAGGAAAATCTGTCAAATTATATCAGTTTTAATTCACAGAGACACAAATTTGGTACAAATGGGACTGTTTCCTGAGAATGACCCTTCTGATAATGTGTGTGACAGCTCTGACATGTATGAGATTACGAGTGTACATGTACGTGCGTGTGCGTGTGTGTGTGCGTGCGTGTGTGTGTGTGTGTGTGTGTGTGTGTGTGTGTGTGTGTGTGTGTGTGTGTGTGTGTGTGTGTGTGTTTTAAGTACCTGCGTGTGTGTTTGGGTTTAATCTCCTTGTCTCCTTTGTTCAGAGTGCAGAAAACAGACATTGCAGAGGTTTCAGAAAAGTGAAAACAGCCGGCTGCTTTGTACAGACTGTCCAGAATCTCCTCGAATTAGAAACCTCTCGCTGGATGATTGTGCGCGCAAATGCAACAAGAGCAAGAAGTCCTGCAGGTGACACATGCACATGTAATCACACATAACACAAGTTTAAAGGGGTAGTTCAACCAAAAAATGAAAATTCTGTTATCATTTACTCATGTCGTTTTGTTTCTCTTTGTAACACAACCCTAGTGAAAAAAACCTATACCAAAATGTATTTAAAATACATTTATTTCATACTTTGTATACTACAAATCCATTCAAATTAACTGACATATCGACACTTGCTGATATAAATATTATAATTTAACTTTATTTGGAGTACTTCTTTATTGCACAATGCACATTTCTGATACACATTTCTGTTTTAATATCACTATTAGTAAGGATAGTATGATCTCTGTATAATTTCAGCCTTTAAATGCAAGATATTTAATCTATCACTAAAGTATACTTGCAATATTTCCACTTTAGCACAATCAAATATACTTATATCTTTAGTTTGACCTCAGCACTATTTCCGGATAACTGAAGTGCATTAAGTACAAAATTAGTTGTTCCAATTTAGCAGACTTTAAGTATACCAATTTAGTGTACCAAAAGCACAATTGTTGGGTATTTGTATAAATATGTCAATGTATCGTAGTATACTTAGCATAAAATAAATGTATTTCAAATACATTTTGGTACATTTATTTTTCACTAGGGAAAAGAAGATATTTTGAAGAATGTCTCAATGTTTTTGTCCATATAATTAAAGTTGATGGGAAACATTCTTCAGGATATCTTCTTTTTCAGATTTGGAAGATCATGAAGGTGAGTAAATGTGGAAAGAATTGTCATTTTTGGTTGAACTATTGATTCAGCAAGCTCATGTGAGACCTTCATCTGATCGTGGTGGTTCTCTGACCCAACTTTCGTTTTCTTGGTTTTCTCTCCTTGCTTCCTTACAGGGCATTCTACTTTGACCAGATAAACAGGAAATGTCACTTGCTTCCCTTCGATCGTTTCTCCGAAGGCGCAAAGAGAGAGCGAAAACCCAATTGTGACCTTTTCGAGAAGAAAGGTAAATATTTTGAATTCCCTTTTGAAGAAGTTCACTCACACTTGACTTTTTACTTTTATTATTTCTGACGTTTTCTTGGAAATATTTGGTTGTAAAACTGCGCAAATGCCAGTCATGTTTGTTTAGATTGCTGGCTCGAAGTGTAAAATCACTTCTATGTATAAAATCCCCTCTGTCATTGTAAACAACACATGCTTAAGAGATTTGGCAGCAAACAGAGTATAAGAAAGCATGACTGTTGACGGTAACAAGATGCCGTATGTTTATGCTTTCAGCAAAAGCTGGAGTTGAAAATTTAGATTTATGCCATAGTCGTCAATAAAACTCTTGTTTGGAGACTTAAATCACTTCAGGATGTCAGTGAAATGTGTAATCTGTAAACAACGTTCATCATATAAGATTATATGAATATCTATGTGCCGTTTGTTTTCCACAGACTATGTGAGGGAGTGCATCATTGGGTCAGGTGTCAACTACAAGGGGAGAAGGTCTATCACAAAGACTGGAATTACGTGTCAATCCTGGAATATGTCCATCCCACATGAGCACAAGTAAAAAGTCACTCTCTTTTTTTTTATTTCTCTCTCTTTGACTCTCTGGGATGAATTTACTAAACAGTTGTGCTAATTCAATGAGCGCTGGTGGATTAAGTCATTGACATTATTTTCTGTGCAAATAGACCTAATTTAAATGCAAATAAGGCTAATTGTAAGTGAATGGCATTTATAAGATGCACTGTCATGTTTTTTATTATTATTTAAATTAGTCAGGCACTGAAAAAGTACCCCTAAATAATTGTCTCAGCCAATAGAAATGCTTTGGGAAGGAACAGGATCTTGCAAGACATCGACATTCAACATTGTGACGCCTCTTGGTTCCTTAGTGAATTGTTTTAGATCAATGGAGCCGGTGCATTCAAATAAAACGCAAACAATTTACCTTAGTATAAATAGCATATCATTTCTATTTACACTTTGTGTATAGCACCTATCACTACTCGCACTCATAAACAAGATGCTAATTATTGTGTTTTACACTGTGTGCAAACATTATCTAACACTATTTACTCTCAGTATAAATAGCGTTTAAGTTCTGTTACACTTTGTGTAAACTGCATCTACCTTTTGTACACACTGAGTAAATAGCTACAGCTAATAAACAACGTTATTCATAGTCAATTCTTGCATCTGTATTTTAAACCGCTCTTTCCTCTGTAACTCATTCTCTCAGTAAGCTTGTCATTTGCAGCTTTCATATGGTCTCTGACAGCTAGCAATTTTCGCAATACTCCTCACTGTTCCTAGCGTGGACTTAGCCGTTAGCCGTTAATTGCCGTCAGTGTGCTGTCTGCCAACAATCACTGATTAGTCTAGACTGCAGATGAGATTGCTTTCAGGCCTGGTCGTTTGAGGGTCATCTTTCTCACAACAGAAGTTAAGTGGGACTATTCAGAGGGCCCTGACTGCGCGAACACAAGCCATTCTGGTTAATGTGGTCAATTGTTGCCAGGTCCTTGTTAGCCAAGATGTTATTAGCTCTAAGAGCTACACTGCTTACAAGCTGTATAAAGATTTTAGAGGTGAGAGAATGAAAGAAAGATAGAAAAAGAACGAGAGAAGGAGGATTTATGGACTGAAGTCATGTTCTGTCTGCCCTCCAGCTGAGCTCACAAAGCCGCAGACACATTAAAATACGAGCAGCATTTGAGACTAGTGCACAGATGCTAATCCAGATCCTCTCCTCCCTATGGATAACAGTACTTTCCGACTTCGATTCCCTTTCGAACCTTTTTCCATGTGATAAGATCTTTTTCCTCTCAGACCCAAGCTTCTCAATCTATCCACCAGAACAATGTGTCCACCTGCCCCATACATTTGGCCAAGCCAAACGGGGGGAGACAGCAGAAAATGATCAGAAAGAATGTAATGAGAACCAAGTAAATCTACTCTAAGAAGACAAAAAATGCTAGCCCCTTTTCTACCAAGAAGGTTCCAGTGCTGGTTCCAGAGCTGGTGGCCACCCAACACCGACTTGCTGCCAGGAAATGTCACTTTGTTGAGATGAAAACCTTTTGTATGTACACAAATGGAGAGTTTCCAATAAATTGCCCATTTCCGACTCATATGACCTCCAGGTGTTGTAAGTGTGATTAAAGAAAGTTTAAAGTTTCTGTTTGGATTGCATTCAGTGTGCGAGAGCGTCTGTTGGAAGCCAGAGAAGAATAGCTGGCTAACATCTGTTAGCACAACATCATTAGCTGTAGAAATCTCAGGTCTCATGTGGAACCAGCCACAAGATCCAGATGCAGGAACATAGTCCATTCCAGCACCACACGCCTTTCGTAACCCAGTTGTTTAAGCAAGTCATCTGTGCTGCATGGCTTTTGTTTAGATGGTGTCCTAATCTGGTGTTATTTTAACTTATATTGAGGGTCTAGTACTGGATTTGATTTTAAGAGTTTTCCAGATCAATTCATTGTTTAGGTACACTTAGATTCAGATAGCATCTGTTGAGATACAATATGCTGGTTTTACATGGTTGAAGCTGGTCATTTATGGTTGTTAGCTGGTCCAGACTGGCTTAGGTGATATTTAGGACAATCTAGTAGACCAGGGTTCCTCAAATCTGGCCTTGGAGGGACACTACCCTCGATAATTTAGCTTCAACCCTTATCAAAGACACCTTAGCAAGCTAAACAAGGTCTTAAGAGTTACTTAAAAATTCAGGTAGGTGACTTTGTTCAGGGTTTGAGCTTCCGTCCTCCATTGAAACATGTGGAGAACCATCCATACATCTTCCGTACTGTTTATCCTGTATATAGGGTTGTGGGACCTGATAGACCAGGAGTGTCCAATCCTGCTCCTGGAGGGCCATTTTAGAGGGCCTGCAGAGTTTAGCTCCAAGCTGCCCGTTTGTAATCATCTATTAATCTCAATGTCCTTGATCAATTGGTCTAGGAGTATTTAATTAAGGTTGGAGCTAAACTCTGGACCCCCATGTGTTTGACCAGCTTGGTCAACCTGTTTTGAGAATGTATCCTGGTGTGGACCTCTCTGCTGAAAGACCTACAGGCTTCTTAACTAGCTCAATCAAGGAGACTTCCATGATCAATCACCTGCTAAGTTTTGCTGATGAACAACATGGCTATGCCAGGTCTCGAGGTGAACCAGCACCAAACTAGCACTAACTATAAATTCATACTTGTCTAAGTTGACCTTTTAGGCTAATTGAGCTGATTCACTCAATTAGTGTTCCAAAAGACCCAGGGGTATCCAATCCTGCTCTTGGCGGTCCAACTTTCTGCTTCAACCTGCTCCAACACACCTGCTTGGAAGTTTGTGGTAATCCTAAAGACCTTTTCTGTGTCCGAAATCAAATACTTCCCTACTATATAGTATGCGGGGGAGAAAGTATGTCAACAGAGTAGTATGTCCGAATACATGGCATATGAAAAACTATAGGCAAAAATTAGGGTTAATTAGGGTTGGAGCTAAACTCAGCAGGACAGTGGCTCTCTAGGAGTAGGACTGGACAAAAGTCAATTTGAGCTGGATGATCACATTAACAGAACTTTTAACTCTGTTTTCCCTCTCCTTTTATCTATATATTTATTTATCAGTTTCAAGCCTGCCAGACACAAAAAGTTTGACCTGCGTCAGAACTTCTGCCGAAACCCGGACAATGATCCAAGTGGACCCTGGTGCTTCACTGAACTCACTGAGACTCGGCACCAGGAATGTGGGCTGCCCCAATGTTCAGACGGTTAGAGATGACCTCATCTATACTATAATATGTGTTATTTGTGATATGAAAGTAGAGTATGTGAGTGTGTTTGTGTCTGTTGCACCATCTGCGTGATAAGACTATTTATATGTGTGCATTTGGTGTTTGTAATACCTGTGTGTTTCTGTGTGT
Organism: Leuciscus leuciscus; assembly: GCF_965113295.1. NCBI lineage: Eukaryota > Metazoa > Chordata > Actinopteri > Cypriniformes > Leuciscidae > Leuciscus > Leuciscus leuciscus. The sequence continues at coordinate 15,699,011 of NC_138728.1, read as the reverse complement.
TTGTAGTGGAGTGCATGAGGTGTAATGGGGAAACATACAGGGGGCCCATGGATCACACAGAGAGTGGGAAAGAGTGCCAGAGATGGGACTCACAGAAACCTCATAAACACACCTACCAGCCTCACAGGTACCCATTCACATGTACTCACACACACATATACACACTCAACTCTGCGATTTACTCGTTCTTCTTTATCTGTGTATATATAGGCATGCAGGTAAAGGCCTGGATGACAACTACTGCCGCAATCCCAATAATGACGTGCGTCCATGGTGTTACACAATGGACAAAAGCACAACATGGGAATACTGTAACATCAGTGTGTGTGGTCTGTTCACTTTTCTTCATCTTCATCTTTCTTTCTATAAAACGTACATGCTTTGGGGTTTTAGCTATCTTTCTGGTTTGGATTTGTTGTGATATTGTGTTATGCTGTGATCAAAACATCTCTCCATTTTGTACCTGACTAAAATATTATATTATATTATATTATATTATATTATATTATATTATATTATATTATATTATATTATATTATATTATATTATATTATATTATATTATATTATATTATATTGTTGAATTTAATTCAAGCTAAAAGTTTCTATTGCATGTGGAAGAAACCCCTTTCCTATCACAGATAGTTGCGTGTGTGTGATATTTAGTTTGGCACAGGGATTGTGTACAGGTGCACTGACTTGTTGTAAATCTCATGGTTACTCCTGTGTTTCATCCGATGCTTGGAATTCCTGACATTCTCTCTCCCTGTCTCTGTTTCAGACTCAGATAATGATGTGGAAGTGGAGGTGACCACCTCTTGCTTTCGGGGTCAGGGAGAGGGCTACAGGGGGACAGTCAGTGTGACCCCTGCAGGTGTGACCTGTCAACGCTGGGACGCCCTATTTCCTCACAACCATTCATACACACCACACAACTATAAATGCAAGTGAGTCATTCTACACTAATATTTTTTATTATTATTATCATTATCACATAACTACATAACACTTTTTGAAGAAAATATGAGTGGTGTTTGCCAATGGAAAAAAATACTATGATATATATATACCTATAAACACACTATATACAACAAAAAATCGAATGACATGTTTCCCACAAGGTTTTTGTTAATGAATTTTAATGTTAAATTCATTGACGGTTTGAACTGATTTACGGAAATGAATAAAACATACTCTAACACTCTTTATAAATCAGACACATTATTTAAACTTTTGTGCTTTAATGTTCTCAAACTAGCGGGTTACTGGTTTAATGACACACTTGAAAACTTAACAACCAAATAAAAAGCGCATTAGAATCATCGCAATATACACAATGTTGCTCAATGTTATATTGCCAGCAAAATCATTACAAACATATTGTAAACATTTACAGGATTAGGGGTTTGTTCACCTCTGACTGGTACTAAATCATTCTGAAAAAGATGCAGAAAAAATATATACATGCAAAAGTGATTTTACAAAATTGTGTGTGTGTGTCCCATTCAGGGATCTCAGGGAGAACTATTGCAGAAACCCTGATGGCTCTGAAATTCCCTGGTGTTTCACCACAGACCCAAAAGTACGCAAAGCTTTCTGTACCAACATCCCAAGATGTGAGGCAGAGAGCTCTGACAGCACAGGTAAGCCCACACACACACACACACACACATTTCTTACACACTCTCTCACACTTGTACTGCACCGCATGGCTAAGCATCGTGAACCATATTAGCCACATAATGAATTGTGTTGTTCCAAAACGCTTAGCTCATCATAATTTACAAGAATTTTAATGATGAAAGACAAAGATGTTTTGCACAGAGGCGCCATCACGGACGTTTGGAGACTGCCTGTAAAGATCTGGCTCCAGCTCCAGTGCGGTTTAGTTCTGGGTACCCTCACATTCCCCTTCGTCTGTGTCATACAAGCGCTCCTAAAAGAAAAAGATTCTTCTGCGCAAATCGTGTAGTCTGTTTCAAAATCCTGTTAGAATAGTCTCTTTTTTTTTCATGTGTGTTCCAGCTATGTGTTTCAAAAGACACATTTCTCACCAGAAGAGTCCCTTTGAGGTTTCAGGTCAGAGAGACAGAGCAATGCCTCTCTGGATTCACTCAAACTTCAGTCAGATCTTGGCACAGACAAAAGCTTTTTTCCCCTACTTGTTTGCCAACCACCAATTGTAAAGTGGTCCCTGACGTGAAATCGGCCCTCCCCCACTAGTAAAATGCTATTTCAAACATGCTTACTTCATGACAGCATGGATACAATCAGCAAATCCATAAATAATCTAAACATGGAGCTTTGAATAAGCACGGCTTTTACTGAAGGTACTGTACATGCATGTTAACACTGTTTATGTTAATTTTATGTATGTTTTATCTGTGTCCTAGAATGTTATGAAGACAACGGGGAGAGTTATCGTGGCAATTTGTCGAAAACAAGATCTGGGATTCCTTGTGGGCTGTGGTCCGATCACACATTCAGGTACATGTTTCCATGAAATCACTGAAACAATTTTTCATGTTAAAATGCGTTCTATTCCAAGGTAATGTTCAGAGACAACAAGTAAATGAGACTGTTTAAAAAAGCACAAACCACTAACTTTCAGTTGTTTTCAGCATTGCTGGGTTTGAGTGATCAACCAATGGCATGAGTTTGTGGGCTGGTTTAAACACAGAAAACTTGCCGGAATGTGGAATCCAGTCATAAAAATGGAATTTACTGCATAACTCGAAATGACAGTGAATTTGGCCAATTTTGGTTTAATGAGTGCCGCAGATTTATAAAAAGATCCAAATGGCTCACAAATGAGTGAAAAATACATACACTTACATTTTATCCAATGCTCAACATTGAATAATCTATTAAAAATGACTAAATAAGTTATAAAGGAAATTTGTATTTTACCCAAAATCTTATTAGATATTGTATATCAAGTATTTTGTAGTTTCGTGTCGTGTTGCATTGCCTGAATTGAAAGCAGTTGTGAGTCTTTTGTGCTTTTAAGGCCCTGACAAACTAAGCCAACCGTCGGCTGTCCTCCAACGTCGGGTTATCAGTGAGCGTCTACCGGCCCACTTTTTGCAATGTGTTCCTCACCGTCGGCACCCATCATGTTGAATAGAGAACTCTGATTGGATGTTCAGCTTAGCGAATGAGTCATTGGATGCGAATAAAAGCGAAAGTGATGAAAGCAAGCAAAGAAGTCAAGACAGTAAAGACAGAAGCCGGTTCTTATTTTACGTCATCTTACCTGAGCATTCAATATGCGAAATTTTTCAACAACGTGAGCCACCTGGAATGAAGAAAGTGATCAGCATGATGTATTTTCAAAATGTTACAGTAAGGAAAAGCTGCTTTGTTTGTTTACGGTTTGCATATTTGCAGTCCCAGTTTAGGTTTCCCTTTCCCTTTTTGAAGGATGAATATAGACTATTGATACCTGCTGATATAGACAGTTATTTCCTTACATGCTGGTGCAGAACGCACATGCTAGTTGACAGTCGACTTTAGTCCTTTTGGTGTGTTCAAGCGCAGCCTTTTGGCCGAGTCACAATCAGCTTTCGTTGCCGCTAGTTCTTTTATGATGGCTTGGCTTGTTGCCCTTTACATGCAGAGCGCTATTTGTATTACACTTGACTATGTAGAGCAATCCAAATCTGTCACTTACAAGGTTCCATTCTAGTTAGGATGCTGTCTTAGAAGGCCGTTGTCTATGTAGTCAGTGAGGCATCTCACTCGGTTTTGAAATATTTCGAGCTTTTTTGCACTTTTGCTCGGGTTCCTGTTGACTCTTGGAACCAGTTTTCCTTGCAGAAATCATATATTAGCACTGATGTTGAGTTTGTTTTGAAAGGCGGTTATCAGGCAGTATTACAACATTGAAAGAGGACTGAGGCAGTGATAACAAACAGAAGAGGGAGAGCCGGGCCGCTCATATTCATCACTGATACACCGAGGACAGAAAATACCACACACTGTTCTTCGGGAGACAAATGCCCCCATAAAGCAACTCGCTCAGCGTCCTGTAGTCCCTCAGCTAAGCTGTTAACATCACTTAATTTACAGGAATTTTAAAAGCCAAAATGGCACAGACAGATGGACATGTTGCAGGAGTGACCTCTGACCCCAGGAAGTGCTGTCCCCCGCTCTCAAAACACGGGCAGATCAAAGCCAATCAGCTTCTTCAAATGGCGTCCAGCCAGTGAGTCTGCCTCACACGGGGTCGAAAGGTTGTCTCTGAGAAAACTCAACGTTGGCTTGTTCAGCGGTCACCAGGGACGAAAAATTACCTCTCCACTTTATCACTCTCTGTTTCCTACACATTTTTCATTCTGGATTTTCGGCCCCTGCGATTGGAGGGCTGTCTGTCTCACTCTAGGATTTATTTTCTTTGTAAGTCAACTCTGTAGAAGACGCTTGGCATGCAGTTTCGGGCTGGATTGTGTGTAGCCATGAGGACAGGTGGTGTAATGCGCAGAGCTGCAGTGACTGTTCTGAGTTCATACTTTCATACTTTTATGGTCGCTGGAGGGAGGATATTTTGAGTCCTTCTTTGAACATCTTGTCACACAGCGACATACGAGTCCACATTTCCATCCCTCTAGTGCTGGCTGGTTCCTCTGAACTGAGTAGCTGATTTCCTGTTCTTTGTTTTTATGTGTGTGAAGGAGAGAGACGCGGTCAGCGGAGGCCAGCGCGGGCTTAGAGTTGAACTTGTGCAGGAATCCAGACCGAGATAAGCATGGGCCATGGTGCTACACGTCCAACTCCTCCATTCCCTGGGACTACTGTGGACTGGAGCGCTGTGAGTCTGCCATCTATCTATCTGTCTGTCTGTCTATCTGTCTGTCTGTCTGTCTGTCTGTCTGTCTGTCTGTCTGACTGACTGTCTATAGGTATCTATCTATCTATATATCTATATATCTATCTATCTGTCTGTCTATCTGTCTGTCTGTCTATCTATCTATCTATCTATCTATCTATCTATCTATCTATCTATCTATCTATCTGTCTGTCTGTCTGTCTGTCTGTCTGTCTGTCTGTCTATCTGTCTGTCTGTCTATCTACCTATCTGTCTGTCTGTCTGTCTGTCTATCTACCTATCTGTCTGTCTGTCTGTCTGTCTGACTGTCTATAGGTATCTATCTGTCTGTCTGTCTGTCTGACTGTCTATAGGTATCTGTCTGTCTGTCTGTCTGTCTATCTACCTATCTGTCTGTCTGTCTGTCTGTCTGTCTGTCTGTCTGTCTGTCTGTCTGTCTGACTGTCTATAGGTATCTATCTATCTATCTATCTATCTATCTATCATCTATCTATCTATCTATCTATCTATCTATCTGTCTGTCTGTCTGTCTGTCTATATACCTATCTGTCTGTCTGTCTGTCTGTCTGTCTGTCTATAGGTATCTATCTATCTATCTATCTATCTATCTGTCTGTCTGTCTGTCTGTCTGTCTATAGGTATCTATCTATCTGTCTGTCTGTCTGTCTGTCTATCTATATGCCTGTCTATATGTCTGTCTGTCTGTCTGTCTGTCTGTGTCTATCTATCTATCTATCTATCTATCTATCCATCTGTCTGACTTTTGTTCTATCTATCTATCTATCTATCTATCTATCTATCTATCTATCTATCTATCTATCTATCGTCTGACTGACTTTTGTTCTATCTATCTGTCTGTCTGTCTGTCTGTCTGTCTGTCTGACTGACTTTTGTTCCATCTATTGTTCTATCTTTCTGTCTGGACTTTTTCCTTTTCTAGTTAAAAACTATACTTTGCAGTTAGTTATATAAATTTATTTGAAATACATTAAAATGTTCTACTATCAAATCCGTCCCTTGCAATTCAGCATTCTACAACCTCAATTCAAATTCAGAAATTGATTTGGAATTTATGGGTCTGAGTTTAATTCTGAATAGCACACAGCTTTGGTTATGATGACAGACAGGGTCTCTAGATGCAAAGACTTCCGGATGTTATGTAAAGAGTTTGTGTCTGTGGTTTTTGTCTCTTTGGACGAGACGTCACACTATAATGCCAGACAGATGCAATCCTCTTCATCTTTGTGCCCATGCAGCTGTGTCACTGCAGATGGATTTGTATAATTGTGTTGCATTCAGACACGTCTGTGATGGTCTGCTGCTGCATGTTGATGAATGAGATGATGTTTGTGCAGGCTTGGCATTCATCATTGTAATAGGAAACACGTTTTGGGGATAGTTCCATGATTGAATTTAGGTTTATCCAAATTACAGTACATTAGATTAATTTTAGGTTTCAGTAACATCACTATTTCAACTGATGAAAAGCTTTTATTGAGATTATATGTTTGTCTGATTTTTGACATGTCAACATGTCAAATGTTTTATTATAATATTTTGTTCCTGGTTTCTGGTGTAAACTAACATTTCTTATATTTTTTATTATCCAGGCAAATCAATGTCATCTGATGACCATCAAAAGAGTAAGTTCATAGCAAATTTCTTAGCAGATAATAAAAAGAAAGAAAGCCATATCCACAAGTGTCCTATTGATTTGCACGGACTATGATTAATTTGATTTGTTTTTACAAGATTTACATACTTTCTTTTTGGTAAGCCTGTTATTACATTTGCATATTATTGGGCCTTTGTAGTTTTGCTGTTATGTCCAGTGTAAAATATACGGGTCCTGCAGCAAAACCACTTGAGAACCACTGCACTATGATAATTGTGTACTGCATATCCAATATGTAAGATCTATATATTTTTAAATGTATTATCTTCTTTCATGAAGTCTTCTCTGACAGTTCCTGCTTTCCCTCTCAGCAGGTGGAGGAGCAAAACCATCTTGTTTTATACACAAAACCACCCGGATTGTTGGGGGGATGCAGGTGCAGCGAGCAGAGGATGGAAGCTGGGTGGTCAGCATTCAAAAAAGGTACACATTTCCTATTTGATCAGTATAAAGTATTATTTTAATCTAATTCAACCTACATTAATCTACATAATTTAGAACAAATATGCAGATAAATCTGTGGTAGATAAATAGTCAAAACACTGAAAAAAAGTAGTAGTAATAAAGTAGTAAAAAGAAGTCATTTAGATGGTGACATTTAAATTAACTGGTTTTATTCAAATAAAAAAATATTATATAACATCAATGAACTTAAATACATTAGTTTATATCAACACAGCTGATTTTTATGGGTTAAATCAGGTAAAGAAAAAAAGCTCTTTAAGGTGACAATTGCAGGTTACAGCCTTTACAATGTGCAATATTAGGGTGTAATTTAAGTTTGAATGAGAATCAGCACAGCTTATTAAAAAAAATGCAATTTTCTTAAAGGGATACTCCACTTTTTGGGGATATAGGCTCATTTTACAACTCCCCCAGAGTTAAACAGTTGAGTTTTACCGTTTTCGAATCCATTCAGCCGATCTCCGGGTCTAGCGGTACCACTTTTAGCATAGCTTAGCATAGATCATTGAATCGGACAAGACCATTAGCATCTCTCTCAAAAAAATGACCAAAGAGTTTCGATATTTTTCCTATTTAAAACTTGACTCTTCTGTAGTTACATCGTGTACCAAGACCGACAGAAAATGAAAAGTTGCGATTTTCTAGGCTGATATGGCTAGGAACTATACTCTCATTCCTGCGTAATAATCAAGAAACTTTGCTGCCGTACCATGAGTGCAGCAGGCGTAATGATATGACGCAGCTCCTGAAAATAGTCAACCCTATTAGTCTACCGAGCTGGGGACTATTTTCAAGCGCTGCGTCATATTATTACGCCTGCTGGAGCCATGGTACGGCAGCAAAGTTTCTTTATTATTACGCAGTTGTAAAATTAGCCTATTTCCAAAAAAAGTGGAGTATCCCTTTAAATATGCTTATTTGTATTGTACATGCAGAATTTATGTTTAAAGTCTTGGCGCAAAAAGGTTTACCACATTTGCAACTTATTTGAAACACTGAAATATTCTTTTCTTGTCTTTTTTTTTTTTTTTTTTTTTTTAAATGGCATTATGATTTAGAATATTTGACTAATAGAATGGATTTTAGTGTCTAAAAAAAATCTGAAAAATTGTAACCTGACATAACGTGTATACTATACTATACTTTAACCTGACATAACGTGTATACTATACTGTAACCTGACATAACGTGTATAGCATGAGGGACGGTAATTCCTGTAGCTCTAACGGCACATTCTGATTGGTTGTCCTCCCGCAGGGACAGACACTGGTGTGGAGGTTCACTCATCAGAGAGGATTGGGTTCTGACTGATCAACAGTGCTTCTCCACCTGGTAATCCATCTCAACTCCTCTAATAACCAGCCACTCTCTCTTGTCAATGCAAACCACATTTGAGTTTTCCTCCTTGAGCGTGCAAGATTCTAGCCTGTCCCGGCCTTGTGTTCCCATCTGTCAGTTGATGTTTTCTACGAGACGTGCGGGTCCAGAGTTTCCGGTTTAGGAGAGAGTAGTGACAGATCCGCTCGGACTGTGACTGATGGTTCTCTGCTTTTGTCAGCGGTGCATCTGTTTAGACTCGGCGTTCAGCTGCGTGATATATGCCTGTGGATCTGCTTCAGTGACATTGAGTGAAAACCTGCTGGCTCTGTTTAGTTTGAGGGAGGGAAAAGGGACAGAAGGAGAACAGGAGTGAGCGTGTCTGGCTTTTAGATCATCTCTACATTCCCCCAGATCCGCTCCCTGGTGGTTTCAGCTATCTTGCGCTTTGCATGAAGACACAGAACCGGGCTGGACGCTCCTCGAACTGACCTCTACGCCTTGATCAGAACTGGAGATGAGCTTACCAGGAACGCTCGGCAACATACATATCTCATGCTTGTAGAAAGACTGCTCTGCTACGTCTGCAATCCAGATTATATATTTCCAGAAGGCTAAACATGACTTATCACCGTTCTACTCGGATACTTTAGTTGCATACTTTAGTTGTCATGAAACTTCTGTTTTTGACATATATGCTTGTTTGTTCCTCAGTGTTCCTGACCTCTCGGAGTACACCGTGCAGGTGGGGCTTCTTCATCTCAACGCGTCCGCCGACACGCAGGATCTCCGGATCGCACATGTGGTCTGCGGGCCCGAGGGATCCAACTTGGCCCTGCTCAAACTCACTACGTAAGTGCATTTATCCATCTGCCCATTCGTCTTGTCATCCATCCATCCATCCTTATGGTAACTCATAGTCTTATGCCCAGGCCTGCCCCTCTCTCTGAGCATGTGCGAACTGTGCAGCTTCCTGTCGCAGGCTGTGCTGTTGCAGAAGGCACTCACTGCCTCATGTATGGCTGGGGAGACACTAAAGGTACTATTCTGTTCTATTCCATTCTTTTCTATACAGCGACATTGTTTAATTATTGGTTTCAAGTTTGTTTTGGGGTTTGGAAACATTAAAAACATGTTCCTCTGGTTGTTATATGCAAAATAATTGAGTCTGAGGACTGAGGAAATGTTTAATATTCAAGGTGCAATGCTCCATTGTTAATTATTTTTTGCTGATTCCATTCTATTCAACTCTATTTTATTGTACTGTGGTAAATTCTATTCTATTTGCTCTTTGCCGAACTCAAAACTGTCCTAATATGTATTCTAGGACTTTCAAAATGAATATATGAATATGTGAATTTTTTCACATGCATTCAATTTGATAACTATATATATATATACTATTTATGTGTAATAAATATATTTGTTTGCTTTTTCCTTCTAACTAGTGCTGAATAGTAATATTCATTTTATGATTTTAAATAAAATTATATAATTAATATAATATTATATAAAAAATGTACTTTAAAAATACTTTAATTTAGGGTCCAATTCTCACTATTAACTAGTTGCTTATTATTGCATGCATATTCCTAGGATATTGGCTGTTTATTAGTACTTATAAAGCACATATTAATGCATTATTCTGAATAACCATGTTCTACAATACCTAAACTTAACAACTACCTTACTGACTATTAATAAGCAGTAATTAGGAGTTTGTTGAGGCAAAAGTCGTTTTAATATTTAAGTAATAGTGAGCTGGACCCTAATCTAAAGTCTGACCATAGTTATTTAAATATTTTCCACCCAAGAATTTGCTTTATTAAAATGGTCAAATAAAATACAAAAATATATAAAAATCTGAAAACCCCCGATCTATTTTATTTGGCATTTGGTATTTACTTCAAAACACAGCCCTAGAATGCATTCAGATGGTCTTAATAATCACAATGACTTATCACATTGATCTTTTATTCGTGTTTGTATCTTGTGGACAAAGAACAAGATACACAAATAAATATTTAATGTGACTCAGCATCATTAAAATACACACTTGAACAAACTAAACATTCGGAGCTCATATTTAACCCATTTTTCCAAACCCGTGTTGAGTTATTTAGACACACAAGGCCAAATAAAGGAAGCTAATTGAACTTGAACTTGCATCAAACTTTCCAGACCATTACATTTCTATTAAAACTGACCCTTTGACCTCTCTTTTAGGCACGGGACATGAGGGCAGTCTGAAAATGGTGGGGCTTCCAATTGTCAGCAACAAAAGGTGTTCCCAAAGCCACAAAGGTATTCTGCCAATCACAGAGACCAAAATCTGTGCTGGAGGCAAGCGAGACCAGGGTGTTTGTGAGGTACGAGTCAGATCCTGATCTTTGAGGAGGGTCGTTTCAGAGGATGGTGTTTATTCTATGACTGTGACCTCTAATCTTCTCTATTCACCTCTTACAGAAAGACTACGGTGGCCCATTGGTGTGCCAGGAAGGAGAAAGCAAGGTCATAGTGGGTGTGAGCATCAACGGTCGTGGGTGCGCCGTCGCCAGGCGTCCTGCTGTCTTCGTCAACGTGGCCTTCTACTCTGAATGGATCCGCAAAGTCTTCAAATACTATTCGGACATGGAAATTAGTTACTAGACTGTTATATTTTCCAGTGTGGGGATAATATACTCACGGCGCGTTATGGTTTTTAGCATCTACAACATGAAGACCATGGTTGCTGTACGATTGGTGTACAAAAAACTTGGAGGCCAGAGTTTGGTTTGGGGTTTTTTCAAAATTAAATGAAAACCACTGGTACGGAAAAAAGGTGCAAGACAAGAATATCTGATGTTCTCGCAAACAAACTGCAAAAATCAGACATCAGACTTTTTTTTTTCTTTTTTTTTACCAACAAATGGAGGAAATTACAACTTTTGAACTTTTTTTTTTTTTTGGTAGGAGATTGTTGTGGCTGGTGAGTTAACTCAAAAATCGAGGACAGATGGATAAATGAGGAAATAAAAGCAATTAGAAGAAACTGTGGTGTTCATCCATATGAACATATTTGTCTCAGACCAGAACAGATGTTCTAAATGTCATTCCCTGGAGATACTTGAAGATGTCAATAACCCTACGTTTTCAGACAGGACGGAGTTTTTGTTTTCACTGGGGTGCGTTTTTTTCCAGGTGTTATCACTTGTGCACAAACTGAATTTTCCTCGATGTAATTTTTTTTTTAAAGGCATTTCAGGTGCAACTTAGGAGGACGAAATTCCGTATCACAGTTTCCAATACACCATTTTCAACATCAACCACTTCACAAATCAGATTTGGAGCGGCAGTCTGCACCGTGGCCGGTTTTCATGCCCGAATGGGATGTTATCACACATTTCCAGAAGGGTTCACTGACATTCTAATGTTTCGCACCTTGCCTTACTCCAGTTTGGAGCGTTCTGTGGCCCCTTTGGGGCCGTTTCATGTACTGCACTCCAAAGAGTGTGCGAATGTCACTCTGTGCATCCGTAGGTCTTATAGATCTGAAATTACAAACATCTGAAGGTCTTTCCTTTCACATGGTGTAATATATCTGTCGAAATTTTATACGCAGTTCGCAGAGTATTTATTTATGTCTTTTATAGATGGACCGAAGTCATGGCATTTCATCCTCCAGAAGTGTTTATTGTGTTTAATCTGGCGTGTAGATTTGAAACATAACATTTGTAAACAAAACAAAAGGACGATATGTCTTTAAAGGAAAATATTGGGTCATAACAGGACGTTTCGACTCAAAGACGGCTCCCCGAAGGTTTATAAGCCGCACATGTGCGCGTCGTCCATGTGGAGGGTCTTTTAAGTCCAAATTTAGCCAAGAGTGCAAAGATACTTAATCAAACTGCAGTACTGAACAGTAACGCAGTCGAGAACAGGCAGGGTAACTGTTTAAACTAATGTTTATCATGTTTTTTAATACGAAAATGTGTTTTATTGTAAATAATATGCTCACTATGTATATAAGGTGCCTATGTTTTGACATTTTATCAATTTTCACACTTTATATTGTCAACACTTCGGATTTGTGATTTCCTCTTTGCGCTGCTGCCATCAGTGGTCTTAATATTGAATATCTAGGCTGCTGTTGTTTTTATCACTATTTTTATGACTTTTTGTATTTCCAACTTTTCAAATGTAAGTAAATACACATGTGACCTTTTTTTTGTTTCATTTGTAAATAATTAAAACTTTTTAAAAAGTAATTTTTTGGTCATTTGCAATATTTCAGTTTCTATTAAACAGTGTTGTTATTGTTAACTACAACTATTAAAAATCATTTATTAATTTTTTTATTAAATGTATCCGGCAACTTATATAAGTAAGGATTAAATGGAAATTGGCAATAGCACATAACAAGATTACTAAATGTAAACTAAATTTAAACTATAAATTCTAATTCAAAATATTAATAAATACTATAATAGTATGTAAATAATACTAGCTCTGCTATTAAATTGAAAAATGTCTGATTATTAATATGCTAATGTATGTTTCTTTCTCTGCTGCTCTGAGACCAATGGCCTGATGGTTTCCATTCACTCAAGTCTGATGTTTCATCCCATCGAACGTGTGTGTTGGTTTGCTTTCAGCAGGTTGTGTGTTAGGGCGACCCATAGCTGATGAATACAACCCCCTCTTATGGGCGATAGAAAAGGACGTGTGAGAAGAAAGGTCATGCAGACCAAAGCCAATAGTTTCCAGTTTCCTCAAGTGCACTTAAATCAGCAGGGGTCAAAGGTCAGAGTTCAAACTGTTGAAAAGCTAACTGAATTTATAAAGCAGTTACAAATTCAAACGGGAGCAGGCAGACAGTATGTTGAAGCAATCATGGATGAGAGTCAGGAGAGCTCTCATGAATAAGCCGTTTCAGATCAATGATGGATTTTTGCCGCCATATGAGGTTAAACTAATACACTTGATTCAATTAATCCAGCGGAGGCTGATTATTGTTGAATCAGATGTGTTAGTTCAAGGCTGGAACAAATTATGCTGTCGTGGGATCCCAGAGGACAAGAGTTGAAAACCACTGGAACAGACACGAGACGTCTGATCTTCTATAGGACTCCAATGTACAGTAAAACACAGAGGTTTTGTGTTTAAATCAAGAGAAAACCACATTTCCACCCGAAACTCTCTCTGAGAGTAATCATTTGAAGTCATTTTTCTGCTTCAGTGCTTTGTTAACTGCTCGTATAATGGCTCTCTTCGATCTTTTTTATTTTATTTTTGAGCATCTTGCTCGTACAGAGTGGTGCATATTTTCTTTATAGACTTTCCTAATGCGTGTAGAAAGAGTTTATGTGTTTGATCTTTCGAATGTGGAAAATAAACACCAACAATTTTAGATTCATGGCATTTATATTAGAAATAAGCCTGTGAGTTTGACCTCTGCGTGTTTGTCAGAGTAGCCCAGACTCCCTGTTAGCGCTTGAAGCATTCTGGTTTGTGTCCAAGTGTTGATCTCGATCACTCACCGTGTAAAAGTATGCGAGTCCAGTCCAAAGCTCACAGGAGAGATTTCTTACCAGATGAACCTGTGCTGACAGAGGTGGTCTGAGAGAGAGAGAGAGAGCGTACTATACACTGATCAGCCACAACATTAAAACCACCTGCCTAATATAGTGCAGATCCCACTCATGCTGTTACAGCTCTGTTGCATCGATGCATGGACTCCACGAGACCTCTGAATGTGTTCTGTTGGATCTGACACTAAGACATTAGCAGCAGATTCGTTGAGTCCTGCAGGTTGCCTCCATGGATTGGATTTGTTGGTCCAGCACATCCCATAGATGCTCAGTCAGATTGAGATCTGGGGAAATTGGAGGCCAACACCTTGAACTCTGTGTCATGTTCCTCAAACCATCCCTTTGCAGTGTGGAAGGGTGCATTATCCTGCTGAAAGAGGACACTGCCATCAGGGAACACCATTGCTATGAAGGGTTGTACATGGTCTGCAACAATCTTTAGGTAGGTGGTGTGTGTTAAATAACATCCTGCCTGGACACAAGGTTTCCCAGCAGAACTTTGACCCCAGATGCTGACTCCGGTTCACCGGTTGTCCTTCCTTGCACCACTTTTGGTTGGTATAATCACAGCATACCACAGGACTTGCTGTTTTGGAGATGCTCTGACACAGTCTTCTAGCCATCATTATTTGACCTGAATAGCAGGGCCCTTAGTGCATGTGCTGTGAGATGACCACTAGGACTTTTATTTTACATTGTGTATATGTCCAACTAAACACCCATTTGCTCATTTGTTTAGCTTAATCGCTTTTGATATTAAATGTAGAATAAAGGGGCTCTGACTGCAAAATTCTTAATTAGCAGTTTGTCTTATTTTTCAGCTAAAGTTTTTATAAATCCTTGAGACAAAAAAATTAATTGCAGATCATATTTTCAAAGACTTCAGATATTTTTCACTTGTAAGTTAAAAATGTGTATTAAATAAACAAAAAATATACAAAATTATTCAAAATCTTGTTTTAAAGATACATTGTAAAATGTGGACAAATAAAATATTTGATTTAAAGAAATGATAAAAACAAGTCTTAAAATCTTGTGTTGCTTATAATTTGATTCATTTTATTTGAAGAATATTTCGTTTTTTAACTATAAGACAATAAGTGAAACAAAGTGTTTTGTTTTTGCATTGTATGTCTCTTTATTGTTTATTCCCGATTTGACAGACACAATCTTTAGGCAGACAATAAGTGAGACAGGTTTTAAGTTTCCAGTCGTAATTTTTAAAGCACTTCACATTTTCATTTTATTCTCACTTAAAACATACAATCAAAATATCAAAAACATAATTTGTTTTTTATTAGTCTAAAAAAAATTTCTAGAAAAAGTACATCCAGACCAAATGCCACTTTTTCTTTCCTTTGCTGCCCTCTACTGTCCACAGTATTGGACTTGGAATGCCATCTTGGAATTCAAAACCTTGAAACATTCAGTCCAATCAGAGATTGATAAGAAGCCCACTGTGAGCGATTAGCCATTAAGATACTTTCGTCTGCGTTCAAGGGAACCAATCGGTAATCTGATTCCATGTTGCCGTGTTGGTGACATGATGGCATCAAACTCTCTGTGCGATCCAATGGACATGTTGACATTGCATTTGAGTTAAAATGAGCCCATGGTAAAGTGTTTTTGTCTCTGTGATGTGCCAATGGAAAAGTGGATTGTGTTTGATGAGCCAAGTAACCGTCCAATGAGCTGGCAGAGGTCGCTGGCAGAGAAATCAAAGCATCCCTACTTCTCAGAAACCCGGGGCTAGTTACACCTGAGAAAGAGACATCATTTATAATGCAGACTATTAGTGATTCTACAATGAAAACAAGACATCAGCACTTACCCACTGATCCATAGTCACTACGGTCTTCCCTTCGCTCCCTCCTCATCCTCGCTCTGCGATTGGAAAACCAAACCTTCAGATGGAAGGTCAAGATCAGGTCAAACATCTAACACAAGCCCCTTTAAATATATATGCCAACTCTGAAATGTTTATTTATGAGAAAAAAAGCATTTGTTAATTGAAACTTAGAATCTGAATTGCCTTTATGGTGTCTTGTGGAAGGTTTGTCTCCTCAGACAGCTTTTCTCTGGTCAGCAGGTCAGGATAAAGCCCACGGATGAACTCTGAACGGCCAGAAATCAGAAGGGGAGATGTTGCAATGTCAGTATAATAGCTCACAGATGACTCTGAGCAGACAGTGAGAGATTGAAGTGACTGAAAGCGAATCACCTTTCTCTAACCTCTCACTCTGATTTGGTGTGAAAGCTGTTCTGTTGCGAGGAGAGGTGCCTCGCAGGGTTGTGTCCGTTCGTTGCTGAATTGTCTGAGCGGTTGTGTGTAAACTCCTGTGCTCGTCCACTTCTGGGTGAAAGGAAGTGAACGGAGAAGGTTAGTAGACATATTTGTTTCAAGACCAATAGGATGAATGCATGTGGGACATTTTAGATGGGAAACTTAATCATTTTTATCATTATGGGCATATTCTTCTATTAGTAAACATAATAAAGTTCATCTAACCTAAACTGTGCAGTATAAGTAAAACAATAAAGTCTTCTTTTTGTATGTGATCATCTTAAAAAAGTAGCACCTGGAAAATTTGGTGGTTGATTTGGTGTGTTTTTTTTCACTATACCATTAAAAAGTTTGGGGTCAGTACGATTTTTTTTTTTTTTTTAAAGAAATGTATACTTTTATTAAGAAATAATGTATTAAAATGATCAAAGATGACAGTAAAGACATTTATAATGTTGTAAAAGATTTCACTTTCAAACAAATGCTGTTCTTTTGAAATTTATATTCATCAAATAATCCTGAAAAAGAAAATGTATATTGGTTTCCACAAAACAATTAAGCAGCGCCACTATTTTCATCATTAATAATTATAAGAAAAATTTATTGGGCTTCAAATCTGCATATAAGAATGATTTCTGAAGGATCGTGTGAAACTAAATACTGGAGTAATGGCCTCTAAAATTTGGCTTTATTTATTAGGAATAAATTACATTTTAAAATATATTAAAATAGAAAACTATTATTTAAAATTGTAATAATATTTCACATTATTGCTATTTTTACTGTATTTTTTAATCAAATAAGTGCAGCCTTGGTGAGCATCTTTAAAAAACATTTTTAAAAATCTTCATTTTTGGAATGATGCTAGAATATCAGAACACAGAAATCAGTAACAGGTTAAAATGGCATTGTGCCATTTGGAACAACACTGACAATCAGATGACATTTTAAAGTATCGCTTCACCTGTATTCACCCTAGTATTTGAATTATGAATGAAATAGATTACCTGTGTAAATGTGTTTGACACTTGGATATGCACTGCCCATCATGTCCACATCTAGATGAATCTTCTTAAGAATCCGGTTTATGGACGACACCTGATGGACATCATTGATTCGTTGAGTCATTCTTTTCCCCCCAAAAGGTTCTTTATAGTGGAAAATGGCTCTTTAGATTATTAAAATGTTCTTCGAGTTAAGAAAATTGTTATTTTAAGAATTGTTGACCAAAAAGTTATTTGAGGGAACCAAAACCTCATTTGGAACCTTTATTTTTTTTATTTCTATGCAGACATTGGCCTTCAAAACTACAGAAAAACCTCTATAAGTGTTGTAACCTACACTGGGGACAGTATCTCCTCTGCAGACTCGATCTGTCGCCAGTTTTTGTCGGATCTCCCAGGCGAACAGTGTGGGGTTCTGCCGCTTGTGCTGCGCTATGATGGAGATGACGTCAGGAGTCAGGAGCCTGGGTCTGCTGCCTCCCGTTGCTTTGGGACCAATGGCCCCTGTGCGCTGAAACCTGCCCAAAATCTTACTAACGCAGCCGTTGGAGACCTGACAAAGCACAGGGTTACTCCAGCATGTAGATATTCACATAAACGCATGGTAAAGGGGAGAATTTTACTCAATACCTTGAGTATTTTGGAGATCTCACACGGTCTCACGCCCTCGGTCGCGAGCTCAACCATCAATCTCCGTTTACAGACGGGCAGAGGACGACCGTTCAGAAACACACCGCCCAGCTGATTCACACTCCCTTCTTCTCCTGACACATATATCCATAGATAAAGCTACATTACTGGGAGGTTTGCGCATTTATAATGCAGTGGTATTTCTTCCATAATCAGCTAAACAACTTGAAAAGTTAATGTTAGAGTTTAGGTACGTTCATGGTTAGTTCTGCTTTAATGTGAACCATCAGAGATGCTTTATTGCCACTCATGGACAATCAGCACGCGTCTAGTTTTCAGCCTTTGCTGAATAAATGTGGCTATGTAGCTTAAAGATTTACATAATTATTATCCATTTAATTTTGTGCTCCATATAGGCTGCTGGATTTTATGAGTTCTCAGAGTTTCAAATCAATTTCTTCATCGGTAAAAAGTCACTCAAAGTGGCAGAAAAGGTTAAAAACATGTTATTACGTTGGCACAACTGATTTTACTTATAAAATAAGTGCAGCAATTAGGAGTTGAAAATCTTTGGAATAACTGTAACGATTAAATGCCGACCTTCATTTCCCAGAACAGAGTTTGCGCTGCACATCCCCAATGGGCACCTGGTAGCCTTGCCAAAAAAAATAAATATATTTTAGTAAATATTTAATGCTTTAAATTAGCCTGAAATCTAATGCTGGAAGAAAACTACAAGGAGTGAAAGGGTAATCATTTTCTTACAGTGAAGACGGTCTTTTTCTGTGCTGTTCTTCTTGAAGGAGATGCGTCCTTGCGCGTGGACCCCTCACTGCCCCCGCGCGCGACTTCTTATATAGCTAACCTAGTGTCCTTATCAAGATGACGTACTGTGCACATATGGAAAAAAGGGTAAATATAGACGCTCGATGGTGACAATGTAGTCACCAGGGTTCACACTGTAGAAAAAGACGGAAAATAAAGTCATTTCTCTGCCAGGACATTATGCATTAATTGTACGGACATTTCCGTTAACCCTGAAGCAGTGCAAAATTCAAAAAACACCTGTGAAAAAAAACATCAATACATAAAAATCCTTCATATTAATAAAATTCGTTGTGCCCTATTAATTTTTAACGGATTTTTAAAACCATTTTCATAAGTTAGGCCTATCCCTAAAATCACAAAGGGGAAATTGATAGGTGAATAACACTGATGTAGAAGCACCTAGTTGTAAGTCTAAACTTGACATAAACTGTAAACTTGTCTCTCAAATCTGACTGGTTGATTGGAATATTGTTCCACAAAATCTGTCACTATGGTACCCTTTAAAATGGTTCTAATATGTAGCCTACCATTTAGGTACTAATAGACTTTTGGTAACAGCAGGTAGGCTATGCACTCTAGATATTATGTAGGCCTATACCTTTGCTATCCTAAAATGGACAGCTTTTGTACCTTTTTTTATGAGAGTGAAGGATTGCTCACCGTTTTTGTAATGTTTAGAGTTGTTGCAATGTTGCAAGCACAGAAGCGCGTATTTGACGCTAAAAGTGTTGTTTGGCGAAACCCGTCCATTCACCTCAATGATGTTTGCGCGCTTTCCATTCCATACTGAATGTAGTTATTAGTTTGAAAGTCTTTTAGATGATTTAAGTTTACAGTGGCACAGTGGCGTAAGTGCCAAAGATGAACCTCAACAGATTACGCCCAGAAAAACAATCTTCAAAAAATAATCAACTAGCTAAACTAAAAACAGTGGCCCCTAAAATATCATTGTGTAATTGGCACTGTGTGCACCAATGGGACAGATGCAGTGGTTAGACTTACAGGTTCCCTGCGCACATATGAGGGGCACGAATATTTAGAGAAAGTAGGTATAGCCCAAAGTATTTTTTTTTTTTTTTTTTACTTAGAAGATGTGTTCATTTAGAAAAACATCGCTTGCATAAAAAAATAAAAATGCTTAATGAGTCTGAAGGATCGCCTTTGCTGAGCGAATAGAGAGCACCAAATCTGATTTCAGCACCAGCCCGCGCTGAACAGGTCCCATGATGTTCTGAATGAGCGAATGAAAGCAATGCTCGGCCACATATGAAAGTAGTCAGCTTCCAAACGATAATTCTGAAATGTTATACTCATTTATGTGCCCACGAGCCCTATTGTACTACTGTGCTTCTCAAACGACTGGAGATTGAGGCTCTCCGGCTGTCACGTGACTGACGCATCTTTCATCCTTCCACGCGACGACTGTAGCTACATGTTAATCAGATTTAGTTCTTTTAAAGCAAACATTTGAAAGCCTGCTCCAAAGACGACTGCCATATGGTAAAGTGCTTTTGATAAATCATAAATCCATCATGGAGCCCCTTTTATTACATTTTCTTTCAAGCATGAACAAATAGAGTCCGAGGGGCAAATGTGAACCAATTGTGGTTTTATTTATAAAAATCGAGAGTTGAAAACCCTCCCAGATGTCCCTTGTCTGGCCAGCAGATAAAATGTGTTGTAAACGTTTCAAAGGAAATATTTGGAGAGCAAATATTAGCGCGAGAGTATCCACACAAGCCTCATCTTTGGTCCTGCTCAATGACTAATTGGGCATCATTAGGTAAATCCACACAGATCGAAGATTGTGGAAATAAGGTTGGATTTTAAAATGCCATATGGTGCAAATTACATATTAACCACCCCTTACAGCATAATAATATCTGCAGGACTGAACGATGCACATATAAACGCGACGACCGGTTTGAACGCCAACATCTCCTTGCCAACGAGAGGAAAAGACAAATAACATATTTATTTATTACATCAGAGAGCTTTACGTTCTTTTTTACTCATTTTATGAAACAAAAATAGATCATTAAATGAGTTAAAGTTTTTAAAAAAAGATAAAAAAGGACGAACCCCTCTCTGTGCGCAAATCTGTCTGGCACTTTGGGGATGTTTTCAATTTGAACATTTAAATCAATACGATTTTGATATGGTCGCGTATCTTGTGCCATCAGAAATCAAGAAAGCCACACTAATGATTCATCTTTCCATGTTGTGCTCTGAATTATAGCACTTAAAGTCTGATATGGCACCCGCGTAAACGTGCACATGGAGCTCTCCAAACGCGCACACGTGTGGCCCACAGTTGTGCTATTCAAATATCAATTTAAATACTGCGGATGCATCTTTAAAATTAAGAGAACACAAAAACTTTTTTTGACACTAGCTTTAAAATCAAGGAAACCATGGCCTCTTTTTTATTTTTATTTTTCACTGTTCGCACCATAAGCTCATGGGCAGCTTACAACTGAGAAAGTGCACTTATGTGCCAATGCAAAAATTCAGGTAAATATCTAATCTTTTACATTTCCTCCCCAACTGTGTCATTTAATTGCATAGCTGTCCACAAATCTATACACCACCTTATCGTAGATCTCATTACAACTTAGTGGTAGACCACTGATATACTTTAAAATGAACTCTACTATAAAGCTAATCAGGGTTTGAAATGCGGATAATAATCAGTGGCGCGGGTAGGCTGTCAAATCACTAGACAATTTGGCGGGTTACTTATAATTTTTTTCTCACTTTGCTGAGTCTCTCGCAAGGAGTGTTTGTTCCCTGAGTAGCCCCAATTTGATTGGAGAATTTAAATGAATAACCGAATGAATAATCCGTTAATCAAATAGTTGTTTGCTGTTGCTTAAATTTGATATTTTAAAATATTATACATATAAGTAGAGTTATAAGTGAATTTAAATTAATTAACACAGTAGATTGTTAATCCTGTGATAGAACAATAGATTATTTTTCCTGATATTGGAACACTCTTTATGTAGCCTACATACATGACTAGCCTATAGGCCTATATGAATTAATGAAATTTCTATGAATATTATACATTTTCTTATTGAGATTTCCGTAGCCTACTTGTCATTTTTTCATAATGCTTTTTAAAAATTATGATATTGGTGATATTGTGTTTGGCATGCATAAAGTATGGTCAATATAGGCTTTTTATTTTATTTATTTGTTAGGCCTAACACGTGTCCCAGATTACAAAGTGACCTGTCCCATATTATCAAATTCAGGCAGAATTATATTTTTTTGGGGCCAAAAAGCATGTCTCCTCTAACATCTATTCTTTCTTCTGGTGTGGTTAGAAAACATATTAGGGATTTCAGAAAAGTCTAATGTGTTGATCTAATATGTTAGATAGATATAGAAATAAATCGCAGAAGTCAAAATTGCAAAACATGTCCCAGATTACCCGAATTCAAATAATAAGATCATAACAAGAGCAGTGTAGCACGCGCATTTCTATTTGTTCCAGCATAACGATTCCAATGCATAGCTACTAACATAAGTTCAATATGATCTTGCCTACTTAATCAATAAAAAAGAGGTCGATGTCAGCAGAGTCTCACTTAATTCAAAACAAATGGAGAAGTTTAATATTGAGTTATGAGTCAATGCAATATTTGTCAAATGGTGTCATCTAGTGGCCAGTAAGTACTTCCGCAGCATTATTGTCTAGCAGGGGGTCCATAGATGAATTGATCTCTCATCTCAATATGAAGTCTTTTCATTAATGTCAGAACATGTATGTCATATTTTGACAGTTATGGTGCATGCACAATTATGAAACCCGTCGAATTACAAACGAACGTAAAATCATAGCATATATAGTTAAGTGCTTTCAGTTTCGGTAGGCTATCACCACCACGGCTTATTCAACAGGAATTTGAATTTGAATTGTACACTCTATAAATCAATTCCAAAATGCAAGTATTTGCGCGGAGGCCGTAGATTAAATCACACAATTAACATGAACAATTAACAAATTTTATGTATTTTTGTGTTTTCACATTTTTTAGGGATTGACAGTAATTTATTTGTTTCTCTTTCTTTTTAAATTAATACCGATAGCCTAAAAAATAATTTTCGTTTTAAGGCTCTTACGTTGTTAATAGTGCGCATATTGTGTTATAACAGTTGATTTTATTGAACAGTTTCAATTTACAAACTCAAGGAAAATTAAATTACATATGAAAATATAACAAATAGGCCCATACATGTAGTACAGGCTCTCTCAACCAATGCTCTCTCAATCTGCCTCCAACCATGTTGCACAGAGAAAAGTATTTGTATAAATCAATAAATATTGAAAATAAATACGTGTGCAAATAAATAAACAAAAATAAGTTAATGCATAAATAAATGCATAAACGAGCAAACAAAACAAACAAATAAGCAAACAAACAAACAAACAAACAAACAAACAAACAAACAAATAAAGTTAGGTCCATAATAAATAAAGAAAAAAAAATGTCAGGATTCAATTTCATTACATTACCATTTATTCTATAAAGTCGTTTCTTTCTTTCTTTCTTTCTTTCTTTCTTTCTTTCTTTCTTTCTTTCTTTCTTTCTTTCTTTCTTTCTTTCTTTCTTATTTTCTTTTCTTTCTTTCTTATTTAAACCTCCAGTAATATATCTACCGTTGGTGACTGTATGCTTACTCATGAAACATATGCGCCAATATAAAGATAATAAAAGAAACAGTAGCAAAGTAAAAAAAGTAAATAAAAGCAAATCAATAAATAAATAGCTATAGTAGCAATGAAAATAAAATGAGTAATAATAATAATAAAAAATAAATTAATAAATATTAAATTGGTCTGTGTTGTGAATGTGAATATGTACAGTGTGCACACGTTTTTTTTTTAAATCTGTGCTGACGTGTCGCACCTCCCCACTCACCGGATGTCATCACTCGTGTCTCTAACGTCACAACCAAATCGCCCCATTCAGAGCGCGAGTGTGACGCTGTGACCGAGGAAGTGCAACATTTCGACGTGTACATCCCAACGCTGTGCTTCCGGTTAAGCAAAGCGTGATCAGTCGTGCTCAGTCTCTCTTCTTCCCTTTCTCGGTTCACAGTAGAGGCGTCTCATAGGACTCTCCCGGTTCCTTTACCTCTCTCTTTCTTCCCTCCCTAACGGAATACTCATCCAGCTCAGCGGACATGGCATCTGCAGTACAGGCACAAGTTCAGTCCAACCCAACTTCAGCCCCGCAGCTGCAGAGGGGAATAGTGAAGATGGTAGGAGAGCACACGGGGCACAAGTGTTGGTCTAGGGGGGTCTGGTGATAGCAAAGACTTTAAAAGTTCAGGTCTTTCATGTCAGGCATGTATTATGCAGCCTGTTGGTTTTCCACGAGTTCTCTTGAGTTTTGGCGAGTCTTCAAGTTGTTTCCATGATCAGCAGAGATTGACAGAAGTTGAGCGGTCTTCAGCTGTGATCCAGATGGCCAACGTTATATTCAAAGTGTCCTTTGATGCTTTTATTTGCTGTTATAAACGAAGCCTAACATTGTTATATACCAGTCGCTAAGTCTAAATATTTTGCAGCTACAGCTCAGTGTTTGCAAAGAGGCACATATTTCATAACAAACTCTTGATAGTTTGTTAAACAGCTGTCTTGTATAAAAGCTGAGCTTTTTAAACAGTTCTAGAGTTTATCTGAACGCAAAATCTAGATTTGTGGGTTGCATTTGATTGTTAATTGGCGGAGTTAACGGATTTTGACTCATGCTAGTGACTCGAAACTTTTGAATCGGTTCACAAAGAGATTCATTTGCGGATTCGTCCTCGAGGTGGCGCCACGAGAGTGTTTTATGCCTTACGAGAGAGTATATTGAATCATTCACTTGCTCAACCGATTCGGTGATGTCGTGAGTGAGTTTTAAGTGTGTAACGTTATATATATTTTTTACAAATGACAGCAAAGCTGCTTTATTATTTTTTCATTCGTCCTCCAACTGCAGGGTTTGAATTTGTTTTATAACATAGAAAATAATGTGAGAGACTTATTTGTTTGTGGTCAAAAGCAAATTTTACACATTCCCAATAGTTCTCAAAAACTGATTCGTCAGTCTTTGAATGCACTTGTCCATGCAGTTGAATGAGAACGAATGAATGGATTAAAAGATTCGTTCAAAAACACTTATTCTCTGCCGAATCAAACACTGTCTGCCATAGTCGTAAATATGGAATCAACACTGTTTACACTGTTTACTATGTCATTCTATATAGATCAGTGGTTACTACACTTTAATTTGAACTTAAGGTCAAAGTTCAGATTTCTTCTGGCAGTCCTGCGTGTGAGATCTCGCGTGTGTTCGCGCGCTCGAGGGAATTCTCGTTGAGTTTCGCTCGCGTGTTACAGTGTTTCTGTGTTGTTCTAGACTCATTCAGCTCCTCATGACTTGACCAGGCGAGGCGCTGCAGTTTTGGACTGTTTACTTTGTATCTGCTCTGGTCAATGAAGGGGTAGCAGCAGATAGGAGAAACTGACACGTAGGTTTTCCAAGGAAAAACACATGGCGATAACGTGAGGTAACCCAGAAGTAGAAACTCTGCATGAAATCAAACTGGCAAAGAATTATTCAACCTAATTATCCGTGAAATTAGCTTTTTTTGTTTTAATGTTTTCATTTGTTATCATAGCCTCTCTTTAGGAGGATAAATGTATCTGGTATCCATAGTTTTAACCAAAAACTATATTTGGGGCAAAAACCTGTTCATGTTTTTGTAAACAAATATGTAAACATTTAAGTATGTCTTTGTTGTTGATGTCTTGTGCATCATTTATCGCTATTTGATGCTGATTTTACAAATACATTTCATTATTATTTAAATGAAGAATCAATTGATTCAGCTGGATGCTTTACGTCAATATAATCAGTTCTTGAGGGCTAATATAGGCCCTTAATAAAGTTCATTTCTGGCACTTGGTTGAAATGGTTACCGTGATAAATTATTGTAAGTGAAATGTCACGGCCTGTCTTGTGTAGCTTTGATTTTTAGCCTAAACATCAAATAACACTTTTCAAAGAACTTCCCATTCTTGCTCAACTCCTTGTTTAACCAGAGCGTGGTGGATTTGGGAAATTCATGGATATTTTCCGAATCTGTCTGTGGTGACAGAGGCCTGTGTATACTTCCATACAGCCGGTAATTAGACAGGCGCTCCGCTCTCAGGGCCTCTCTAGAGGGAAAAAAAACTCTCTTTCGGTTTGGCCTCCGCTTTCTTGATTTATTAGAGTTTTAATAAGTTTAAGTAAAGCCCAGGACACCACTGGGTTGCACAATCATCATTGATGATATCAACCAGTGTTTGTGACATGTGGCTTTGAGTTTGAATCAAGGTGAGCAGGACAATAACTTAGATATTCTCAAATTCTGACAAATATTACATTGAAAGATTCTATGTAAATGTTATTATTACTGTTATTACTATTGGTATACATGTCAGATTTTGCATATTGATTGTTTTTTTTAAGAAAATTTAGAATTCATGATAATCAGAATTTTTTAATTGAAATAATGTTGATTGCCATGAATATAGCCATTGCTGCTGATATGGTGTTAAATCTTAAATAAATATATATTCTCAAATGGGACATTGTCTGATATCTCTATTGGGTGTTTGAGGATCAAAGATTGAGACAGAATCAATGTAATCTTTAGTCAATTAATGTAATCATTTCGTAATGGTGCAGATGTGTCTCAGGAGTTTGGAGGAACGCCAGTGATCTAATAACTGATTGGATAAGCAACTGTCAGATAACTGTAACAACTGTTTCAGCGTAAAGTAAGCATGACGAGGCTTGTAAACACCAGTGCTGTAAATACCTCACACACAGATCAGAGATCAAGCGCTGATTCAAATGCTAACGTGAATACACAAGTGATCGTTGGTCTCATTTGTTTGAAGTATTTGTTTAGCTGCTGCTAAAGCTGGGACGTCATGTTGTGATTATCACAGTGGTGATTGTTTTACTGATTTTATCTTTGTTTTGTGGGTGTAATGGTTGTTCAACTGTTGGCCAAACACAAACAAGCAGGTCCTAAAGGAATCATGATCAGATCCCTCAGGTGTTCAGTGTTTGAGTTGCGGATTGATTGTTTGCATCATGCACTGCCAATGCACAATTACAACTCTCATCATCATTGACATGTCTGGAATGATAAAGTATTTATGATGCATGATATGTGCACTCACACTGATTTGTTTCCTCGCAGGTCTTGTCTGGTTGTGCTGTCATTGTAAGGGGTCAGCCACGAGGAGGACCACCTCCAGAACGGCAGATCAACCTGAGTAACATCCGAGCCGGAGCTCTGGCCCGTCGCGCAGTTCAGGCCCAACCAGACACCAAGGACACACCGGATGAGGTAAACATCAGCCCTGCACACAGCTGCTCTGTCTGGCCCTTGGGTTTTTTAGTTTTAACGTGTTGATTCATGGTCATTTTCTTATTTTTGTTCTTCTCATAGTGAAGTTTTGGATATTCAGTAAACCAAATAATTTTCCCTCCAGTATGCTAATTTATTAGCTATGTTTTCTACACAAAATAAAAACTTTGTGAAAACTCTGAATATTAAAAAATAAATAAAACAACCTTTCCTTACATTGTTCAAGAGCAAACAAACAAACAAAACAATCACAGCGTTGTGGGAAATTGATGTGAAATTAAAGCCGCTGTGGCTCTTTTATTAAAATGATTTTTAATGACAGGTTTTGACTATTTAATGACAAATAGTTTGAGAATTATTTGAGGCAAAGTCACATTACTTTTTTGATCTGCATTTAGGAATTTATTTAAAACAGGGGTTTAGATTACTTAAGATTACTTACAAGTCATCACTTTTACAAATAATCTAAATAGAATTCCAAAAATATAAATTTTTTCTATTAATCTATTAGTCTGCTAAATGCATCTCTTTTGACATGCCA
Source organism: Leuciscus leuciscus (assembly GCF_965113295.1). Classification (NCBI taxonomy): domain Eukaryota; kingdom Metazoa; phylum Chordata; class Actinopteri; order Cypriniformes; family Leuciscidae; genus Leuciscus; species Leuciscus leuciscus. The sequence goes on along the minus strand of NC_138728.1, from coordinate 15,671,440 downwards.
TATCACTATATCAATCATAGCAATTTCAAGAGTAAATTCCACATTTAAATGTAAATGTCACTTCCGAAATTTTTGCAGCATGTAATTGGCCGTCGGTCCTCTTTACTGCGTGAAAAAAATAAAGTTTTATTCAATGGATTATAAAAAGCCTCAAAAGCACGCAATGACAGCTTCCTTTATAATCATTAAAAACCTGTCCCTCATCTCAGTTCATCACAATCTCACAAAGTTCCGTAATAATAAATGAAGCTTACTGCACTTCACAATGAATCTCTTACTCGCATCGTGTCTACACTTTATTTGCTGTAATGAGAGGATTTGCGATTTGCGAACAAAAACTCTGGCGTCTTGAGCAGTGAGTGAATTCTGACTAAATCATCAAACATCTCTGATTGGCCATTGCATTCAAGAGTCTGTGATTGGCTACATTTCTCACTACTGCAAACACACGTAAATAAAAACATTTGCCGTTCTCTAAAGTGCAAACACAAATACACACTAGAGCTTTTGGCCAATCTGTTTTGCTGAAATAATATTACAGTATCAAGTGAGGGTGCCCGTGCCCCTTAAAGCTGCCGTCGGCAAGTCTGGCAGATTGGGTCGATTAGCCAAAATTTTGAATGTTTACAACTCTCATGCCCCTCCCCACTACCAGCGAGCACCCTCCCATCGAGGTCGTGCTCGTCAGTGCGTCACTGTGCGTGTGTACCTGATTTTCTGTGAACGCGTCCGTCTCTTCAGCATCTATCAACACCATGGACTCGGAGGTAGGCTGCCCTGGCTAATCTATCCATAGATAGCAATAACCGAGGAATTGGAAGCTTGTTAGTAGATTTTCTCTCCGCCATCACGCTTCATGCAATCTCCAGGCGAACTTCAGGCGTGGCGTGTGCATGTGATATTAACGTGCGCGAGTGAGGGGGGATCTGTGGCGTGTGCACGACCTGTGATTGACAGTCAGATCTCACACCCCCCTGCGCTGATTGGACCTGATGAAGCGGGAGCGCTGGTTTTTTGCAAAACAAATAACACGCTCCAGGTGGAGTTAGAAGCTCGGGTTTTTTTCTAAAACCACCTTATTTATGTTGTTCTGTCGGATTATAGTGTCGATTACACTGAATATGATCAAAAAAATGTTGCCGACGGCAGCTTTAATTCAGCTTTGCCAGCACAGGAATAAAGCACATTCTAACATGCATTCAAATAGAAGACAGTTATTTTAAAATGTACAAATATTTCACAATATTATTGTTTTTACTGAATTTGAGCAAATAAATGCAACCTTCATGAGTCTCACAGACCCCAGACTTTTAAACAAAAGGTTGTGTGCAGATTGTCATACTAAGAACGCGCATCAGACGAGTGTTTGTTTGTTTGCTTGGTATTTGTCACTTGGTATTTCCAACCAATGTGTTTAATGCATATATATAAGCCAATTAATAGTGTTGTGCATAAAATCACTGTAGTTCATGGCATCTTGTGACATTTTTCCTTAGTAAGTCCAAGGTGTTTTTAATCCTTTAATTCTACACCTCATTATATAAAAAAAAATGTCTGCAGGTCATTTATACAGTTTTGTTAAAACATTTTAATTCCCGCTAGAGTGAATAGCGACTCTCCCACACATCCTCCAGTGCTGAATGGCTGTAAATAGCTTTGTGTGTTCTTTGCAGCCATGGGCTTTCCAGGCACGAGAGTTCATGCGTAAAAAGGTAATCGGCAAAGAAGTCTGCTTCACCGTTGAGAATAAAACACCTCAAGGCAGAGAATACGGCATGGTGTACCTGGGAAAAGGTGAGTAGTGTGCTTGTTCAGATGAGAATCTCACTGCAACAGTGCTGATCGGAAGTGCATTCTGGGTCATGTTTTACTAAATGATGAGAGCGTTTGGTATACTTGAATTGGGCCGATGTGTTTACTTAAGTGTTGTTATAGTAACACGTCTCTTCTGGGTTTGATCTCTCCAAAGACACATCAGGAGAAAATATCGCAGAGTCCCTGGTGGCCGAGGGTCTTGCAGCAGTTCGCAGAGAAGGCATCAGAGGAAACAAGTAAGAAACCTACGCATTTTCTTTCCCAAAGCGTCAAACAACTAGTGTCAGTACGGTTCTTGCACCTATTGTCAAAGCCTCCACAATGCCTGCTATGTTTTCCCCTTTGGCTGAGATCATTTTTGTTGTCACAGTGGTTTTATTGTAAAAACACATTATTTGTCCTGCAGGGGGCAGTGTTTACCTTTAATGAAGTTACATTAGACACTCTCCTGATTTATAAAACGTTATTGCTTTTGATATTTCTCCATTTGATTTCTCACTCCCTCTTCTAGTCACATCTGCTCTTTACACGTCTCTTCTATCTGCCCTTCTCCCTCTGGCTAGCAGCGATGTAATATTGTCCTAAGCTTTTGGGACTTAATGATGCGTATGCAGGCCACTCTGTGAAATGGCCCTGAACAATTGCCAGTGGAATCGGTTTGCTTTAGCCTCATTTTCCCCGCAGGAGACAGTGGTGTTAGCCCCTCTGGTCTCTCCACAGCCCCTGAAAATCCTTCTCATTAGCCAGGCCTGCTGTGGCCCATCACAGCCCTCTGGATCGGCTATCATAATCTCCAAAGGAGTCGTGTTTAAACCTGGGCCGCGCTCTGCCCACCAGCTCTCAATTAGGCACAGCTGAGCTGGGATGGATGCCCACTCCTCTCCCTCTGACACACTTTTAAAAAGATTAAAGAAAATAAAACTTTACAAGACAAAGACCGCTCAAGATGGCTGTGGAGATTTGGCAGCCTCTTATTTCTCGTAGTTAAAATTTATGAAGGCTTAGATAATTGGAGCTTTGATCTTGTCATTTAGTAGGCAGAAGGCGACTTTTCTTTGACATTTGCTCTACCGGGCTTTCCTGTTACTACATGAGTGAGTTTTAAATAAGAGTTGGGTATTAACATCTGTCCTGTGGATTGTCGTTTTGCATATCAGAAAAGGCTGGAAGACGAACCCAGATGTCTGGCTTGAATCTTGTGAGCTTTGTGTTTGTGTCCATTAGACGTGGCAGTATCATAGACTCCCATGGGCCGCGGACAGTCTGTGTTGTAACCATTTGCACATATAAATGGAAATGTTTTCACCAGGTCCAATGAAATTGCCTGGCTGCAACGCAACTTCCTGGAGATGGGGTTTACAGGTCTTTATCAGTCTGCCTGGAAACTAAATAGAGTTTGAAAGGAACTGGGCTGACTATTATAACATATTAGATAAAGAACAGATCAATTATTTGCTAAATTTTCCAGGTATTTGTCTTTTGATATTTAAAAGACATTCAGTGTTGGTACTAAGCAAGTATGTATGATGAAATAAAGACTGTGTTGTTATTCCTACGCATATTTCATGATTTAAAGGTGGAGCGTGCAAGCCAGTAAGCCATGTGTAACCGGTCCTACTTGACCCACTCCAAGCAGGATTCGAATTCCGTGTGGGAGGCAGCCGCGCTAACAAGGACGCTAATGCCTCTTGAGTGAGGTTTACACACACAGCTCTTACTGGTGTGCGTTTCCCGAAAGCGTTGTTAGCCAACTATGGTCGCAAGTTTTGTCGTTATCAGAATAGTTCAATGAGTCTGTGTTTCCCAAAACCATAGTTCCAACGAACATTCGCACATTTACAAACCTGTGGTTAGAAACATAGTTTCATGTTTGCAAGACACGTGGACTTAATAAATCCTTATCTTAAAGGTATAGCGGAGGATGTTTTACTTCCTGGTGGGTAGTCTAAACTATTGGTCCTCCTAATTGTCAATCATTCTGGTGAATCAATCAAACTTTTCAAAAAGTGGAGAGGGCGGGTCTTATCTAAAATTTGGAAAGATCCTCCGCTATACCTTTAAACAAAATAAGCAAGCTGACATTTAGTACAATCTATAGCTTTTATTTTGAAAATATACAAATGTCATTTATGTCTTTTAGTTTGTCAAGAGGTTTAAAGCACTGTTTTTGAAGAGTGTGCATGTGCGTTCGTGCTCTAGTACGTAAGAATGAGCCTATAATGATTGAATCTGGAAATAAAGCAAAATGAGAATTAGTCCTCAGATCCCAAATCTGTAAGTTATAGCAAAAAATCTAACATTAATTCAATCTCAAATGGATTCATTAAAAGAAGTTATTACTCCATCACCTGTGACATTTATTAACCAACATGGTTGAATGACATATTTGCAACAACATGGTTTCGGGAAACATTCGTGACTAACTACAGTAGTCAACATTTGAAGTGGATCAAAAAAGTTCATCAAAGTTGTCCTAAGACAAGAACGGGTATTGTTCAAAATTCATGTATAACTTCGATGAAAGGTTTTGATCCACTTCAAATGTTGACTACAGTAGTTGATTTCTTCAATGATGCAGCGAGTTGTTATTGTATGGGAAACGCACTCTAGGCCTACGTCCATTACACTCCTAAACCTCTGTCCTATCCGGGTCACGGCACCAAATGTGACCAGTCCTTATCGACCTGCTCCGAGTGGGATTCGAACCGGCATCTCTGGCTTGGGAGGTGGGCTCGCTAACAAGGACGCTAAAGACCACAGCTCTTACTGGCCTACATCTGTTACATGTGTATGCGCAATACTTCACAGTCTGACCACCTTTTTATTAAAGAAATGCAAAAATAGAATACAACCAACATATTACATTAATGATCATTTGAAAGTTTATACATCCCATAAAATATTAATTGCGAATCCAGACTTACCAATTAACTTAACATTGCTTTCATACACTTACTTCAGTTAAAAAAAAAAAAAGTTGTTCAAATAAAGGAATATTTCCAGCTCACAGTCGATTTATTAAAAAATAACCATTTTCAAAAAGTAAATGCATCATATCCTCTGGTTTTGAGTGTAATGATCGTAGACACGTATATCGTAGACACGATTGGAGATTAAACATAATATATGCAGCAACAATAAAAACAATAACATTAAAAATGTATTTCCAATTGTATTATGATTATTCCTCCGGCAGTAACTTTAGCTTAGTAACTTCAATTAAGTTAGTTTAGTAGTTTAAAATTGGTGACAAAGGTATGCAGAGAGACGGTATTTCTTATCCATGTCCTGTATTAAGTGTAGGTGATTTTTCAGCAAGTTTCAAATCTCACATGCATTCAAATAATATCTTTATAGAGAAGTGCCTATTACAAATTCAGCAAGCATGCTCTTCAGTAGATCTGGCATATCTAAAAGGCACTTTGAATCTTGTCTCTTCATCTAGTTTCAGTAAGATATGAATATTGAAGATTAAATTATCATTGAATGTGTTTTATTATTCAATCTCTGCGATCTTGCCATCAAAACTCCTGTAATTCATCATTTGATTTCATAATTTGTTTGCTGTCTGAGCCAATACATTAAAGCAGGAGCTGATACATAATTGACAGGGCCCCTGATCAAACTGGGTCTTTAATTAATTGACTTTCACCACCCACACTTTTTCGCCAGTAAAAAAAAACAACAGTTTTCATCATATATTCTGATTCATCCCTCTCTCGTTCTTTCTGTCTGTCTGTATTTCTGTCTTACCTCTTTAAGTCTGTTCATTATTAAGGCCAGCACTACTTGCATTGACAGAGCCTTATTAAAAAAACTGACGAGTGTCTGCCATGGTCAGACTGTTTAATTCCTCTTAAAGATAATGACGGCTTTTAGAACAACAGAGGAATTAATTGAAACATGTGTTGGCTTTTGATAATGAACAAACCCATTTGAAGAGCTTATCAAGGTCTCGGAAAGGTGCTGCTCTCTGTGAAAGACCTCGATATCTGTTGCTCAGAGCATTGCAGTCCCGAGGGAAAAGAAAGGCAGACTAAAATGATCTTGTCTTATTTTTAGTTCTCCAAACTCTTGTGGTAAACTCTGTGGTCTGTAATTTGATATATACTGGACTTTGTGCACTTCTGTATGTTTCAGTCCTGATCAGGCAAGACTGTGTGATTTGGAGGACCAAGCCAAGTCTGGTAAAAAGGGACTGTGGTCTGAGGGTGGAGGCTCACACACCATTCGAGATTTGAAGTATACCATCGAGAACCCTCGCAACTTTGTAGACTCCCTCCACCAGAAACCAGTCAATGGTAAGCTTGGTTTGTGGATCACATATTTTGCTCTTGAAGGCCAGTACACATAAATGCTGGGGCAAACATCTAGTGTTCAAGATCAAGTTCCAATTTCATATTCATAAATGCAGATTTACTAATACCCCCCAACTGATTTTAATGAGTAAAGCAAGGTCACACATTGACATAATCATACAATTATATATTATAAGTAATTACAAGCATTACAAGTAATGCGAGTTATATAATCAGATTACTTTTTTTGCAAGTAACTTATTACTTTTAAATTTACGACCAAATGCTGAGTTACTTTTTTCAAACAAGTAAAGCAAGTTCATTTGTTTTCTCTTTTATTGACTGACACCTCTCTTGTCCCCACGTTGAGAGAAACATGAGAAAGTGCAGAAGTGTTGTTTGCGCTGTGTAAACATGATGGATATTGTAGTTCTAGATTAATTGTGAGCAATGCATTTACTCATCTCACTTGGACAAAAAAAAAAGATTCAGTATTCCTCAAAACTAATAAAAACTGTGAAATGCAAACTCAGAATATTATGAAAACCTGCAATTTAATGTTAAATAACACAAATGTACTTTATGCATTTAATCTCACTTTATTAACCAGTGTCTTTTCTGCTGCCCTTTGATGATCCAATTCAACCATATGAATAAGCAAAAATGGCTTTAGTTAAACTAACTTTTAGTTTTTATTGCTTAAGAAAGAGTGTTGAACTTTCTTGTCCTGCGTCTGCGTCAATCCAAAAATTGCAGTACAGCTGAAAGGTTTCTTTGAGCTGCGTTCTTTACTCTACAGACATGAATTTATGTTTACTTCATTGCATTTGCTTATTCATTCCACTTTTGGTGTGAAAAAGACGAAATTATTACTTTTATTTTTTTGTTACTATAAAACAAGCAAGCCCAGCCAAGGTGAGGAAAAAGTAATGCAAAATTAATGTAACACACTACTTTTCATTAAAAGTAACTAATCCAATTAATTACTTTTTTAGGGAGTTACACAATTTTGTAACGCATTACTTTTAAAAGTAACTTGCCCCAACATTGGGACCACTATATCATAAAGACTTTGGGGAGTTTTGCACGGTGATCTCCACCAGACCCACCTTAGAATTATGGCATACAGGTTTCGTGTTTCCTTCAGACAAAGCTAAAATTTAACACTCTAATAATGCTCTCTGGAGTGTCTCATTCTTCCAGATGCCCATTTTTTTTCCCCCTCTTCACAGCTCTGCACACTCAATTCTCCTATTCAAACTGAATACTAACCCTGATGAGAGTTAACCTCCATTAGAGGGCTAGCCAGCTCGCTGCAAATGAACAATTGAGTCATTAAATGCTATAGAAATGTGCACCATTTCCCCCCGCAGCTAACAAGCTTATTAGATGATAATCAGAAGTCAAAGTTGCGACGTTGTTTGTAATAATGAATTTAAACACCCTTGGCCACATGACCCATTCCAGCGTGACTGTGATCCACCTTCTTAGTGAATTATTTCACGGCTCTCGCTGTGCAGTAATGCCAAGTGAGTTTTAAACATGCCAATTTGTTCTCTTCAAGTCAAGGCACCATGCAGAACTAGAGAGGCCTGTTTACATACTGTCAGCTTCCCACATGCCGTGACATCACATGAACTTTGTGAAGTGGGCTGACAATTTGAATAGGAAAAACAAAATTAGAATCAACAATCAAATCATTAACATGCTGAATTGTCTTGGTTTTAACTATTAGAACAGTTCATAATGGTGTTCTTTTTCAAATGTTTAGCCTACTGTTATTCTAAATTGATCAAAAGGACTTTTAAAATATTACAAATGCTACCTGAACTTTCTATTTTTCAAAAAAATCCTAATAAAATGTACCACGGTGTCAGCATTTAAAAAAAAAAAAGTATATATATTGTATATATACTGTATATATATATATATATATTAATATTTATACTATATATTAATATTTATATTTATACTGTATATATATATATATATATATATATATATATATGTGTGTGTGTGTATATATATATATATATATATATATATATATATATATATATATATATATACATATGTGTGTGTATGTATGTATAATAAATATATAAAAAGTATAATACATTTTATTTTTATCAAATAAATGCAGCCTTGGTAAACATAAGAGACTCTAAAGCATTCAAAATGTATTACTGACTGTTCTGTAGTTTTCATTTTGTGCATAAAAGCAGTGGAAAAATGGGAGATTTAAAGTTTTGTCCTTCACTAACTTACTTTCTACCCTTTTCTTATACGCACAGCCATTATTGAACATGTGCGTGATGGCTGCATGGTTCGAGCGCTACTTCTTCCCGACCACTATCTGGTGACAGTCATGCTGTCTGGAGTCAAGGTGAGTTTCATTCCTTCTATATGTAACTCTATGAATAAGAGAGAACCAATTTCTTTAGGCAGAACCCCTGAGACCCAATATATCTCATGCTTTCATGATTTTCTCATTAGTTCTTCTCTATGTATCTCTTGATGGTTAGCCCTGAGAGATTCCCTAAAGGTTTTCTTTGACCAGACCTGTTCCATGAATTCAGTTGACCTAACTATTTAATCTCACTAATCATGAAAAAAGGAACTCTAAAGTTGTTAAATTAAGTGTGTTAGTGGTAGAACTAGAGTTTCCACTCAGTGGCTTTTCAAGAAAGGGTTTTCCTTCAAGTATGATTGTATATTGTTTTCCGAGGTTTGTTTTTTAGTATGTCCCAATAGATTTCAGACGATGTATATTTTCTGTAATGCATATGAGAAATCTGTGTCTCCAGTGCCCGACGTTTAAACGGGAGGCAGATGGCAGCGAGATCCCCGAGCCCTTTGCAGCAGAGGCAAAGTTCTTCACAGAGTCACGACTTCTTCAGAGAGATGTGCAGATCATTTTGGAGTCCTGCCCCAACCAGGTCATTCTGGGTACCATCCTGCATCCGGTATGAAGCCACGTCATCCTAGACCAGCTTTCTGATTGATCTTTAATAACTTCAGTTGAACCCAAGCATAAACATTTTTTGGGCGTTCATATTTATGCTAGATCCAAAAGTGTGTGAGATGAAAGTGTGTGAGATGAACATTTTAGTGCAGGTTGGAAAACCATGCACGCAATGCAGAGAGAGGCTGTGTTTTTTTGCATTTGAGTACATGTTAGGCTTCAGTCTGTTGCTTTTTGCTTTCAGAACAATACCTGATATAAATGCATCATTATCAATATTTTAAGGTTTTCAACCAGCATACAGTTTTTAACATTCCACACACGTTTGTGTATGCCTCAATGACAAAACTAAGTAATTAAGGGAAATGATGCATACCAATTTTGATACAGCAGCATAAGTAATACAAATTAAAATTAAGTAAATACTAAGTAAACATTGGTTCAAGTTCTTAAGCAATTGTTCAAGACAAGTCGGTTAGAACATTAAAAACATAGAATCATTACAAGCAAAAGAACAAAATAAAGTAAACAATGCATGAGATATCTAACAACAATATAAGGCATTCAAGTAAACTTTAGAAAATTAGGTGAAATATTGGTACTTTTGTATATTGGTATATTGGTAAATATTGGTACTCATCCCTAGTATGAATAATCATTTGAAATCCTGTGTTTGTGTGTGGTCGTTACAGAATGGGAACATCACAGAGTTGCTGTTGAAGGAAGGCTTTGCACGTTGCGTGGACTGGTCAATGGCTGTGTATACCCAGGGTGCTGAGAAACTCAGAGCAGCAGAACGGTCAGTGCTTCGGAGTCGGACAGTTGTCTGCCCTAGTTCACTATACATTTCAAATATGCCTGACATTTCGGCTGCTGGATCAGACAGTGCTTTAGACTGTCTCAGGCTGCTCTTACTTCATGTTTCAGCAGAATAGTTTAGCAAATGTGGCAACTTATCACACAGCTGTTCAAGAACACCTGCCCTTATGCCCACCTGCTAGTTTACTGAAGCGTTAGACACAATCGCAATGAAATATGATATGAACATACAAGGTTGTGTCTTTATTCCGATTAAGTGCACACGGATGTCCTTTATGCAGTGCTTCATTTTGGTAAAATGGCTTATTTCTCTCTCTCTAAAACCCTGCAGTTCAGCGAAAGAGCGTAAAGTAAGAATCTGGAAAGACTATGTTGCTCCCACAGCCAATCTGGACCAGAAGGACAGGCAATTTGTAGCAAAGGTAAGTTTTTGTTCTCACTTAGTTTGAAAGTATTTCGGTTTCAATCTGTGCAACCTTAATAGCGACAAACACAGAATTGTTATACAAGAACCAATGACAATGCAATTTTTTTTGGTTCAGATTTATTCATTTTAAAATGCATGATACCAAAATAATGAAAATCAAAATGAAGACGAAAAAGGTCATTGAAAGCCCTACGTTTTTCTTTTTCGAAACATCCGTTACACTTGGATGTAAGCCACAATATGGATGACATTTTCTGTTTCTACTTTGTTATATTGCTACATTTAAAGGGTTAGTTCACCCAAAAATGAAAATTATGTCATTAATTGCTCGCCCTCATGTCATTCCAAACCCATAACTGTACGTTCACACCACCGCCGACTTGAGCTGCAAAGAAGCTCTGGCCGCCCTTGTCAAGGACGCTTGTCAAAAAAGTACGGGGAAGCTTGTTGACGCTTTGGCTGCTCTGAAGTCTGTCACACCATGAAATGTAAACAGAAAAAAACAAGCAATACATTGACACTAGGAACCTTTTATAATGGCAGCATTTTTATAACCGTTTTGGTCACATTTGGTCCAAAAAAATATATTTTGATTAATATGCGCGAGGGAGAGAGAGCGAGACGTATTGTTTGAAAACGGTGAAGGTGAGTGCGCGTGCGCGGCCGGTGCTCTCTCTCTTTTGTAACTGGTCCCTATATGAAAATAACGTCATATCATAAATGATAGGAAACCCAGCAACAGCGATTATCAGTTTCTCCTCCATTTTCTCGGAACTAATGTTTTGGTAGGAACGAAAGTTTACATCGTATGTTTCTCCGGAATCAGCCAGCGCGAAGGACGTCTATATTCCGATTGGTTGCTGGCGTTTGCCGCCGCTTGCCGCTGAACCGCGTCATAGCTCATTACCATAAAGTTGAGATACTTTCATCTTTCTGATTGACGCTCAAAACGCTCAAAACGCTCAAAACGCCCAAAACGCGACGCCGATGGATTTGACGCTCCTTGCAGCTGAGAGAAGCCAGCTTCCATTGAAAATGAATGACTTCCGGTAACTTTGGAAGCTTAAGTCGGCGGCGGTGTGAACGTACAGTAAGACTTTCGGTCATCTTCAGAACACAAATGAAGATCTTTTTCATGAAATCTGATCGAGTTCTGTCCCAACATGAGGAGGAGTAAATGATTTCAGAATTTCAAAACAAATCAAGTCATGTGGAGCAACCAACATGCAGATATGTTCAGAAAATTCTTATAGAACAGGAAGTGATCTCAGAAAGGAGCCCTACAGACCCTCATGACTGTGTGTGAAGGTCAATACGTTTCTTAAAATATCAAATAAATGTACTTTTGTGTATTTTTTTTTTTTTTTACAAAGCAAGGTTAGTTCTAGTTGTAAAAAAATCAATTAAAATCAATTCAAAACTTAAATAAAAGAAACTTAAGATATGTACATTCACATGTATTCAGGTTATAAGAAAAGTAATACTTTATGGCTACATAAGATATTTGAGTCATGAACTTGAAGCTATTATTTCAAAACCACATGAAACTGACAAGAATACAAAGGGTACAATTCTAAGAACTTGGCACATGTTTTAACCTATATTTCTTTACCTGTTCTTGCCATCGACCCACAAAACGAGCCATTAGAAATCTGAACAAATCTAATCTGATTGTTACACTACTAATTTCTTGTATAGATGATGTTGCAGTTCTGAGCTTCAAAAGTTCTTCTCTCTGAAGGTCACTGAAACCTGTTGATCTAAAATCAGCCCTCGGACCCTCCAGCCAAACTCTTGATCTCTAGACTTAGACTTGTTTTGCTTAGAACGTCTATAAATAACACGAGGAGAAGTCTGCAGAGTTTAGGTCGACGCTTCCACTCTAGCAAAGCTTGACATTTCACCAGCTGAGACCCAACATGATAACAAATGACCGTCTCTACTCTGTCTGTTCTACAAACTCCTTTATTACAGGGCTTCTGAAGAATATTTGAGCACCGCCGTCTCTTAAAATGCTGAGTGCGGTTGACATACTCATCTCCCTGACGCCTTGTTCTCTATTGTGTCTGTCAGCGAGGCAGGCCTTTCAGGTCTCAGGTGTTTCATTTCATTTTGCATACTCTGTAAAGTCAGCCTTGGGCCGTCTCAGCGGTTCTGTTCAGCTGCAGTCTTCAGCGCTCCCCTGCTAAATTACCGCTGAATATCTGCTTTCACGGCCCTGGAACAGAATGCTTGAAGAAAGATAAAAAGGCATAATGATAACTATAAGGGTTATTTGCTTTTCTCAAGTTTTGACTTTTAGAAAAACAGTTGAGTCTGAAAGAGTCTCGATTGAACATGAAGTTGACCTGTTTTCTTTCTTAAGCCACTGTGCTAAAGTTTGAGGTCGGTATAATTCTGAAATGACTTTGCTTTGCAGATTACATCTCTTGTGTCATGTAGGTGGCAAAAATAGTGTTAACAAACATTATTATTTTAGGCTGCTGATCACATCTCACATGGTTCATTTGAGATTTTCCTGTGGGGTTTTACGATTTATGTGTAAAATAAAGCCCGCCAACATTTGACTCTACTTTAACGGTTTGTTCTACAACTTAAATTACACACACCCATAGCGAAAATGTGAATTTTGAAGCTTTTGTTAATTTTTGAAAACGTAAGTTTCTAACAGGTTACTAGATAAGACATCTTGGGGTGTGAGTGTGTGCAGTGCAACAAAATGTCAAAGTGTTGTCAAGTTATGTTTACCACAAGCTTTATTTTACTCATAAATGAAACAAAAAACCCATTATAAAACACCATAGGAAAATCTTTAGCGAATTAGACTTTCGGGTTCTGACGTCATTCCCGCACCACTCTATTCCCAATGGATAAAATCAAATCTTTTCCTCCTCTTTTGATTGTTGTTTAATTTGGAAATGCATCGCATTATGCTGGAAAAATAGGCTGTGAATGTGGTTTCATGTTGACTTTAAGATCAAAGAATAATTTGTAAGGTTACTGATATTGCCACATCAGTAATGTTTGTTAACTTTGTTTAAACCGCTGCCGCCTGGACTTAATTGATATGTTGACACTGTGTGTTCTCTCCTAAGTCAGCAACTGTGCTTTTGCAGAAAGTTTCTTCATTCTCAAAGTAAGGTTGTTTCACTGAACTTCAAGACCTTTAAAATATTCATGCTTGGCCTTTGGTTATGTAAAGGTGTTGCTCTGCAATCTGCTTACAGAATTAGTTTCAAAATCCGCAGACACAAAAGTGTGTTTTTGCCTGAGTCAGAAAATACCAGAAGTAAAGAATAAAACATTTATATGAGCTTTAGCTTGCCTCAGATCTCTGAGCTGGGAGAGGAAGATATACTTTGAAAATGTGTATACGAGTGTGTATTTAGGAGAGTGTGTGAGAGAGAGAAACTCAATAGAAAAAGCTACTGACAAAGGCAGAATGGCAAGTATTTGTAAGCGGTTTCTGTGTCCTGGCACACAGGTCTAGCTGTTGTAATTGGCTTGCATTTCCTGGCCTTCAGATGATTTTTAGAAAGTTTAATAATAGTAATAGTAATACTACTACTACTAATATTATTATTCAACAACACCAATAATAATATTTTTCTATTAGAAGATTTTTTTGTTTTAATTTAATTGTAAACCGTAAACTTGAACCATATGTAGTTTTATTTAAAAAAAACAAAAACAATTTATTACAATAAGATATTTTCAGGCCAAAATAATACCATATATAATTTTTTACATGGTATTACCATTGTTACTTAATTATACAATAAAGCTTCATTGTAAATAGCATGGTATATACACTACCGTTCAAAAGTTTGGGGTCAATAAAATATATAGTTTTGTATGAGGATGCATTAAATTGATCAAAAGTGACAGTAAAGACTTTTAATGTTACAAAAGATTTATATTTCAAATAAATTCTTTTTTTTGTCACTTTCTATTCATCAAAGAATCCTCAGAGTATCATGGTTTAAAAAAACAAAAACATTTACTATCAGAACGGTTTTTAACATTAATAAGAAAAGTTTCTTGAGCAGCAAATCCTATTTCAGAATGATTTCTGAAGGATCATGTGACTGAAAACTGGAGTAATGGTGCTGAAAATTCAGTGTTGCCATCACAGGATTAAAAATAAATAAATAATGTATTAAAATAGAAAAGTTATTTTAAAGTGTAATATTTCACAATATTACGGTTTTATTGCCTTGATCAGCATAAGATAATTCTTTCAAAACAGAAATAGCTTACAGACTCCAAACTTTTGAACACTAGTTTAATATGATAATCATTCAGTACTATGTCATGTATCAAAAGCACCATGACATTACCATGTTATATCATTACTATAGTACAAATAATTTTTTTATTTGTTTTATGGTTGAAGATGTTAAATAAATGAGCAGCATAGGCAAATTGCAGTACAGAAAAGCACTGAATACGTAAAAATATATATAAATATAATGTTTACTGGGTGGGCACAACATCATACTCCTTATGATGTAGTTCTAGTGATGATCTGTAGGTGGCAGTGGCTCCCTGTCGTGTTCAATAGGCTGCAGTACCAGAGTGAGTCATGAATCTGGCCTGAAGATCTCTGTTGGCAGCTTGCGGTGAAGTGCCTTGCATGTGTGACTGCTAATGAAACGGCAAAAAATGTTCTCCTTACTGTTCCCAGTTCTGCTCAACTACTACCCCCTCCCACTAATTTGCTCAGGTGACCTTGCTGATTTGGCACTGAGTGTGCTTAGGAATACATAAGCAGCACACATGCATAGACTGACATTCTCTGCTGTATCACTGCCGAGCCGAATGCTTCAGCAAGTGATCGGTTTAATTTCCACTCTGAAGATTCAGTTCAAAGCCTGACGATCTATCAGTCTGTGCCGTAATTCTGCTCATATCATTCTTCTTTCCTGTTGTTCCATGTCCCTCTGAAGACTGTAATTTTTGTCTTCATTTGCTCAGATTAGATAATGCATGTTTTTGAAGGCATTCCTCTGCTTGTTCAGGTCTGGTTATATATGATCCATTACCCCGTCATCTTCCGCATCACTGACTCCTCTATTAAATAACTTGGAGTTGATGATCATATAAGATGACATCGGATATGATATACTCAGACGGGATTCTAAACATCAGAGCTTCTGTGACATTTGTCGTCATGTGCGGATGGTCCACGTATGCGATTGGATGCAGCCTGCACATGTAACGCATGATTCCTCTCAGCTGTAATGTAACATGATTAACATGATTCTGTCACAAAACCTGGATGTCAAAGGTAGCACATGCCAGTTTTAACCTCAGGAATCTCTTCACATCACTGGGAAAATAGTCAAATTGTGATTTTTCTGAATAATTGTTGTTGTTATTATTATTTTGATTCATTGTGGCTTCTTTGGGATGGACCCCCTAGCATCATGGTGCCATCTTCTGTGCGTTCAAGCTTCACTCACTTTTTTTTCAAAAATATCTTATGTCCATATGGGCAATTTATTATTATTTTTTTAATTATTTTTGTAGATCTTTTGCTAAACAAATGCTCTAACACACTTCTAAGTACTTGATTTAATCCTCTTGCTGTCCCTTTTTCTTTAAACGAAATGGACCGTTTCACTTCTCTCTCTCTCTCTCAGCTCTTTTATGTTCCCCATTGGCTCGCTTTCATTGTCTTGTGTGAGTGAAATGGTGAAGTAATGGTGGTAGGATGAGAGAATCAAAGAGAGGAGGGATGTTCTTTTGAGAACCGTGTGGGAGAAGTGTTTTGTTTGCAGCTGTTTGCTTTTGTGCCGCAGAAGGCTCGTGGTGGAGTACAGTAACGTTTCTCTGGCAACAAGTGAGTCTCTCCTGTCCTCCGAGCGGAGCTTGCTCGCCACCTCTCGTCCTTTTTTACACCTACTCGTGCGCTCTCTCGATAGCACTCCTGAATGGGTGAATAGGGTGACTGACAAATATTTTACAAATAAACAGGCTGGGAAACATACTCTTTACAACTAAAAAATAAATAAAATGGGAACATCGACAGCTGCAGGCAGTTCGAGTGTGAAAAAGGTGATAAATGTTACAAATGCAGTGCTTTAATTGCTGTAGATGTGCCTTTGAGTTGCTTTTAAGGTGTTTACACATCAAGCCAATCAATGGTCAGCCAATGTCGGGCTAGTTTCGGCCCAGTTTTTGTAGTGTGTTCTTAAACTTTGGTACTATAGTCAGTTATTGGTAGCTTTTTGCCCACACTGGTGAGAGAAAGAGCTCTGATTGGCTGTTCAGCTTAGCAAACAGAGTGTGACGTCATATTACAACTGTTGCAGTGTCTGTGGAAACTTTTGTGTGCTCAAAGTCTGAATTTTGCTCATCTTGTGGTTCCAAAATCGCAGTGTTCTCATTCATTTTTTTTGTCCCTTAAATAGTTAGCCATGTCTGTTGTGCTTCAAAATGGATAAAAACATCAAATATAGACAACAAAATATCAAATATGAGGTTAATACTGGAGGTTGAACATCAATAGTATCAAACATCATTGGTTCTTGAAAATAACAATGTCAAACTTGCGGCAAGTAAATTATGCCAGAATTTTCATTGGTAGCTTGACCTTCCTTTCTCTTTCTCTGCATTATTTAATTTTCTTTTTGCCCTCTTCTGTACAGGTCATGCAAGTCATGAACGCAGATGCCATCGTGGTGAAGCTGAACTCTGGGGAGTGTAAGACCATCCACCTGTCCAGCATCAGGCCCCCAAGGCTAGAAGGCGAGGTACGAGTTAATGCACGTCTGTCCTTGGATATCCCTGTCACTAAGGCCATTACTGAATCCACTGGGTGCCAGCAAAGTGCTGATGTGATGGTTTTCGCTCTCTCCTCCATTTCTTAAAAGCGCCGATCTCCTCCCTTCATGCATCTTTCACACTCAGATCTCAGAGCAGTGTCTTTACTGGACACCAGGGGGAGCTAGAGAGACAGAAGCCCACCGGCCCTCCTCCCCTCCACTCGCTCTGACACACCAGTGCTGCACTGCAGCCAAAAGCCCTATAGATCTACTCCCATAATGAGCACACGCTCTCTCCGAATCTCTCTTCCTCATCTATTAATGTCATACGCGTCCTCTCAATCCAATGCAATTCTCAAATACTCACTTTTGATTCGCTAGATGTTAACAAATTAATATGGAAGCATCATTTTGCGGGGCTGCATATGCACACACATTTTTGTGGTCATCAAACGCTCAGAAATGTGCTTGTCTGTTTCTTATTCACGCACAAATAAGGCTGTTAATGAGAGTTCTCTAATGGGTGCTTTGCCTAGGCTAAGTGTGTGCGTTTCAGCAAGCTATATTTTCAACTAAAAGTGGTTTAAATTGGAGTGTGAACATCTCGCTGCAATTAGCCACTCTCCTCCTGACCCCTGACCTCCTGTAATAAGACACGATGATTCAGCATGTTGGTAAAAAAAAAATAGCTTTGGTTTTGATTTAGCAAATTAGACATGTAGTTTATTAGGGAGGACTTTCGCACTACCGTTGCATGAACATTTTTGTTTTGGGTTCTTGTGCTTTTGATAGATGTAGCACTATGTTTGAAATCTTTAATGAAGTTTGATTATTTTTAAAGGAGGCTTTCAGCGAGTCGCAATTTGTCATGCACATGTAAACGGAGTGCTGGAATGCGGAGCTGTGGGTCTGTATCTATGGATACGCGGCTGCGAGCTTTCGGATCACAGCGTGTTTCTATCCTGGCAGCTTAAAGATGGCTTTAATCAGATCAGAGATGATTACAAAACAATAAAGATTACGGATGTATTTAGATCTCATACGTGCTACGGAGGCATGAGACGAACCAGAGAGCTTTTAAAAATGGATTTCTTTAGGGTTTGTAATATTTTGACAAGTACATTTTTCTCGAAAGAGAAACCTGGAAGCTTGATTTAGACAGAGACAGAAATGTATCTTTTGGATTTAAAGTATATTCTGTCACCCATTTTAATGAGGTAATGTTAGGGCCATTTCAGACTGTTGCTTTGTTCAGTTTTCTGCTTTTATAATCTCTTTAAATGTGTTTGGTAAGGTAAACATCACTATTGTCAGACGTAAAGGGATAGTTCACCTAAAAATGTATTGTGATTTACTCGCCCACATGATGTTCTAAACCTGTATAAACTTCTGTGGAACATACACTGATATTTTGAGAAATGTCTTGAAGTTGAAGGGGGTTTGAAGATGAATGTTAGTTTTAGGGGTTTGGAACGGCATGAGGTTGTGTAAATTGACCATTTTAAAATGTTGAACTATCCCTTTAAGGTTAGAGATGTTATCAAACCCCTGACTAACAACTGCATAACAATGACCTGGCAAGTATCCACAACACTCATGCATCATGGCGAGTTTGGCACGGACAAAGCACCACTTATTTTTCCCTCAGAAAATGTAAATCCGGTTTAATTCCTGTCTTTTCGGTCTGCGGAAGGTAGATCAGATGGTAGTGAGCTAGTGTATTAAGCAGCATGATGTAATTATCATAATACCATGGTGACCAACCGGCAGTGTTTGGTTGCGTGCATGTCTGTCTGACACCTATGGCATCTGCCTCACTTCACAGATAGTCGTGACTAAGCAGCATTTTGTGTGTCTCTTAAGGAAACTAGTTTCAGACCAGCTTCCACAATGCCATAACATCTATCGAATGATCTAAAACTAAATTAATGTAAGCTTTCGTGATGTTTAAGCACAAATGAAGTGAGTATACTGCTTATTTCACGTTATAAATTGTTTTTGTTTTTAACTTTTAAATGGATTTAAATTAGGGCTGCCCCCTAATAGTCGACTAGAAGAGGTTAAGTCGACCAAAATGTTAATAGAAGAGTGCATGTCCTGTTTGTTCGTTCATTCCCCCACCTACATTTCCTGCCGGTACTAAGACTCGAACCCGCAAGCTTCGGGTTACAAGTCTGACTCTATCTATTAGGCCACAACTGCCCCAAATATAATAAACAGTCAGCAATAAAATAAGAACAAAGAATACAACAGAACAAAAATACAAATCAAATAAACTGTGCTTTAGGTTTTTCAGGAAGATGCACTAAGTTGTATTCAGATAGGTAGCCTACAACAAATTAAATAATCAAATGTAAAATAACACTGCTGTATATATTAAATATAGACTCATCCTTATTTAAAACTACAAAAATGATTAATTCAAGAGCAGAAAGTGATTTTATCTTTGTCTTTTCTTGTTTGATTAACATTAACTGCAGCGGTCGTGTGGCTGCACAGATCCGTTTTATATACCATCACACGCGCGTTTCAAACACGCTTTCTCAAATGTTTACATTGACTTGAGACATAACCGACTGTGTTTACGAGGATGCTTACCAAAACGGCATTTCGACATATTTGTGTGCAGGCTATTTGACCATTTAGACGCGAATCTGAAGCCCTCGGAGCGTGCGCACAGGAGACGGCCTAGAACAGCGTCCCTTTCGTGGCTTAATACACCTTTAAATACACTGTTTGATATCAAGCGTTTAGCAACAGTAGATTACATTTTACAACACTCACTCACTTCGGCTGATTTGTATGATAAGTTTGGCTTAAGGAGGAACGAAAGTGCACTGGACTGAATGCGGAAGCGGTACAATAAGCACTTGACCTCAATTATACTGTTTTCATAATTGTTGGAAGCTGAAATCAAAATACGATTAATTGCACAGCCCTCATTTTTTCAACACATTGCTAATCATTACTTTTGCCAAGCTTTATGCATGCGCTTGGGAGCGGAATAGGCTATATTACGCCTATAGCTATATATTAAATGCTCATTATGGTTTAGTATTCTCCTCAGTATATATTTAAGTAATTCAGTTTAATATGAATCTGCGATTAGTTGACTAATGGCTTAAATGAAGGACTACTAGTCGACTAGAAAAATCTTTATAGTCGGGGGCAGCCCTAATGTAAATGCACTTCTCAATTAGATGCAGTTTTTCCCATAGGCAGGTGAGGGTACATTTTAGCCTTTAAAAACCAACCAGATAAAGGCATCTTGGTAGAAAGGATTCGGATGTTGCCTTCTCCCTTTTATCCTGTCTGCGACGGTAGCATTTTTCCTGCACAGCCATGTTGTAAAGGTATTGATGTGCTGGAGGTACTTCCTCTTTTGAAACCCGCACTCCTGTTCAGTCTATTGACTGTATCTTCTGTAGTGCATCTCTGCACCAGATGTTCTTGCGGTATGTTTTCCCTGCGTGGCTGCACACTTTAGAGAGAGAGAGAGAGAGAGAGAGAGAGAGAGAGAGCGAGCGCCAGAGAGCTCAGACTGTTCACACTGCTCTGATGGAGTCGTAGAGGACGAGCTGCACTTCCTCACCGAGTGAAGCAAGTATAAAAACATCAGACACTTATTTCACACAAATAGCACAGATTTTACCTCAATTCCAACAAGCGAGCCTCATAAACAAACTGTCTTATATTTTGGGAGAGAAAGAAGAATGTATTCACCAGTGTGTCTTCCTGCCATCATATGAGGGACAAGGGCTGAACCCTCTTTTCCCTTTAAACTACTCTCTGTACTTATATATTTATTTATTTATTTATATTTATTGTGATATTTATGTATAATCTGGAAAGTCCACCCCCCTTTTATTTATCTATATGTTTGTAAATGTCTATTGCTTTGGCTATATTGTGCTATTTTAGAGAGAGAGAGAGAGAGAGGCAAAGTTGTTCCTCTAAAGCATTAGAGTCATGCTGCCCTTGAATGTGTTCATCAACAACGGTGCTGGCATGGTAAATCTGACCTTTGACCCTTTACTTCTGTGGTCTAAATAAAAGTCATTTGGGAGAAACTCAAACATGTTATGTGTACCAAACAATTCAACTTCATTAATAACATCTGTTCTGTATCCTTGGTTCTACGGGACCTGATGGAAATCAGGTTATGATTGTTTTTGTTGCATTCTACAAAATGGTTAATGTAGTGTTTTGAGGAATCATCCTAGAGAAATTCTAGAGTTAGAGAAATAGGTAATGCTCATGTTTTGATTTATTCACTTCATTTAACATGATGACCCTCTGCAAATGTCGATAGTAGTTCAAGATCTGTTCCTTTGCAGTCTAAAAGGGACAGGCACCTATATTTTTCCTTCCTAATCTAATGATACATTAACCTTGACATGATGTTACTTAACTAACGAGATCTCTGGTAATCTTTTCATCAATCTAATCAATTTTGGCTTGCAAGTCTCCAATAGTTTAGCACACGACAACTTTTAAATTGGTATCGTAATTAATTTAAACTGCGTATGTTCGAACAACAGCTGTACAATGGTTTCAGAACAGCTGCAGTCATTTTTTATCAGTTACTCTTTTAATTGCGTTTATCAAAATGGCTCTCGGTAATGGCTTTCTGTTTGTGCACACGCAAATTATCAGCACTCCGTGTGCTTCTCGCTCACATTCAGAGGCAAATTTTTTGAGTTTGACAGTTCACAACATGATTGTATACAGTTAAGTGGTGATGTCACATTACATGCACCCTTAACCTAAAAAAAGTCCACTGTCAATAGTGTAGCAACGTATGAAGCAACACTCACACATAAGTCACTTTCAAAACAAGCAGCTTTTCAGTGAATTCGCATGACCAACTTGAACATGGGTAAAATCTGTGGGAACATTTCCGCTCTCTGATTGTGCAGATTCCTATCGAAGGACTCTTAAATGTGTTGGCACCTTTAGTTCATAATGTTAGCCGTATTGTTAATGTTGTGAAATCTTTGTCTGTTTTAATCTCTACGCCATGTCGTAACCAAATGTTAAAGCCCATGTTGCAGGTTAACCACCACTGTCGATTAATGGGTACATAAATCACTCAAGATATGTATATCATTTTTAAAATGTCTCAAAAATGGTCTTTAAGACAATTTTTTTACGTTTTTGGTATTAACGTTTTTTTTACGCAATTCGGTGATGACGTCGCGTTGGGGAGAGTGGAGGAAAGGTAGCCAGAACTATGGAGAATGAGTGGAGAGTAGGTGAAGTGTCCTGGTGAGTTTCTATCATTTAGCAACGCAGAAATGATCACTGGAGCTAGTCTACGAGCAGCAGTGCACAATAACGACATATATATATATATATATATATATATATATATATATATATATATATATATATATATATATATATATATATATATTTTTTTATTTTATTTTTTTTTACTGTCATTGAATAGCACCGAGTGAAAAATCAACGTTTTCTTTATATAGTGGCAGTGATCATGACGTTAGTTCAGATAAGTACCGCTAACCTTTGTCATAGTGTCGTAGTACTGGTAAACTTTGTCTTTGTCATCTAGAAATAGAAGGTATCATGCTAGCTATATGGGCGTTTCTAAGCGTTTATCTCTTCCTCCGGTGAAAATGTTGTTGCAAACGTAGCTGGCGCGTGTCTGTCGCTGTGTTTGGCAGGTGCTTGTGTGGGCGGTGCCGTCCCATGGAAACTGCGTTGGAAAGCTTGTGCTGTAGGGAAGTGAGTGCGTTTTGGTCGCTGGTCGAGGAGTTCACCCCGCGACCAGATGTCAATCTACCTACTATATATTTCGATCTATTTATCTAGCTGCTAGCTATCTATGCTAACGTTAACTTATGCTATCTGGCTGTCTGCCTATCTCTCTACTAGCCTATCTATCTATCTATCTATCTATCTATCTATCTATCTATCTATCTATCTATCTATCTATCTATCTATCTATCTATCTATCTATCTATCTATCTATCTATCTATCTATCTATCTATCTATCTATCTATCTATCTATCTATCTATCTATCTATCTATCTATCTGAATACTCTCGTCTACCACTCGTCTCTAGTCGCTCTCAATGCGGGCTTTGGTAAATTCTCTCCCCAACGTGACGTAATGCAATGCATTGTGGGGGAAAGGAGAATCGTTGCAAACCGCTGTAAGAGTACCTACTTTTTCGTATTATATTCCGTTTTGTGATACCCAACAACATGAAATACAATGGATAACAGTTTAAATGTTTATTACCAACAAGCAAACTGCACAAATTCGTTGAAAAATGTACCCTGCAACACGGCCTTTAAGAAGCAGAAAAATGCGAATTCATGCATCTCAAGGATGTAGAGGACAAATGCAAGGGTTTGCTAAAGTGACGCTGCCAACTGCAAACAAAAGTCCAGGTCCATTTGTGCATCTAATTTTTCAGTTCACAGTATTCCCGCTCCCGCTTTCAAAATTGCCCCGGCTCTTGCACATTC
Source organism: Leuciscus leuciscus (assembly GCF_965113295.1). Lineage (NCBI taxonomy): Eukaryota > Metazoa > Chordata > Actinopteri > Cypriniformes > Leuciscidae > Leuciscus > Leuciscus leuciscus. Next base: position 15,647,847 of record NC_138728.1, on the reverse strand, counting down.
TCATCCTTCAAAGCCTACGTCAAAGCTTCCTCTTGTGTGTAGGCTCCTAACGGCCAATAGAAACATATTTCATGTGTACTATACAATATACACAGGGCCACCCAGCCAATGCTGCATAAATAGAAACCAAGTAACTGACAAAATGTCCGGTTGCTTGCCGCTTGCTTAGGACAAAAACTCTCATTAACATAAAGAGCTATTATTGCTTGTCCCTTTATCGCATCACGTCTGGTGTCATGGTGTGACAGTTCTATCTTCTTTTTAGCCATCTGTTTCTCACGCTCTCTCTTGTCCTGATTTTTAAACTCTCTCTCTCTCTTCCTCAGTTCAATGCAGGGCATAAAACTGTTGTCCTCGCGTCATGCCGTACAAACACTTCAACTCAAAGAGACAAATCTGACCTCAGGCCAGCCCGGGGATCTGTGTGTATTTGTCTGTACTGCGCTCTCTCTCTCTCTCTCTCTCTCTCTCTCTCTCTCTCTCTCTCTCTCTCTCTCTCTCTCTCTCTCTCTCTCTTTCTTGCTGTGAGGACTTTGGGGGGATTTAGGGCCAGATGTGTTGACCAACACGAAGATGAACTCTGACAGCTGCTGCCCAGTGTTTCTCTCTCTCTTTCTTGTCACTTAATGTTGGGAGGGACCCCCCTTTTTTACTTCCCGTGGCTACGTAATTGCTATTATTATTATTGTTTTTGACTGAATGATCCTATAGACCATTTAGGAGCAGACGTCACAGTTACGTGACTTGCAGCTAAGCACGCATTGTGGTGGCAGGAAAAACAATGGTATCAAGTAGACGAAAATGGTCAAAATCCATGGAATAAGAGGAAAAGATTATTGGTGTGCCTTTGGATGTTAGAATCGGAATTCAAAAAAGATAGAATACCAACATTCCAGATGAAACTGGACAAAATGCATCTGGTTGTTAAAGTCACATATATGTACATTTTACTACTTCCAAAATGGTACAAAATAAACACGCGAGAGCGTGTTATAACGGCTCCCAGTAGCCAGATACTACTGCAACACGCATCACCACAGAGATGGCCCGCCACAGAGGAGTAGCTGAGCATCTCTTCAGCAAGCTGAAGTGTAATTTTAGAGAATTTGGGCACCTTTTTTTCATAAAACTTCAGTTTAAATTGATCCTGTCTATCCACAAAGGAGGAAAAAACACACACCAAAAAGTTTCCTCAACGTATTGTGCTGTATTGTATTCTGAAGTTATACTACCTTAGCTTTGTGGAAATGTAAGTAATTTTCACTTGGGTTGGGTAGTGTGATTTTATATAATTTCTATCGTTAGAAATTTGACTATATAATTTATACAGTGGTATGCAAATAGATCCATGTAGCACAGTACTAGTTCAAGTTATTGGCACTTCAGAGTAATAACGAAACATGCTTGAATGAGAAAATAAAGTCTGGGACATGCATGGTTAAAAATATTCAAGTGGAATAAGCAGCAAAAAAAATCATTTGATACAATGCACTTAAATGCATGCATGTTTTTGCATTGTACTTACATTGTAATGTAATTACATCTGTAATTAATTTCTGTAAATAAATCTATAATTACACTGTTGATCCTTCCCTTACCTTTTAACCCACTCTTAAACCATACCACCAAACCTAACATTACCTTTATCCCATCTCAATAGTAACAAAAATGTTTTGCAATACATGAATACAATAAGTACATATTTCTTTGATGTAAGTACATGGTAGTTAAAGACACTTAATTTAAATTGTGACAACAAAAATAATTCAGTGTATTAGAACCATGCATTAGTTCTTAAAGTGACAGCAGTCTAATATACCAACTGTTGTCTGTGTCTGTCATTAATGTTATATAAACAGCAAAAGAGAAAAGATGTCGCTGCAAGTAGGAGGGGGAAGTTATTTTGATTACATATTACAAAGGCGCATGAATTTCTAAGAAATAATATGCACCGATAAATCATTTAGCCTATAATAAACACTGCAATATTCCATAAGAATTGTTCATTTTGATTTAATGGTGAATTTCATTTTTCCTATTGTTTGTGATTGGCTTCTTAGTTTTTCTTTTTAAAAATAAGAATAATCTTTTCATATATCGTTATCATGAAATAGTTTCTCACATCATGAAGTAAGACTTTGGGTGTATCGCCCACTGCTTTTTTTCCACTAATATTTGGATTAAAAAAATACGTAATTTGGTTACTACACTGAACACATGGCGTTTCGGCATTGTCGTCATCGCGACATGTTTGACTGGGTGAACGATCTCTTTGAGAGAAATGTGACTTCATGTGCCTTGCCTAATTTCTTTTCCTCGTTCATTTCCCCCCTTCCTCTCTTGGCCAGATGGAGGCTTATTTTTTGCGCCATGGTGAGCTATTTCCAGCTGCGTGGTGGTGTCAGCCGTTTTAGGAGCACTCACAAGGATGTGGAGGGGGAGGAGTTATGTCAGAGCAGCTCAATGAGTCATCCTTACTCCCACTGTATGTGTGTGTTAGGGGACTGCAGGGAAAATGTTGACATCTGGGTTTAAAGCCGAAGCCGCCATACCCCTGTCTTCTCTACAGAAATAGCAATATACAATGTATCGGTCATTGAATGACTCTTCCGTGTCATTTGCTGTCACAGTGTGTTTGTCTTTTCATAGTGTGTGTGTATCTGCTGTGCCTGCATGTTGAAGGCATGTGTTGGTTTGTGTGCGTATGTGTGTCCTGTGGCCTCTGTCTGGGGTCACTGTATGGTTCCATGGCTCATCTTACACATGGTTGGTTAGGCTCTTTCTTGCAGACGAGTCTGCTTTGCCTCAGGATCGCTTGACTCTTGGAATTCTAGCGAACTTCCTTGCAATCATTTGAGAGTAATGACCCATGGATGTTGTAAAACAAAATTATTATTTTTTCTAATGGAATGTTCTGGGTTCAATACATCTCACATGGGTGCCCAAGGTCAGACATGAAGTACCACGCACCTTAAAACATAATACATACATAAATGAATAAAAAAAATACTATATACCTGTTCTTTTGAACTTTGTATTCATCAAAGATTCCTGAAAAAAAGTAAAATTAGAATGGTTTCTGATTTCTAACTTGAGTAATGACTGTTAAAAATGTATCTGTCATCACAGGAATAAATTACATTTTAAGATGCATTACATTTAGAAATCAGTTATTTTTATAAATGATAATATTTCACAATACTACTGTCTTGACTGCATTTTTCATCAAATGAATGCTACCGTTCAAAAGTTTGGGGTTAGAATACATTTTTTACAGTTGCATGTTGAATTTTTAACAATATAATTGACATGTATCATTTATTTGTGTAAATATAAGATCATCTCAATTGTTTGTTCTCCCCTTTTTGTGTCCCTTTCCCTCTTTCTGTGTCCTCCCTTTCTTTTTTTTATCATTCTGTTTCTCCATGCGTCACTGTTGTTCGTCACTGATGATTTATTTTAAGAGGGCATTGTAATTTCAGTCTTAAATGCTGATGATTTTTCTAAGGCATCTCTGATGCAGCTGCATGAGTTTAAATTGCTCATTGCGATTTCTGTGAATGATGCTGAGGGTCGTAATACGCCGATTCTGACTGCCGTGCGTGACTTATGCACTTATGCGAGAGTCTGAAAGGTTTTCACTTCAGTTATGCTATTGACATAACAGTCTGTAAGCAGACTAGTGAGTCAATTTAGTTTACCCGTTCAACTAATGACATTTTATGTCCTCAACTACCTCTGTAGTCCCATTTAGCTAATTGTTAGCAACTGCCTTTAAAAGACAAATGAAAGCTTTTAAAAATCACAAGTGTATTACAGATGTATTTTATTTTGTATATTATATTTCAAGCATTTAACCAAAAACCCATGAAAAAAACCCATTGACTAACCGGAAGTGCTTAAATGCTCACTTGTTTTTGAGTTTTGGCCTACAAAAATACATCAGCCCTGCACCACTGTATTTGTTGATGGTGTGATTGGTTGTTCCCTGACGGTGGAGAGAGCTCTTCACTTACTCTCTCTCTGCTTCAGAGTCCACGGGCCATTTATCACCTGAAGATAATGAGATTGGCTAATGAGAAAAAGAGAGAGAGAATCAGGAATGAAAATGTGAGTGGTGCGTATAGGTGCGAGACAAAGAAACCTTTGTATGTGAGAGAGGTGTGTGTGATTTAAACATCAGGGCCCGTATTCATAAAGAATCTTAATGCAAAGAGTAGCTCCTAGTGACAAAATTCTAAGAAAATTCTTAGAAATGTGGGCGTTTACTCTTAAAATTAAAGAAAAAATCCTAGTAAAGAAAAAAGTAATTCAGAAAGCATCTTAACCCTTAAAAGAGGTCTTAAGCTCAAAATTGTTAGGAGCACGGACGAGGACTTTTAAGAGGCTTAAGAGTTTCTTTAGCAGAGGAGAAAATGACAGAAAGACGAAGAGGGAGAAGAAATGTGTTGCAGACAATGAATAACAGTGTGTTAATAAGACGCTATAGATTAGATCGTGCAGGGATCATGTTTGTGACTGATCTTATTGGAGACACGCTAACATCTCTGATACAGCACAGCGCCAGAAATGAAAGTAATCACTACATTACGATATTTGGCAACTGGGAAAATTCCATGTTTGATACATTAAAACCAACATTCAAACCACCACTTAAATAGACATGCCAGCAATCAGTGTAATTGGAAAGAGTGGAAATTTTTTTATCATTCTAAGCCAATCAAATACCTTATAGGAAATTAACAGCATGGTAAAAAAAAAAAAAAGGATTTATATACACATATAAAATGTGTGTGTGTGTGTGTGAGAACGGTCAAATAGGAAAAATTACGCATGTAATTTCAAAGGGAAGGCTTAGAATAGACCCTATACTTAAAATCACTTTTTTTTTTTCTTCTTCTTGGACAACCAACCAATCACAGTCTTCAAAAGATTGTGTCATACATAGCAACGGGGTCAACCCCGCCTCCTTACTAAGATGAAAGTTTTTGTCTTTTCCTTACTCAGAGTTGCTCTCAGATCGGTCCCGAATCGCTTTTAAGCTAAGACTCCTACGTAAAAGTTTTTAAGCTAAATTAAGAGTTTTCTTAGAGGATTCTTAGAATCTTTATGAATACGGGCCCAGGAGTTAAGGTGTATTGCATGACAAGCCGCTCGAGTCTTAGATCTATTGAAATGGTGCTAGGGTCAATAACAAGTATGATTCAAATATATTAAGAAGTTTTTTTTTTTTATAATGAATAACCTGAAACTTTAATTAATAAATACTACATTTTTGCATTATTGTACCATATGACGTTTTACAACCTAAACGAAATCTGACATTTTAAGAGACTTTCTTATTTTGACAGTTATATTTTAAAACCACTTCAGGTCAAGATTTGTCACTGATTTGTGTCATTTTTAATTTGATGTTAAGAAGATGGTCAGACTTAACTTTGAATGTTGTAATATAGATATGGAACTAAATTTATACAGCACCAGTCCACCTTTTGAAAAAAGACCATCTGAAAGAAAATCATACTGATTTGAAACATTAGGGCAAGTAAATGAAAATTCCATTTCAGTTAACTAACATTGAGTAACATTGGTTTTTATGGTTTCACATAAATGCTGTTGTTGTAATGCTTGCTATAATAACAGAACAGTTTTGAGTCTATTAACTCATGTATACCGTATGTCAATTTTTTGGTGCTTTCTTGTTATTCGTTCATCTTCGCTTTCTTTTTTGTGAAGCATTATTTTGCTTCGCTTCTGCTACGGTAAATAGACATCTACTCTTGCATTGCATGTGTAACGGAGAACAGCTAGTGAGAGCTGTGCAGGTAAACCTCACTCCCCTAATCTCTAGAGCCAAACACCACCCCTCTTTATTGAGGCTGCCGCGCTAACAAGGACGCTAAACACAGCATTCTCTAGCATCAGTCGCCAGCATGCCGGCCTCAATGAAGAAAGGGGTGTGTTGTTTGGGTTGATTTCAAATATCAACAGTGTTAAACAGCGATTTTGGGAGATAGATCGCACACTGCACCTTTAAGTGTAGTACTAGTTTGTCAGTTTTCCTTAATGTAGCAACGCATGGTTGTTTTGCTTATCGTACCTGACTGATGGTTGCACATGTCTTGTTCTGTCCTGTTAGCCTTTGCAGAATGAAACCGTTCTCACTACATTCAGCCAAACCGTAATTTTTAGGAGCCAGTGACAGGAAAAAATCAGCATGTCAGCCAGGCGAAGAAATCCTCATTTCTCCTCGCACGGTTCAGTAACCAGCCTTCCATGTCTTCACAGAACACACTTGAGTTGCTCAATACAATGACAAAGACTTTTTATCTTGACAATCGACACTGATTTTGCTATTCAGCGCTGTTACAGCTGCCTCGTGGACATAATGAGATGAAAATATTGAATATGTTCATTGTTTAAGACTGAGTTTTTTTTATCAGTGACATGGCACTTGCATGTTACAGCTCCAAGTACATTAACCCGTACTGAACTCGTATTCAAAACAAATGCACAGATTGCTGGATTTGTCTATGTAAAATGCTTGCTGACATTCATGATCAACTAGCAAAACCCAGAATGCTCGCTCTTGCCAACACTTACACAAAAACACACGCACTCTAACACAAGACTGCATGGCCTCCCTCTGCTTTTCTTGCTCGGGGGGGAAAGGAATTGCCGAGGATATTTATAGGCGGGCTCAAAACGGGTTGTCCTCTCTTTCACCGTCAGGGGTTTCTGTCTGTATTATGTTCCATCGGCACAGTTCTTTAGCCGTCCTGAAAGATGTCTCTGCACATTAAGCACAGAAAGTGGGTGGTCGATACGGTTTTATTTTATACCAAATATCAGACCACATGGGTGCAGATAATGTGGTTTTAGGTGAGTTATTTGCTGCACAGATAAATGTTCGCTGGAATCAGAGCGTGAGGATTTAAACATTTTGGAGATTTATGCTTTTTAAAGTCAATATGCTTTTATTCGCCGTAAGATTTGGACCTCGAGGTTAACAGTCCGACCTCTCCCTTCTTTCCCACAAGCTAAGCCTCATCCCGACTGTATTGTTAGTAGGCTCTCTCTAGTTTATTTTTGCTCTTGCTTATGTTTTTCCTTCAAGCAAGTTGTTGCCTGGAATGAGCCAATTCCAAGATTCAGTAGCTGTGGAGCAAAATAGGCATATGATTCTTAAAGGGATAGTTCACTGAAAAATAAAATTAGCTTACTCTTGTCGTTCTGTCTCACTAAGTTCCTTGAAATATAAAAGGACATATTTTAATTAATCTACTGGTTTCTTTTTTTCCATACAGTTACAATGAATGGGAAGTAGAGCTTTCCTAAGGGTTTTAAAACACCATAAAAGTGGCCCAAACAACTTGTGCACTTTATTTCAGGTATTTCAAAGTAATGCAATAGTTTGTTTGGCCAAACCAATAGTCTTTATTCCTCAACTTTTCTCTAAAACAGACTGTAAACAACAGTTGATCATTGAATCAGTCATTTCAACTTGAGAACCGATTCAGTCCAAAACATGAGCAAATCAAACTGGTTTTATTAACTGGATCTACTGATTCATTGAAAAAAGATGCAGCCATTTGTTAAGTGTTCCTTTCCACAACACCAAAATTACCTTTTTCCTATTTTACGCAGAGTGGCTCTGCATGTTGTGTGTTAATTCATACTGTCATGGCCTCAGCTGCGAAACCGGATGCTCGAATATTGAGCATACTGAGTGTTTTTTTTTGTTTTTTTTTTGGTGTTTCTCTGGGAAAATAACAGCCTTTTTTTCACTTTCTTATGAAAAATGTAAATGAGGTTCTATTTCTAGTATATCAATGTGTGTGGCAGTGAGAGCATCTCGTATAGCTTGTGGAGTCACATGCCTGGCACACCAAGAGATCGAGACAATGAGACGTGTCATCTACCAATCCTGACACATTAGCATGGCTGTGTGGGAAAAGGAAGGATATTGGGTATTAAGAAAATGGTAAAATTGGAAAGAGATGGAGAAGGGGATGAAGACAGGAAGCTCATTTTTGGAAGGAAGTCATGAGACTCTCAGAAAGTGATTAAATGTTGTGCCTGTTTGGGATGAAGGCTATTTTTCATTGTGATATTGACTTTTCTCTGTCTGTCTGTCTTTCTCTCTCTTTTTGCCTATTCTATCTGACTCTACAGGAGAAGAACAAGGACAAAGACAAGCGTTTCCGTCCACTCTACGACATTCCTTACATGTTTGAGGCACGGGAATTCTTGAGAAAGAAGCTCATTGGCAAGAAGGTGAGAGACTGACATTCTGCCTTATGATGTGTTTTTCTGTCCATTGCATATGGAAGCGGAGTTGTTTTCTTTCTGAGTGTCTGTATTCTGTTTGGAGTTACTAAGCACATTCACCAAACAGACCTTGAACATATCGACTTTATTCATAGAACCACAAATTATTTATATTTGAGGAAAACAAAGAATGGCAAAGCACAGGACATTGACGTGAACTGTTCATGTATTTACACACAAATATGTGCACACTAGGGCTGTTGCAGTCATACAGTATATTCGCAATACTTATTCTCCACTATATTCTATCAGTATTTTAATTTATTAGATCTTTATCATGACCCAAAAGTTGAAAATAATGAAGATAAAGAAAAATGTACCCATTATAAATTAATTGGATAATAAAAAATCTCTATGTGACAGATGTTTGACGGGGATGGGTTGAAAAATTAGAAAGTTGTTTCTAAGGTGGAGCAAGTTATTATATTTTATTTCAAGATATATAGATATAAGGAAATTATATTAGGGCTGTGAACATGTACGTGCTAATTTTGCGTAATTTTTTTTTCCCGTTTAAAGTGTTAAAAATATATATTTTTGAATGGACAAACACAATTATGTAAAATTCCTGGTTTGTCGAGTATCCTCGTAAGCGGAGTCGTAAATGGCTTAGTGTTAAATGAACGTAAAGAGTAGAAAATAGGATGTCAGATCAGTGTTATCTATGTCAGGTCTTAAAGTGACAGAAGCCTAGTAAACCTGTTTCTGTCAGTCTCAATGTTAATCAAAGAACAAGACTAAGAGAAAAATCACACTGCTCTTGACTGAATAACTTTTGTAGCTTTAGTGTACTTTAATAAGGGTAACTTTAATATTAGCTTTAATGATGGGTATGATTATTCGCGATAAATGCAATTATCAATTGACATCTTATTTATTTATTTTGATTCTGTAAATGTTTAGTTAATGCATGAAGTGTCACTTTTTTTTTTATTTGATAGATTTTAATATTAAATAAAATGTAACATTTTAATTTACATTTTAAAATATCAGAATGAATGAACGGTGGACAATAGAATATTTATGGATAAACATTAAACCTTGATTGATTGAATGCTCTAAAAAGTTGTTAGTTCATGATGTCACTGGATTACCATGCATGAATGAATCACTCACAGAAAGCAGGAATCTGTATTAAAGGGATAGTTCGCCCAAAAATGAAAGTTCTGTCACCCTCATGCCGTTCCACACCCGTAAGACTTTCGTTCATCTTCGGAACCGAAATGAAGATCTTTTTGATGAAATCTGAGAGCTTTCTGTCCCTCCATTGACAGCTAAGCAACTACCACTTTGATGCTTAAAGTTCATAAAGAGATTGTAAAAATAATCCCTATGAATTAAGTGGCGTAGTCCAACATTTTCTGTAGAGACTCGATCGCTTTGTATGATGAACAGATTGAATTTAGGTTTCAGTTGGGATTATTTTCATTTTGGGGTGAACTATCACTTTAAGTACATGGGGTGATTTAAAAAAAATAATATTTTAATGTAAACATGAAGTGATTCCATCTGTCATTCATAGCAAACAGAAATACTCTGTATCAATAGTAGCAGTTTTAATTGGGACAGCAGGGTATACACTTGTGTGGGATGTTCTGAAAATTCTGTCATATTGGGACTCATTAAAGTATGATAGACAGATTGTGTAGCTGCACGTTATTGTCTATTCATGATTTTTCTCACCCAGACAATTCCGTGCTTATGTGCATAATAACGAAAAGCCCAGCCTGCCAAGCCCACTTGATTTAACACCAAAGAAATATGAATGCACATTTCCTCACACGCAGACATTTTCTCATAAATGATCACCAGAAGCGTGGATTACTAATGCAGCTTTATATTGTCCTTGTATGATCGTAAGGCTCCTAGAAACCAATATTTTATTGCCTCTTCTTTTTACAGAAGTCTGGTTCACTGACCTGGAATCATTCATATATTCTGACACTAGAGAGGGAAAATGGAAAGCAGAGAGTTTTGCCTCAGATCAGAGTTTTGCATTTCCCGTGTATGCACTCAGCGGTAACAGATAGTTGGATTTATACAACACACTGTGTGATAAGATATGCCTGTTTGCATATTAATGCAAACAGTGTGGGAATGTTTGAATTCATTCAGAAGTTATCCAGCTCAAGAAGTTAGGAGTGTGTTAATCATTCAATTTTGGCTTAAGTGTCACAGAAGTGCTTTGACTTAAATTAGTAGTGTATGGAATTAATCATCTTCAATCTTTAGAGTCAAAAGTAGCATCTAAATATTTCTGTAAAAGAAATATTCCTGCTTTATTTATTTATTTTTATTTATTTATTTATTTATTTATTTATTTATTTATTTATTTATTTATTTTTTATTAGATTGAGGTTGTAACCAGATATTCAGTATTGGGATGGGATGGGACAATTGCAAAAGTTAAAGCAGAGGTCATTGAAACGCATATTGATCGACCACTATTGTGAATATCAGGTTGATGGTGGTTACAGCAATGAATTTTTAAATAAAATGCAATCAGGCTCTTGTCAGCTTTCTTTAGCTGTTGCTAGGACACAATGTGGTGCGAGGATGAGGCCTTGTACTGAGACATGCCATGTTTTAGCATCTCCCCTGCTGCCCTGGCAACCGCCGTGGAAAATTATGTTCCAACTGTTATAAAGTTAAATTAAATCTGTGCAATTATAGAAGTTCGTAACTATGAAATCGGGTAATTGTTAAAGACTGATTGTTTTGTTGCTGGGAAAATAGAAATCTAATGGCTCATATCTGCCAGATCAGGGCAGAAGGACGATTTTATGGCCAGAATCTTTTGATTTTGAGTTTTTCTGGCATTTAAGATGCCATTTGTTCTCTACATGCTGCATCCCAGCTAGTCAGGAGGGGTAAGTAGTACCTGACTTTAGTTTCCAGAGTATTAGCATGAGCTTGAGCTGACTCAATATTGGACTTGTCGACGAGCCCTCGAAGAGTTCGAAGGTCAACTTTTAAAAATCTCAGCCAGTATGTGATCAATATCAGTTCGACGGCACAATGAACAAGAGAAGATGAAAGGAAAGGAGGGAGAGGATCTCCATCCAAGCCCCAGTGAGTCACAGCTCTGGAACGGAAGAACTTGGAGCGAGGCGTCCATTTCAGATCGCGTTTCCTTCCTTTGAAAGGAGGGAGAGAATGAGTGGCATTCACCAGCAGTGGGTAATGGAAGAAAATCTGTGCAGAAGTGCATTTTCTCCTCTCGGTATTGAAACAGAACTTCCCTGTGACATAATCCAAAGCTAGATTTGGCTAACTTTCTAAGTAGCGCCTCTGTAGAGGGTCTCTGCCTCAGCGAAAAAGTCAAATGAAAATGTTGCATTAATCCACTTATCAGGAAAGAGCACGTTTGGATAATCCTGCCCGCTCAAAGTGCCTCCTGTTATGTGGGTGTGAGTGTTTGTGTGTGTGTGTGTATAAGAGGTGTGAACAAGAGGCAGTGACTGACTGGAATGTCAGTGTTAAGTGTTAGATGTCTGTGTTTATGCAGGTATGTTTCATAAGTTCTGCTTTGTTTATTAGTTTGTTCATTTGTATGGAAGAGGACGTGCTGAGTTTTCTCATGTTTCCCTGATGCACATTGATGCAGCCACGGCAGAGCTGTGCAGACTTCATTCATCTTTTTTCTTCACTTTGGCTTCTGCTTTAGAGGGAATTACAGTGGCATGTGAGACTAGCAGCTCACTTTTAATCCATGAAATATGTATTACAGAGTTTCCTGACTACACCTACCCTCACCGCATTAGACTCCACTCACAGGGACTTAAGCTTGCCGAGAGCAGGTTTGACTGCACATCTCATAAGATACATTCACACTAGAGCTTTTGGTGTGGAACCGTGTCCGTTTGTGATCCAAGTCTGGTTGGTATAAAAGCTTTTTTGGCATTCCTAACAAGTGTCAAGCGTACTAGAGAACCTTTTTTTTTTATTCCTGCTATAACTATTTAAAAAAGAAAAAAATTATTGTAGCTTTTTGACACACTAATAAATGATCATTATACCACACCAATGAAAATGTAAAATGTAGATTTATTATTAATAATAGCAATGATTCATTTAATCATTAATGATTAAATTATTAATTTAATAAGAATTAAATAATGTGAATAAGAATTTAATACTATTGTTTGGTAGTAATACAATTAGTAATATAATAAACATCAATACATTTATTTACTAATAATACTAATACAAATAATGATAATGCATTTTACAAATTTAACAATAAAATTCTGAATTCATAAACAATTGTACAATAATGATATATATGATTAATACACACCTAATGCTATATAATTTTTAATGCTAACATTAGTAATGATAGTTCTGATAAGAATAATAGAAAATATTTGTATTAATTTTAACACCAACAACAACTATACTGCGTTCAGAGAGCAGTTCACATGCTTTTGGGTTTCTTGCAATACATCTATAGTAGACAAACATGCATGCTTTCCTATGTGCAAATTTGTATTTTTTGGGGGATAAATCTGTCTCTCAGAATCATACTGATAAACCATACTGACAAAAACATAAACGGTGAAGCTGGCATCTCCTCCTCCTGAGTCATAATCCAATTACTCATGGTGGTATTCGCGCTGATGATTCAAACATACCACCGTTTGTACCCTAAAGTACAATGTGTAAAGAATCCAGTAGGGGAGGGGGTGAATTCTGTCTGGGCATTTTTCAAACCCTCCATTGCTGTTGTCCTTTGGTCAGATCTTTCTATTCAGGCATATTTCTAAAAGCCCATTTAATCTGTCATCTACTTCCCAAATGGGCCACTTCTTCTTTCTTTTCTCATTCATTTTGTTTCTTCATAAGCACTTTTGTTCCTCTGAACGAGCGGGAATCGTTTGCGCTTTGTGTTTCTTAAGAAGGGCATGTTGTCGTTCAACCAAGCTCATTACTCCTGCCCAATGGTGCAGAGCTGTCTCTGCCTTTCAGAGAGGGAACTGGAGAGAGTAGAAGTAGGGGATGAAAATGCAATTATTTTGTGCTTTATTTGTTGATGAAGCACTAAACTCCTGGGGTAAGAAAATTAGTGTCCACAGGTTTCCCCCACCTAATGAACTTCCATTATGTCCATTAGACTGAGTTACATTGTCATTTTGAGGCAAATGAATTGAATGGGGATAAATGGATTGAATTCCAACAGGAATTAGTTCAGAGCATATAACTTTCTCACCCTTTGCCTTATTGTGCCATGTCACAATTCTGTCTTTTCGTAAATCTACTTTCACATTATACTATGTAGAACAGAACTGCAGTGCATTTGTCTTAATGTGTGCACCGTCGTTTACCATTATAGGTGGGTAAGAAGTCAGAACAGTTAATTAACTTAGTAATTTTGGTTTTGCTACCTAAAATTGAAAGAATAGCACTTTCAGCGATATTTTAAATGTTTAAGTGTCTTATGTAATGCAGAATTGTAAAAAAAAATTCGGTTTAATTTGAATAAATATTCAATATACTACTGGAATAAATAAAAAAAAAATATATTTTTATGTATCTATTTGTTTGCAAAATTATTTAGCTTATAAAACTAGTTATTCAATTTGTTAAACTAGATTTTTCATTTGAGAATGATTTGGCTGATATTTAAAGTAATTCTAACAACAACTAAGTCATTCTTGAGTCATTTCAAACAGTACATATACAGAGTTGCTTCACCTGTTAAGACTCCGGATGCCACATCAAAAGAGACTGGTCTCGTTATTTTTTACCAAACCGTTTAGATGTAAACTCAGGTCATGTTTATTCTAAAGTTTGGTTTAAATACATTAAAAAGTTGCACAAATACAGCCTCACCAGCCTTGCTTGCCATCAAATTTGTTTATTCGAGAATGGTTTGACTAATCAAATTGAATTCCGTAATCGTCTGTAGAGTCGTCTGTATCGATTTGTGTAAATCGGAAACGGCGAAAAAGAGTACAATCGAATGCAATCGACATAAACTAAAGGCTTTGATTTAACGTTAGCCGATATTAAAGAATCTATTACTTATTTAAGTTGACAAACGTGAATAATAGTAACAAATATTGGTCAGACAGATTATCGGTTGGTCTTTACTGCAGACAACAAAACCAAGTTTAAGAGACATTGAGTGCACTTTGTTGTACACTCTAGGTGGTAAAACTTTCCGCACAAACTACAACCTCTCAAAATTCTCTGTCAACAACCTGGGAAGGATTCAGAAAGAAATCATCTCCAAATTTACTAGGGTAGAGCTTAGTTTTAGACTGAAATTAATTGTTGTTCCTGTACATATGGTTCACAACTCGTCAGCCTCTGGACAGGATCCTTTAGATTGGAGGGAGATGCTTTGACACATTAGTGGTGCCTCATTTCTTTAAGATAGTTTTACACATGCACTAATGAATTGTGGTCAGGATGCAATCAATCCACACACTCCAATAGGACAATGGTTGAGCAGTCGGTCACGTGAAGTCTTCGTCCTTGGGTTGTTATTGGTGCCATCCCGATTAATGACTGATCTTCCCCCCTGCATGTCAAGACAGATGGGAGATCCGGCTTACTATTTCAGATTAGCTTCCAACCCTCTGTTTGCTCTGAACTGATTGAACGGAATTGGCTGGATCACAGTCTCCTATCTCTGAATATCTCAACGCGGCTTCTTTATTTGCTCAGAGCTAACAAGAATACACTGCATGCGATGGCCCCTCGGGGATGATCCAATGACCTCAGAGAGAGTTTGACACAAATGGAGTCGATTTCTTAACCTGAAGCAGTTTGGTGTGAAATAATCAGGTTTAGTTATCCTCTTCCCTTCCACTTTGCTCTATTGCCATCGAGCAAAATAGTTATCGGTCCCCGCCTCTTTTTTCACTTGTGATAAACAGTTTCCATGTTTGGTCTTGCTTCCTCTGGGGAGATCTATGGTCTAGCCTGACATGATTCACACTGACTCAGGGTGACCTTGAAAAGTAGCCCACAGTCATGCTTGTACACACACACACGCACACACCAAACCCCTCGCTAGATGCCCTAACACAATTTGTCCACCCTGAAAGGCCTGTAATCCATTTTTTTCCCTTTACAGCCAGCTTTTCGCTTGATTTGCAATCCTGTACAAAGATATCAAATTCAGAGTTTGATGTGTTGCTCTTTCTTGGCGTAATTCTGTCATGTTTAATGCGACATCATAAAACAGGGTTACAGTGCAGTTCTCCGTGTCCTCACATGTAGCTTCAGTGGTCAATTTATCTCAATAGCCAAGCCCCTGACAGCCTTATAAAAGTGTGTGCATGTAGGCAGTGTTTCTTTATTTTTTTTTACAAATTTGATTTTAACTATTTTGTTTTGTATCTTTGCAGGTTAACGTCACAGTCGATTACATAAGAGCTGCCACCAGTGCCACGGAAACGGGTGGTGTTCCGGCTTTCCCAGAGCGTACCTGTGCTACAGTCACCATTGGAGGAATGTGAGTACAGTAGCCAGTTACTAAATCTGTACAAAGTTCTGCTTTTTAACCTATTTTTGAAAACCGCCTACTCCCACTAAGGTTTTCTGTACCTTACAGACATTGATAAAGCAGCCTAAATTGTTCCATATACACTACTATTCACCAAAACTGTTTTTTTTATAAAAAATAGTAAAAACAGTAATATTGTGAAATATTATTACAATTTAATATAAGTTTTCAATTTTTTATTTTTTTTTTAGTTTTCATTAACTTGATTGCAAAGCTGAATTTTCAGCATCTATTGGCGCTTTTCCACTGCATGGTATGGTACGGCTCGGTTCGGTACGGCACGCTTTGGCGCTTTTCCACTGCATGGTACGGTACGGCTCGGTTCAGTACGGCTCACTTATGACGCATGGTACGGTACGGTACGGCTCGCTTGGGCTCGCTTTAAATGGTACCACCTCTGTTGAGGTTCCAAGCGTACTGTACCGATACTAAAATGTGACGTGAAAACACTGCAGATCACTGATTGGTCAGACAGAATCATCACTACCAGCGTCATTGTATTTACAACACGAGACACTAAACCCGCTAGATTTAAATAGCCAGTAGACAACAGCCAACACTGTAGCGCCTGTTTTAAAAGTATTTGGTAAAAAAAAAAAAAGTATAAACTTAAAAAAAAAAAGAAATGGCTGAATCGTGGTCAGTGGACGAGGTGCAGACGTTCCTCTCTTTGGTTGCAGAGGAGCGGATGGGGAAACACGGAATGAAAAATTCGCATTTAGTATGATGTCATGGCAGTAGAGACGGCAACTATAACGATCAGTCCCACCCACTTTGAAGCGGTACTAACTGCAGTGGAAAAGCAACCGAGCTAAAGCGAACCGAACCGTGCCGTACCGAGTCGAGTCGTACCACGCAGTGGAAAAGCGAAGCGAGCCGAACCGTGCCGAACCGAGCCGTACCATGCAGTGGAAAAGGGCCAATTGTCCCAAGTCTTCAGTGTCACATGATCCTTCAGAAATCATTCTAAAATGCTGATTTGGTGCTCAAGAAACATTTCTTATCAATGTTGACAACAGTTGTGCTGCGGATTTTGTGGAAAGTTCATAAAATCCTACTGACGCCAAACTTTTGAAAGCTATTTTAACTCATGTGCTACATTTCAGGTAAAATGATGGTGATTGTATAAGAATAAACCAAAAATTAAGTCATTATTCACTGAATATCTTCCCCTCCAATGAGCTGTAAACTGCTGCTTCTGGATCTAGTCATTGTGTTGAACTTGAAGCACATCAGTCTGATCTGTTCATTAATCATCCAGACTGATTAAATAATGACTTTAAATGTCAGTCTATTCCTCACACATTTGCTATCACTCTTCAAATGTGGGTTGTCTTATTCAACAACCAACAGCAAAAGAAACATGTTACTAAAAAGAAAAGGAATCAAATGAAATGTTTCTAAACACTCTCTAACAATCACCTTCAAAATCATGACCGACAAAGGCTTTACTACCTTTTTTTGACTCCTCTATGAATTCAAATGATTCTTGTTCACTCATGTGATGTGGATGTGTGAGCACACTGTCCCTTGTTAGGGTAAGCGAGGCCAGGCACATAAGTCTGGGGTGGCACTGCGCCTCAGGCTGTGATTACCCAACCGTGCCCCAGTGCTTGGCATTAGAGCATTGTGGGTAACAGGTGGTCACATCGCCTGAGGGCTCAGCTGCTTTGCCGCATCTTGACTCTTCGCTGATTCGGAATCAGCTCTTTCCAGGTTTTCCCATAATGCCATAAATATTTTAGGAGCCTGAACTGATCATAGATCTGTAAAAATTCATGGCAGCACAGACAAGTCTGTTGGCCTGATGCAATAGATTACTTTTTAGTAACCATTTGATTTTTTGGGAGCTTGGTGAAATAAGACTAACGTTGAAGTAAGTTTATCATGTCTTGCAATTGTAGTGTTTTGTTTTCAGTTTGTTTTTTTGGTTTAACTACTTGGCCTAAACAGCCTACGCTAGTTCTTTTTCACTTTGTATTTTTTGGCTCTGATCTGTGGTATGTTTGTGCAATCAAAGTGAGGACCCCATTGAGTACTAGCTGAAGCTGTGTACCACTACAACTTCAGAAAAGGCACAAAAAAACAAACAAAAAAAATTGTTTTTGTTTTATTCATGTTTGCTCTTTTGATTTTATTACCAAAACTTGACACAGAATGGCTGTTGCGTGTTTGCTGTGCTCTGCAATAGGGGAATGCGAGCTGCTCGCCAAATGCAATATCTGTGTTGAAAAATGGCAATGAGAAATGCATTTGCCACTTTGCTTGCAGGGCACCGGTCTCATTTGTTGTCATCGATTATGGTCCAGTTCTGCAAATTAGGCCTTACTCAATCTTACTCAACGCTCTCCTTCAAACAATGTGCAAATTACAATCTATATAATATAGACTAACCCCCTTCTAAAATTATATTTGAAATATAAAGTGAGTGATTCAAAAAGGAAAAAAAAATGCACAAGCTCAATTTTCAACTGTGGGAGAACAGTAAAAAATATCAATATCAAAATATCATTATCATGAAAAATTACAATTTAAAATAAAACTTTTATTTCAAAATATATTTTAAAATGTAATTTATTCCTGTGATGGCAAAGGCTGGACTTTCAGCCGCCATTACTCCAGTCTTCAGTGTCGCATGATGCTAATATGCTGATGTGATGCTAGAAGGTTCAAAAGAACAGCATTTGTTTGACATTGAAATACTTTGTGACACAATGTCTTTACTGTCATTTGATTAATTTCATGTGCCCTTTCTGAATTAAATGATTAATTTCATACCGACATCTGATTTTGTTTTGCTCTCTCTATAGAAACATTGCTGAGGCTCTGGTCAGTAAAGGTCTCGCCACAGTGATCAGATACCGCCAGGACGACGATCAAAGATCTTCCCATTACGACGAGCTCCTGGCGGCAGAGGCAAGGTAAGCCAGAACACCAATAAAAGCACCGGTGAGCGAATGCGGGCCATATTCCTGCACATTACGAAGGAGAAGCCGTCTGTGAAATGGAGCCATTTTGTTCTTTGCAGTTATTCATGGCTTGTCTGGTTAGCTCTCATTTCATGGGGGCAATATCAGTCTCAGAGCTCATAGCTTAACCACCAGCACTAAAGCATGGCTCTTTTATTCTTTGTCTATTACTACAATTATATAGATTTGTGGTGCAGAGGTTTCAAGGGTGGTTCATTGCACAGAAAGAGATTCGGATCTCATGGTCTGCGATAGACGGGTGACTCTCGAGAGAAAGAAATTCGCTTTTTCTTATCTGCTGCTCTTTCTTTTCCATTTCTATTCTTCACTTTTGGTGTTGCTCTCAAACGCACATGCTCTCATACACATCTCCTCTATTTTCTTGTCCTTCGCTCTCTCTGGGTAATGCTTCCCCGTGGAGCCAGCGGAGATTGGAGGTTTGCGGGCCTCAAATTTATTTTTAGCAGTGATTGCTGGTCGTTACCCTACATCCTCTGAGAAATCAACCCCACGACGAGCGCGCTCTCTCGCTCTTCTTTTCCTCACCGAATGTGATTGGACACCAGGGAGGCTACAGCCACAGATGCATCTGCCTTAAAGAGGCCTAAGACACGTCCCTCATTCCTCCTGAATCTACTGTAATCTGCAGGCGTCACCACTCAGCAACCACTATTACACTGATCGAGCACTCAGACACACACAAAAGACACCATATCCATTCCCATGTGTAATGCAGGAGAACTGCTGGCCTATAAATGTAATTTGTTGGCTCTTTTGTGGCATGAGGGATGGATGAATGGGTGGGCATGTTTAAGGGTTGGTTTCTCAGGCTGGGGCAAAAATGGTTTTATGTTCTGGGGGCCAATTCTGAACATTTCAACTAACACAATTCTTGAATCATTGCAGGGCGATCAAGAACGGCAAAGGACTTCACAGCAAGAAAGAAGTGCCTATTCACAGGGTGGCAGACATTTCAGGGGTAAGTTTGTGCGTTCCGGGACCCCTAGCATTTGTATTTGCTTCGATTTGATTGATTTTTTTGGATGCATTTCAGTTACTACGTCCATTTTGTTTACGCAAGAAAAATATTCTGTAAGTTAATATATGGCATTGTTTTAGACCTATTCAAATCAGTAACTCATCTTTTTGAACTGTTCATTAAAAGAACCAGTCAGTGAACTCATAACTGAAGTAAAATTTGATTTCTGCAGAACAGATTTCCCCATCTACAGGATGGACAGCACTATTCAAATAAATTGAATGACATTTTTTGGGATATCAATATTTTTACCCAGCTTTAGCCATTCATACACTGGCATAACATTCACTACATCAAATCCCCTGTCGTTTGCTTTAATTAAATAGTTTGGTTAGTGTAGTTCATTTTCCGCTTAAATATTTTTGCTCGTTTGGTTTTTCACCTTTCACCATATTTATTTGATATTTGTTGACTAATATGATTTGTCTTCAGTGTAAATGTTTTGTCAAATTGGAATTTTCTTTTGAAAGTGTGAGCTTTTTTAAAAATCCATCCCACAGACAAAATCAAACCCAAACATCTGTGTGAAAAACAAATTCAGTCTGGACCCGAGCATGACCCATTACCGCGTTCTGAATGTTGAACGGCTTTACTGATGTCTTCTATATTCCAGAATCCTCTTCCGAATCTTTGATGTTAGAGCTTCGCCCTATGACAGCTGATTTATTGCTGCATTACGGCCCTGCCCATTAAATTAATGAACAGCCCTCTAAAAATAGTCTTTCCACCCATAAAGTCATCATGCTCGTAGCTCTGAAGTTGTTTTTAGGCGAATCCTGTTTGGTTGCCTCACCAAATGAAGATTAAATTTGACTTGGCTTGTAAATGTCGTTTGCTGGGTGACGGGCTTGTTTACTTAGTGTGTGTGAAGCAACTTAGGTTTAACAGCCGCTGACTTCCTGTTCACCTCTCCTCAACTATCTCCTTCCTCTCTTCCGCTCTCATCTCTGCCTTTATGAATGAGCTCCTCAGGTTTTAATGAAGTGTATGGCAGCTTTCTGCGAACTTTTTCAGGATGTTATTTATACCTGAATTTGTGTAGGAGGCATTTAGAGCGAGAGAAAAGTGTCACTCTTAAATGGTAACGTTCTCATTTCTCATCCAGAAACAAGATTCCCTCGTTATTTGACTGACAGTCAGAGTAATGTCGTTTGGATTGGGACTGTGAAAGGGCCATTTATCTTTGGATGTGTTTGTTTGCTTTTCTCCTCCTCTTTCTCTTCCTTTTTTCCTTTTCTTTATGTGTGGGTCAGGGCTGTATTTCCAGCTGCAGTGGGTGGAAGTGGTGAACTGAGTCACAGGAACCAGCAATATTTCGAGTGAAATCTGAAGTGTCTCTGTTACACCCCAAACCCTCACCTGTCAAACCAAGATGTCTAATCTCACTTCTAAAAGTGTACTATTGGCCAGGAAACTCTTGAAATAGAGCTGTCCTTCTCTTATAATGGGTCACGGTGTCACCATCTGTTATCTTCCACTTGGCCTGTCATTCTATTTGTCCATTTAAAAATAAAATAAAATGTAAGATTAAACGTACTACTGAGAAAACAATTTATGTCCAGAGGAGATGGGGGAGAAATACTGGAAATACCGTGTTCAGCTCTTAAATTGTCCAATTGTAATTACAAAATAAAAGTATCTAAACTAATGTAATGTAACCAGCTGAGTTAGGCAAATTTTTTAACATTTATAAAAAATATGGTGTAAAAAAGGGGCTAATAGTTTAGTGCATCATATAAATTGTATAAATGTATTTAAAAGTTGTATTAATATTGATAATTTTTTTTGGCATAATTTAAAAACAAAAT
Organism: Leuciscus leuciscus; assembly: GCF_965113295.1. NCBI lineage: Eukaryota > Metazoa > Chordata > Actinopteri > Cypriniformes > Leuciscidae > Leuciscus > Leuciscus leuciscus. Next base: position 15,626,184 of record NC_138728.1, on the reverse strand, counting down.
CATACATTTAATCATGCTATCGATCCACTTTTTAATAAAAAAAAAAATAATAAAAAAAATCTTGACTCAAACGTGGTTATCAGGGATGCAAACTTATCACCTTTTGGCGAATTTCATGTCATTTTCCTTTTGGTGCCAGAAATCATCCACTAAAACATTGCAAATTTTCCACTTTATCTCCATGAATAAAAAAGAGATGTTGGTCTCCTTAAATTAGAATGTAAGTGTTTAAAATATTACATGCAAAAATATATTTAAAAAAAGTTTTACAAATTAAAATGTGGTTTTGGGGGAATGGGGTCAAATCTGTCTCCTTTTTCACCCCTGATGAGTTTGCATCTCTGGGTAATTGTCATGTCAGTTGCAAATTTTAATGTGGCTCTATCATTTGCAAAAAACCAAACACCTGTCTAAACGGCACAAAAACAGCTGCGAAGTCTAACAAATGTGTAAATATTTTTTTGCTTGCACAGGAGACACAGAAGGCGAAACAGTTCCTGCCATTCCTGCAGAGAGCGGGCCGCTCGGAGGCCGTGGTAGAGTACGTGTTTAGTGGCTCAAGACTCAAGCTCTACATGCCCAAAGAGACATGTCTCATCACCTTCCTGCTCGCTGGTAAGTGTCAGTCGGCCTCGGCCTGTCAACTACGCCACCATCTGTGACCACATAACGACCACAATGTGGCATCTGACCGCTTTTGCACCACCAGTCTAATGCTTTTTGTTCAGTTCTTTAACACTTCAAGGAACAGTTAGCCTAAAAAGAATGAAAATGTTGTCGTCATTTTCTTATTCCCATGCCATTGCTCTCATTCATACAGTGAAAGTGGGCAGTGTCCAGGGTCTGTGAAGCTGTCCTCCATACATCAGCTATATTACTTCTGAACCCGTTGAAAGACTGGAAAGCTATTCACCAAAAATGTTATTGAAATCTTGCTTTCCATGGTCACATTTCAATGTGGAAAAAAACTGCATAGACATTCTACTATAATAAGTTTTGTTCCATGGATGAAAAAGTCAGACCGGTTTTAATAGAGATAAGTAAATGATGACATCATTTCATTTTTATAAGAAAAATTCCTTAAATAATTCATCCACGCTTCATGCACCGTATAAAAGTATCCCTTCACATTTTCTTGCCTCAAGCTTAACGGTGAGTGATTTTTGTGGAAGGGGTTTCTTTCTTCTCAATATGTTCTGCTAGTAGAGTTTGGTATTGAATACCTTCTGTCCTTCCCCTCTGACCTGTGGAGGCTGGTGTTTTCTGGCAGGTCTGGAAAGCTGAAGTTAGCGCAGGCGTTTTGTCTATACCTCTGACCTCCCAAAGGCAAGATGAGGATCTGAAGGGCTCAATCTGATGGAAGGTTAAGTGTCACATTCGCTGGCTGTGAGGTCTTGCTACTCAGCATCTGTTCTTCCCCTTGAGTTTCCTTGCCCTCTCTGTGTGGAACATATATGCGCACATGCTTGTGTGAAAGTGTCTGGGCAGGTACAGCTGTCCCTGCTGCACATCAGGGAAGGTGGTGGAGCATCTGTGACATTTGACCTTTAATCAGGACTCTGCATGTAGCCAATTGCCGCTCTTGCTGGCACATGTGCAGGTGTGTTGCCAAATCCTTCACCCTTTGACATTTTTATATAGACGTTTGTGATTTAGGGTATTTGTTATCAGTAACATTTAACTTTTTTTTACATATTTTTGTAAGAGGTCTTATGCTCACCAAGGCTGCATTTACTTGTAATATTGTGAAATTGTTGCAATTTAAAATAACTTTTGTTTAAATAAGTTTTAAAATGAAATTTATTCCTGTGATGGCAAAGCAATTTTCGACCACATAACTCCAGTCTTCAGTGTCACATGATCCTCCGAAATCTTTCTAATATGCTGATTTTCTGCTCAAATATTATCAATGTTGAAAGCAATTGTGATAGTTAATATTTTTGTGGAAACCATGATGTCCTTTCATGATTTTTAGATGAATAGAAAGTTAAAAGAACAGCATTTATTTAAAAATGATTATTTTGTAACATTATACATATCTTTACTGTCTATTTTGATAAATTTAATGTGTCCTTGCTTAAGTATCCTGCTGACCCAAAACTTTTGGGGTGTTTTGAATGGTAGTGTACCAAAGGGATAGTTCCTTTAGTTTACTCATCCTCAAGCCATTCTAGGTGTATATGACTATCTTCTTTCAGACGAACACAATCGGAGTGACATTAAAAAATATCATTGCTCTTCCAAGCTTTATAATGGTATTGAATGGCGGTCCTGATTTTGAAGTCCAAAAAATGCATCAATCCATCATAAAAGTAATCAATACGACTCCTGGGGGTTAATAAAGGCCTTCTGAAGAAAAGCGATGGGATTTTGTAAGAAAACTATCCATATTTAAAACTTTATAAAACTAAAATAACTAGCTTCTGACAGATGGCCTACGTAAGTCGACTTACGCCAAAAGAGTAACCTCTGACGCGATGTATGACGTAGGATGTCGGTGTAGCGTACGCTTTGACGCCTCTTGAAGTTCAAACAAATAGGGATGGGAAACAAACTCAAGCTCCTCCTCTTATATCGAAATCCTCCAACATTTCTCTTTAAAAATTCTCATTTAGACTTCTAATTCATGACCGGTGTTTTGTTCCCCCTAGTCGCCCAGTGGCCTGCAATAGGGGTTCAAAGATGTTCGTAAAAAAGTTCAGAGAAAAGCATCGTTTTAAAAATGTAAAAGTAAAAATGACATAAATGCAAATTAAAATGTACTGAATTTGACATTACCGTTTTATTATAATAGAAAGTAAATGTTTTCCAGATATTCCAGCATTATGCACTTAATTTAATTTTATACATCTACATCAAAAAGCTACATTTTTAGGATCTCTAATTGGATGCCAAAAAAATAACCAAGCTTATTTCGACAAATCGAATTTTTTCTGGATCAATGGAGGGTGGGATTTTGACCATTTGCTGGAATTGCACACAACATGGGAGCATTGCAAGGTTCTGCATATGGGGTGCACAAACATTCAAGCTTCATTAGACTACATATAGAGACTGTCACTTTCTTGTGGTCGCTCAATTTCTTCGAGACTGACATTAGTGTCCTCCCAAACCCGACCTCAACCTTCCTCCATATCACTCAGAACAAGCCGCTGACTGATTTGTGTTATTTCTGAGGAGTTTATTTCTGTCCTCTCACCATCAGGTCTAATTATTCACCCTGAAAACAGAGAACAGAGCCGCCCGTCTATTTCTGCATCCCTCCATCCTTCCATCTATTTGTCTCTACTTTCCCCAACGGAGAACAGACACCTCCACCCCCACCGTGCTTAATTGCGCATATCGTCATTGGAGATATTTCAATTAATTTGGTCATTTGTTCCTGAGTGTCTTTCGTCTTTTCCTTCCTCCATTTTTTCCCTTTTGCAATTATCTTTCTTCCTATGAGGGATTTCGGACAAAAAAAAAAACTACTTTTTTTCCCTATTTTTAAAAAAATAATCTGTTTTTCGGATGCATTTCCTCCTGTTTGACTCAGCTCTCTTTCTTGGTCGTGTTTGATTTGATCATGTAGGCTGGGATGTTTCGTGAAGCAGTTTGTTTTAAGGGTTTTAGAGTAAAATTCAGCGTATGGTTTGACTTGAAAACGATCCCAATTTTTCAGTCGCAGGTACTTTGGGATCTGGTCTCCTGGCACAGGTCCTTCTGAAGTTTCTAATGTTTGTGGAAGCTGTTTTTCTGTCCGAAAAAGGAAAAGTCTGATAGTACTAGCGGCTGTAAAATGCGCTACAGCACACATGTCAGATCTTTAGCAGTTCAAGAGGTTATTGACTTTACGACACAGGGCATTATGCCAAAAACTCACCAGTTTAAATTGTGTTTGGTTATCTGCGGGTCTTCCTCTGCACTCGGAATTTGTATCATTTTATTGGTTGCATGTTGAGATCTCATATCTGTGTGGATCCAAGGGGTCAAGTTTTGGATAGTTAAATGCTGGTACTATGTCGTAACTTAGTGTTTCTTCAACTTTTAACCTTGAGGATCTTTAGAAAAAAAATATTTCTCTTCATATTCTCACTACTTTATTTTATTTGTCAGCTATGTGCATCACTGGAGAAATCTGTACATTGTATTTTTGTCTTTGAAAATAGATTATATATTGTTCAATACACTGTAAAACATTATATGATCAATATCTTATGACAACTTTTTTGATGAGTTAAAGCAATGGAATTTTTGACCGCAATGACATTTGAAAGCAATGACTTTTTTTTTTAAGTCAGTTTAATGTAATTTAGGTTGAAGTGACTTAAACATCCAAGTTGATTGTACTTAAAATTAAGGCAGCAACTTTTTTTTGTTATAGTGTAGCATTCTGTGATAAATTGCATTTCTAAAATAAAAATATTCTAAAATTTAGAATTTTATTCAAACTACTTGTATTGTTAATTTCATCAAGCATTTTATGTATCCTAAATATAAACATTTAAGCTTTTTTTTCTGGACATACTTGATTGAAAATGGCACACAAAAATATTGATAAAAGTAATATTTACATTTTACTTGGATTTCTTAGACATTTACATACATTTTACAAGCTCTTTTTATAGGGGCAGAATTTGGTGGTCAAAAGATTGTGAGGTGAAAACAATGCCAGGTGGGGTTTTTTAATTATTGTTTTTTTTAAATACATTTTTTACTTGCTAATTCTTACACAATAAATATTTAAATTGGGTTGTTTATTTTACATTTTGTTTAGATTATTATAGTTTTAAAAGTAATCCATGGTTTTTGGCTCGGGGGAAAATTTTTACCAAGATTTGAAAAATGTGTGATGAAGGCAATGCTTCAAAAACTCTTTTATTAATTTCTCGTTGAAAAGTGTGCGTTTTTAAAGCAATCTCTGGGATTTAAAATTGTTCCGAGTTGAGCAACTTGAGCGGCCATGAGCAAAGACGGCGGTATCTTAGGTTTAGTATAGTAATTTATAATTAGCTTTATTTTTAAAACAATAGAAGGCAATTTAATTGTATGTTCTCATTTAGATGTATAATTAAACAAGTGTGCACAAAGGAATACCTTTCCTATCACATCTCTTCATTAGATTGGTTGTGGGTTTGTATCTGTGTGTGTCCATACAGACAGTTAGATTCTCCACATGATTGTTGCATGAATGAGCTCAGTACTAATTAGACCACAGATCGTAGCCGTCCAATCAACAGGACCCTCTGCCTTCAGTGGTTGAAAGGCCAGACAATGCCAAAGCCCCCGATGAAAGAAGGAAAGAGAGACAGGATAGCTTCCTGTCACTCAACCCTCCATTACAGCACACAGTTCCCTATTAGTGTTGCTATGGCAAAAGCCTCTCCACCCACAGGCGCGCCAGCAAAGGTTACCGCATTAAAAGGGCAGAAATGCTTCATTGCTTGCTCTATTTTTTTTCGCTCTCTTTCCTGTTTGAATGCGTCTTTTCCAGCGATATCATCGTGGCTAACGGTGTTGAAGCAGGCATGATGTGTTGCCACAGCTTCATAAGCACGCAGGTAGGATCATGTAAAACTAAATTACGACTGTCCAAGAAAAAGTGTGGAATATGATCCCTTAAACGAGTGGAAACAAATTGGTTTTGTTCAAATATGTTTTTTATGAAAAATACATTTTTTTTAGGTTTATCATCTCTTGAAATTGAGTAGAGTCAGACCCATAGCAATACATCTCTGGCTAGAATAAAGAAGCCCTCCTCTTCAGTCTAGGGTCATTAACCTTCTCTAAAGCAAGGCATTTTAAAACAATCGGCATTTTAAAACAGTCCCTTGGCTGCAGCTTGTGTTCTTATTGACTAAAGAGCTTTGTTTGGATTTAAAAAAAGGTGAACTGGATGTTGTGGACTTTGGTTGAATTTATAGTGACCCTGAAAAGCGTCTGGACTCTTTAGTCACACAAAATTCATTCATTTTGTTGCATTAAATTGCATCTGTGACCAAATGATGCTAAAGCTTACTTTATTTTTCTAAGCCCAACTGATCTCTGTTTTTAGTGTCAGGGTTATGATTTTAAATGTATTATTTTGTTTTTGTTTTCAATTTAGTTGGTTAGCCAACTTGATTTTAATTTAGTTTGTTTTCTATGTTTTGTTTTTTAGTTTGTAGTTAATAATTTTAGTATTACTGTTATAGGGCTGCCAAAGTTAATGGTATCATTTAAAATGTTCAATTAATTCAATTTCTCTTATAGCATTTTTGTATTCATTTAGTTTGTTTTGATTTGTAATAACAATAATATGGGTGGATTGAAGATGGAAGTCGTACAAATAAGATTTTTTTTTAAAACAAACAAAAATAAAATTACCTTTTTACCAAGGATGCAGACATTTATAATGTTACTGTCAAGACCACTTGGCTCAATGTAGAGTTGACATAGGGGAGACCACACTGAACTTAATATTTAATTAGAATGCTGGTTTATTAATGAATGATTTACAAAAGTCAGTAAATGGGAAGCCAAAAAGGAGAACGGGTAAAGAGCGCCGACCGAAGCCAGCCTCTCATCGTCAGGCCGGAATAGCAGAAAGAGCGACCGAACCAACTGGAAGGCAATGATTTAAAGACTCTCTCATCAGTCCACCAATTAGCATGGCCCGGCCCACCGCAACAGCTCCACCTAAAAGTGACACAGAACAGCAGCAGTAGGCAATTCAGGCTTGATTACCCACACATGGCCAAGCCAGGGAAAGACACACCCAGCACTTCATAACCAGGCGTGACAGTTACAAAAGATTTCTATTTCAAACAAATTCTGTCCTTTTAATCTTTCTATACAAAAAATCCAGTAGTAAAAGGTGTATGCATTTAAATATAAAACAATTAAAGCTACAATATGTAATTTTTTTCGCCGCTAGGGGTCGCTAACCTCTTACAATAACAAAGGCGTAGGTTGATGACGCATAAGTGGAATTATGGAACTTGTCATCAAGCTGAAAGATCTAATAATGTTTATGTATGAGTGAATACATTGATGTTTTTAACATGACTGTGGAATGAAGCAGGGCACGATTGCTAATGAGAGACAGGTATCAGCGCCACACGTGAGTCCCGCAGATATAAAGGAATGAGGACATTTCATTCTACCAGCTCCTACTCGCAAGTGCTGAATTACTACTCACACAGGTCAGTTTATCTGACGAATTAAACTTGTGAGGTAACACAGCGCTGTTTCACTTGGTCTACACTATCACACTAAACTGCATTTGAGTGTGTTGAAAGTTATAATGTTATTCTATGTGTTAGTTTGTCTGTATGAGACTAGGAGTAAGCTAGATCAACATTAGAATAACATACTGATCATATTCTAACATTTCATCATGTTGAGCTATATATAACATTGATTAGTTTTATGTACATTTGCTCACCTGTCTAATAAAGTACATGCAAGAGTGTCTCTGTCAAGTCGAAGTTTGTCACGGACGTGGAGCTCTCGGCATCTCGAAAACGCCACGCTGATATTGATCCTCGTTTTAGTTCTCCTTTTGTCCCAAAGTCTGCTTGCCATGGTCCATAATGTTTGAATGAAACAACAACAGCGTGAGCGTGCCGCTAGACGTAACACAGTTGTCCACGTCTGTCGCCATGGTTACTATGGCAGTACGAGCGGAAAACAGGGATAACCCGGATATTACGTCATTGACAGGCGACAAGTGAACAGGGACGAGCCATTATTTAAAATTGGAATTTCTCTATAATTAAAAATCTTTGGGAACTTTTGGGATATTGTAAGTACACAACTGCAGGAAATATATCACACTCTGCAAGTGATTTTTGGATATTTTATTACAAAAATCTTACATATTGTAGCTTTAAGCAGGATAATTAAGCATGGAGTTTTCAACATTGATAAAAAAAAAATTGCACCAAATTAGAATGATTTCTGAAGGATCATGACACTGAATTTTGGAGTAATGATACTGAAAAATCAGCTTTGCATCACATTAATAAATTACAGTATAAAATATATTACCATTTTCATTGTTTTTTTTTAAGAAAAAAAAAATACATTCATTCAAATTCATACATTAGTTTGTGGCTTCAAGTGTTCAAATACTTTTTTGGACTTGCATTACTTTGCATTGTGACTGCTGTTTTCTAAGTGTGTGTGTCATCTCTGTATCCTGACTCCTGAGGTTTGCTCCCCTCCTCTGTTTGCCCTCCTGAGCAACGATCAGAAAGAAAGTTCACTTGTTTGATTTTAGAACAGTGTGCACAACAGTGTCCTTCCTTCCTGCCTATAAAGAGCAAGAGAGAGTGTGAAAGAGGGAAGACTGCTGTCTTCACTTGAAAAAGAAAGAGGGAGGAGAGGTTTGAAGGAGACATCAAAGGGGTGTGTTTCAACAGAGGTGAATGTGAGATGGGGCATCGACAGGAGGGCTCTTCTCTCTTTAGGGCGTCTCTGGTCCTGATGCAACTTTGATGAGCTGCTCAAAGCAAGAGCAGGTTCTCTGGAGCAGGCCATTCCACGGTCGTGTGTGTGTGTACTTGCAAGTTGGATACATGGTGGTGTTTTATGCTTTAATTATGAGAAATTGGTCTCTCATATTAAACACCATATATCCTGAACTTGAATTGAGCTATGGTGCTCTTTCAGGGTATTCAGGTTCTAGTCTGGAACGCAACCCTTTTATTTGAATCAGAAAGAGCTTTATTGCCAAGTGTGCTTGCTCAATCAAGGAATTTATCTTTGTATTGAAGCTTCCAGTCTTCACATGTAAATATAATATATAAGACGCATAACATTTAAGAATACAAAATATTAAAGTGTAGAGACAGATAGGTCTGAATAAACATTTGCAGACAATGGACATATTTACAGTATTGTGAATAACATGAATAAATTGGACTAAATGAATTTGCAAGGATATTTTAAGGATAAAAAGTGGGGAATTGAAAGAAACTGTTCCTGTGCCTTTCACTCTTGTGTGAAAACACAAGCGCCATCTTGTGTTTTCAGTTCCATTTCTCCTCGTTTATTGTCATCAAATGCATCAGCACTGCATTATCTGGGTTCCCTTTGTCTTTGGTGCCAAAGCTCCTACTTTTAAGGTCTGGCCTTGGTTGGCCTCAGTCCTGCATCTTTTCATAAATGGAGAGCTCTGTGGTTGTGCTCTGCTAATTCCTCAAGCAGAAGTAGAACATGTATGGAGAAGAAAGGTGCTTTCAAGAAGCTTTTAGAGAAGAGAGGAGACCCCCTAGTAATTTGTTTGATGAATTTAGTTTTCTTTCATGCACTGACGTATTTTCTGTTCAGGCAGTTGGGACGGGACATATCGAAGGGCTTTTTCCTTTGTTGTTGTTGTTGTTTATTATTATTATTATTATTAGCCATTAGCTTTTAGTTCCGATTATTTTGAGACATTTCTCATGCCAAAGCAAATGCCTAGTGGTTAGTAAGGATTGTATTTATATATAATTGATGCTAAATTGGTGCATCAACCATAAACAGCTTTATACAAGTACAGGTTCAATGTGAAAAAAGTGCATGTCAACTTACATCCTCCAACTGTGGCTTAGAATATTTATTTGCATTTGTACACTCCCATTCAAGTGTGGGGTTTGTAAGATTTATTTTTTTTATTTTTTTTATAAATAAATACTTTTATTCGACAAAGACAAAAAATAGATCAAAAGTGACACTAAAGACATTTATAATCTTTCAGAAGATTCCCATTTCATATACATGCTCTTCTTTGAACGTTCGATTTATCGTAGAATCCTAAAAACTATCACAATTCACAACAACAACAAAATGAAGCAGCACAAATGTTTTCCACAATGATTATAAGAAAAGTTTCTTGAGTACCAAATTAGCATATTAGAATGATTTCTGAAGGATCATGTGACACTGAAGTAAATTTCATTTTAAAATATATTAAAATAGAAATCAGTTATTTGAACAGATTTTCAATTAAATGCAGTCTTGGTATAAGCATAAGAGGCTTCTTTTAAAAACATAAACAAAAAAATTCTTGCCAACCCCGTACTTTTGAATGGTAATGTACATTTTTAATTGATGTCTGTTTCTGTATTTCACCACAACTCAAAACTGCTTTAAGTATTTTCATGATCAGATGGGAGACTGCACAATCCCTCTCTCTCTCTCTTTCTCATGTGGGTGAGCATAGTGAGAAACTGGTTTCCGAGCTCGAAACTGTGCTTGGTTATATAAGTCCAGGCATTTTTATTTGAAGAGATAGGATCTCTCTCCCTCACACACACACACAGTTCTCAGTTGCAAACAATTTTCACTCAAAGCTCTAGTGCTGTCACATTGTTTTGGCTGCGATGATCACGAATGGATTGATGTTAATGTCAGGAAGAGTGACCCTGTCGTAAAGGAGCCACAGTGACGCAGTGCATTACTCTGTACATCACATAACAGAGCGTATAGCTACGCTAAGAGCGTGTCATCTGTTTTCAGGCGAGAGAGTGTCTTGTCTGAGTGCTGCACTTTGTTGGTGATTCTCTTGAGGAAAAGTAGTGCGATGTTTTTTGTATTACTAACATGTGCTGTTCTCTATGTGGTAGTGCAGTCGAAGGCCTCGAAGTGCTTTTACAGAGCACTGCATTTTCGAGGTTTCTTTTGTCTTTAGTGCCAAAGCTCCTGCTTTTACAGTCTGGCCTTGGCTGGCTTCAATCATGTATTCATCTTAGATGGTGAAAGGACTCCAACATTTCCTTCATTTTATGTATATATATACACATACATATACACATACAATAATTTTAAGGATATATGTTAATAGTAATATTTTTGTTTTTTATTTTCTATACTAATTGCTATTTGTATTGTCTAAAATATTTCCATATGTGATCACGGTCTCTAAACTGATGACAAAATGCTTATCCAATAACCATGAATAATTCATTAGTCAAAAAGTGTGGGAACTCTTGATGCATTAAGTTTATTAACTGTTGTTTTGTCTTTTTGTTTTAATCACTTTCATCTGTTTTTCTTAGTCCCATAGTTCACACATCCATAAAATGGACATTTTTGGACTGAATCCCACATTTCCGCGCGTTGGTGGTGGTTTATGCTGGTGTACAGCTGCTGCTGCATGGCATCGGTCTGAACTCTCTCCCAGCTCTGTTTGAAGAACTTTGGGCATATTATGCAGAAGTTCTGTGAATTTTTTTTTTTGTGCAAAAACTTTTTAAGGAGAGAAAAGTCCTGAGTGTTCTTTTAAGGCTTATTCACATCATTTCAAATTATTTCAGGGATTTTTTATTTATTTTTTTGACCAGGAAAAATAATCATTTTATGACAAACAATGCAATTAATGATATTCAATAAAAGAAATACATTTCGGTAACACTTTATAATAAGGTTCATTAGTTCACATTAGTTAACTACATTAGTTAGCATGAACTAATAGTGAACTGCACTTATACAGCATTTATTAATCTTTGTTAATGTTAATTTCAGCATTTACTAATACTTTATGAAAATCTTGTCAACACTAGTTAATTCACTATGAATTAACAAGAAACAAACAATGAACAGCAGTATTTATTAACTAATCTTAACAGATTACGTATTGCTCATGGTTAGTTCATGTTAGTTACTAATGAACCTTACTGTATAGTGTTACCCCAATTTCTTAAAACATTTTTGCACGCACGCACGCACACACATACACATGCACATACACATACACACACCCAAGCCCAGCAACCAATAACACAATATTTATGATCATATCTTTAGAAATGGGCATTCCAAAAGTAACATAAGCCATGGCAGCAATAAATAAAATTAGTGCCATTCTCAGTCTGAATCACTTTGGTGCAGAAAACCCCTGCAGTCAAAATCTCCTCCGCAGACACACACAGACAGCTGCCTACTACTGTCAGGCCTTTATTACGACTTCACTTGAAGTTATTAGACACAGTGTTCCTGTCTTCAGCCGTCCTCTTTAAATCTCCTCTTGTCTTCTCTTCATTTTCCATCTCTCCCTCCACGGGAGCAGCCAGCAGTGTCTTCTGTAACAGAATGTTCTGGATGTTCCACTCGCTGTGCGCGTGTGACGGATACAGGGAGCAAGTTATGATGTAATTTGATGTTTTACTGTATATTAGATCAGGAGGAATTGTCAGAAAATATCACCCTGACAAAACACTCATAACCTAGCTGTGTGTATTTGAGAGAGCCTGAAAAAAGTTTAATCTCAGAAAGTCGTTGTCTCTTCCTGCATAAAACATGGAGCTGTCAGAATCAGGTCTTGGATGCAGAAACGCTGCTGCAACCATGTGTCATTTGCAGCAGTTATTTTAGAGATGTACTGGTGCTTTTGGGGTTTCTGTGCGTGTGATTGGCGATAGGCTGTGTTTAGCCTATCACCTTTCAGAAAATCTTATTAAACCTCTCCATCTTTGGGCAGGAGAGTGACAGCGATTTGTGCATGGTTTTCTACAGCTTCTGAATGCATTCAATATAAAAGTTACACCAGATAGCCGAGTTATAGCAAAATAATAAACATTCACTTCTCTCTTTCTCAGAAACAGAAGTTTTGAATGGACTAACACATGCTTGCAATGGTTTATTGACCCAATAACAATAAAATGTCATGATTCTCAGAACCAGCAAAATCCGGCATGCTTTTGGACTTTCACTCTTCTAAGTTAAATATAAATATGAAAAAAATTGGAACAATGGCATTTGGCTTTTTTCCTTTCTTTCTTTCTTTTACACACCCTAAGATGTAAAAGTTTTGGGTCAGTTAGATCATGTTTTATTCAGCAAGAATGCAAAGAAGTTTTCAGAAGTGACTTTAAGGCATTTATAATGAACAGTTATTACAAAACATTTCTTTCAAATAAATACTGTTTATTTAGAAATTTCTATTCATCAAAGAATCCCTAAAAAAATCACTATTTCCACAAAAATAATGAACCAAATTGGCATTTTAGAATGATTTCTGAAGGATAATGTGACGCTAAAGACTGGAGTAATGGCCGCAGAAAATTTTGGTTTGCCATCACGGGAATAGATTACAATTTAAAATGTTTCAAAATAGAAAAGTTATTTTAAATTGTTATAATATTTCACTATACTTTTGATCAAATAAATGCAACCACATAACAGTCTATATTTAAAATAATAGACAGGTTTCTCTGCACTTCCAATGCTGTAGACGGACTGTTTCTATTGTTTCTTTAAAAATTAGTCTGGTACTGGAGTAGTGTTACTTTTGACAACTACTAGTAACTTGGATACAAAACTTCTCGTTTCCTTTCCTGTAGTATTCCATGTTCCATGTCTCCTGTGAAGAACAGTGATATTGAGCACCAGAAAGGAGAGAGTAACCGAGCTAGTGTGTTAGTTCTCTGCAGGAGCTCTGCTACAGTCTCCTCACAGAAGTCACTGAATATTTTGGTAGCTGTAAATGTGGCTGAGGAATACCGAGGTGTTTTCTGATCATCTGTGTGTCTATATATCTCAGTAGAAACAAACACACTCTGAACTGCACTGAATTTATAAGGATGTCCTATCCAAGGGCTATAGGAGTAAAAATGCACCATTTCTTTGAGTTGAGCATCTAAATAACATTGTTGCAGACTGTCCATTAGCAATATACGACATATGTATATTCTACGTAAATGATCACAGGCAGCCTAATTGGCGCAATACTGATTCTGGAACAGGTTTACACGCAGCCACACATTTTTTTTTTTTTTATAAAAATTTTTGGTCAGTGCAGTTTTCTGGTCAAAGTAAATACTTTTATTGTGTAACACAGACTAATCGAAAAGCCCTCTGAACAGTTTCTTGAAGCTGACATCTGTGTGTGCCACGTGACATCTCTGAATCAGCAAGGCTAACAATTGTATGATGGTTCTGTTGTAATTGAGGAGGTCAGGATTGAACATGTTGAACTGCTGTGTTTTGTTCGGCGCTCGTATTGAAGCCCCGTGCCCTGCGGTGTAACGTCACTTTTCAAGGCCACGCAAGGAGGCGTTGACTGTTAGAAGTCATTACGTCTGTTCAAGAGAAAATCACTTCTACACACTGAACCTTTCATTGAGAGCTGCAAGGAAAAAAGAAAAAAAACAGTTTGAGACATTTTTATCATAACCTTGGAACTTTTTATAAATGGGATTTCAAATACTTCTCTTTCCAAGGCTGCTTTTTTATTGCCCGTGTCTCATTTTCCGAATTCTGCTTTGAGTAGATATAGCAGCCGTTCTGTAGATAATGTTTAAGATCTTAGGTTTTCAGGCTAGTTTCTCATGCATGTGCTCTTCAACCAGTTCACAAACGTCCGGCTCTGAAAACACTCCTGTTATTGTCAGAAATTGTGTTCTGCCTTAGAGTAGATCGGACGCCTGGAGCAATTTAAATGCTAATTTTGGGTCCATTTACTGACAATTACCAGATAATTGAGTTGTTTCAGTGATTTTTTCCCCTTTCCTTTCTCAGAGCTGGAGTATGCCGAATGACTGCTTATTGTATTTGTGTTTTTAGTTATTTTGGAGAATGTGGGAGGATTTCTATTATGATAAGATAACAAGCCTTTTGTACTACAGGGCGTTTTGCAACCTTTTTTCCTTTGCGACTAAATTTTGTTAGAACTCGTGCTACTGCCAATTTGCATAACTGATAAGTTCTCCATTTTTGTTGTGTATGAGATGCATTAAATGACAGACGTGGCAAAAGAGAAACGAAAAACAGTGCTACTCGTTTGAACAGCTCGACACAGGCTATTTATCAGCTTGGCCCAAAAGAGCCAATGTTTACAGACCGGTCTCAGTCACGTGACCACTAAACAGCACTGTCGGATCCAGTGAGAAGCGTTTGAGTTTGGTGCAGTTCTCTGATACAAACCACTAATTTCTCTGTGATTTTAAACTAGGATAACGCCGATGAAGTTGTGCTGACATTCTCAGCAACACTGATGCGGAAAACAGGAGAAACATTGAGCCACAATGATCCTGTTAAAGGCTTTTCAGTTCACAAATCAACCTACATTTACCATGGTTTTACAGCAGTAACACTTACTGGAATCATGTTATTGTGGTAGACGTGGGATATTCATTATCAAATTTTATTATAATTTTAAAGAAGACGTATTAAAGGTGCAAATATTTTATACATGAAATATAATTAGTCATTTTTATTTAGCTATATCAGTTTTTGTGAATTTATATTTGTACTAAATGTGTTTAGACTAAATACCATAAAACCATTCTAAAATACCATATTTTACCATGGTAGTGAGAGGTGCCATGCGTTGATTTACCTGTGGTTTATGATCTACATTATGGGTGCACCGATATGAATTTTTTTGCCAATAACCGATAATTCTTTATATTTGAAAGCCGATAACCTATATATTAGCCGATAAATCTAAATCAAGTTTTATATAATTTGAGAGTCTGATACAAAAAAGTCTCACCATTAAAAGCCATGTCCACAGCACACATTTATAATGATGTTCTCGTTATAATTTTATGTAGCCTATATGACAGACTTGTGCTCCACGTTGTATCCAATCATATTTCTAGCAATTCAAAACCATCATGGCGAACAGTGCGCATCTGAAGTGTCTAAAGGAATTAATCCATTATTTGTCGGCTTTAATATATCGGCCTTATTTGGCCGATAACTATAACATTAAAAATGAACATATATCGGCCAATACCGATATGGTGGCTGATATAGCGTCCATCCCTAATCTACTTGAATATAGTACATGAAATATTTTTGTTTGTTGCACAAATGATTCATTAAAAACAATATTTTCAACTGATTCATTACTAACACTCCGCAAAGAGACAACCCACCCTCACTCTGTGTTTTTGTGTGCAGGTATTGAGTGTCCGCGAGGGTCTCGAAACATGCCAGGTGGGATGCAGGTGGCAGAACCATACAGTGATGAAGCCATGCTGTTCACCAAAGAGCTGGTTCTTCAGAGAGAGGTAAGGCCTCCTGTCATTTACAGTCTGTTTCTGTCGCTTTGGTCTTCACAAGCTGTTTCTAGACTTCCCATTTCTATAGTTGATTTGACAGTGCCTGTGATGTTTGGTCTCGCCGGTCATTTTGTGACAACTATCTGTCCATTCTCTTCTTGGCCTGTCTCCTTGCTGCTGTCTTCACTTGAGATACTCAAACACATGTTGGAATCCAACTTGCTGTTTTTGTGCTTTATTCAGAGATAATGGCTATCTGTTTCAGTTACTTTATGAATAATGGTCACAGAAATTACATTTCTAGAACCACAGATATGATGGTTCAGACACTTAATGAGGAAAATCACTTGCCTGCACACTATTCTTACCTTTTCCTCAGGGTGCTTGACGCTGTGCGGGTGCTGTTTCCATTAATGTTGTGTGAATGAGGTTGGCGGTGTAGTCAGGCCTAATGAGGAGCTTTTTTAAGAGCCTAACTTTAACCTGCACTTTACAGAGAGACTGGACACAGGGACCTTCTGCTGAGAATTACAAAAGAGACAGGAAGTAGGAAAAATTAAAGTCTCCAGAGTCCTAATGACCTCTGTCATCTACAATGAAACTAAGCCTTGACTGTTATAGGAAATGGAAGTTCTTGAGGAAAAGAGTGGGCCGTGATCCACTTAAAGTGTGAAGTGTGTTGACACGTCGTGTGTGTCAGACCGCCAGTCAATTTTCATGGACACTAGACGCAATCATACTTTCATATGTTTTAAGATTACATGTTTCCGTGCTCATAGAATATATATGTATATATATATATATATATATATATCTTTTTTTTTAAGTTAGGGTTAGAATTTAAATATAAATGAATAAATTTTTTCCTAGTTTTGCTCAGCATAGAAATATCTCATAAGCTAGAAACTTTTTTTCATTTTTTTCATTTAGACAATCATCCAAAAATATGTAGTAAATATTAATATTACTAATTTCAGTTTATATGGCTGCTATACATTATTATTAAGAGACAAGTTGTCATAAGAAACATTCACAATAGAAATGTCCATGCCTTTTTCTGATTCTGGACTTGTTTTAAAATTTCCCACACAAATAATTTCTACAGTGAATCATTATAAAAGGTTTATAATATAATATAAAATGTAAGATTTGTATGTATATATCCAAATTTTGAGTAAATATCCCCAAAAAAAGAAAGTTCATGGAATATGCATTTTTCTATAAGGATTTTTAAGTTTCATAAACAGTGAATATAAATCTTTCAAGTTATTTTTAGTTTATATGGGGAATAACTTTTCTGTTTTTCTGAAATATGTGATTAGCTTAAAATAACTTTTTCTGGTAAATGCATTCTCTATATACATTTTCTCTTTTTTGTGTGTACACAAAGTATGAATTATGCAACAACATGAAAGTATAAAATAGATGTTTTCATCAAGTCAAATTTCATCATTCTTGAAAAAAAGTTTGAATTCTTTAATGAATTGTTTGGATGCTATGTAATAAAAATTGACCTTGTATCCAAATAACAAAATGTACTAATCTGCGCAGTGCAAAAACAAACATGCACTTGTTCACACTTTTTTTTTTTGTCCCGTTCTCCATAATGCATTTGTTTGTCCCGTGGAAGGCCGTTGTGTTTGTATTGCCCACTTTTAGCTGCATCCCATAAGTTGTTCCTCTCAATCTGGGTCTAATCTCTCATGATCTGAAGCACGTAATTAAACTGGCATGAGAGGCTGCATGTTTCTTCCACACACACCTCCTGCTTTTGAGGTTTCCACCAAGTGGAATTAAGACTGTAGGCTTTCGATTTCCTAAAGCACACACAGCAAGCTGCTACAGAAAGAGCGAACGCATCTGTGGATGTCTGTGCTGTGATATAGTCAGATTAATTAATAAATTGATCAAATTTGTATATATCAATCTTTTAAAGTCAGCAAATGAGGCAAAGAGAGTGTCCTGTTACCTGAATGTGACCCCAACATGACTCGACAGACTTTGTAGGGCTGATAGTGGTATGACAGTATGTATATTGTGCAATGATGTCAGTGTTAACTGCTAGAAATTTTACTGTACTGTTTATGCCCCAGAATATAGTTATGCATATTTCACTGGTTTTATTCTTTTGTTTTTAACTAAAGTGTTATGTAATGTGAAGCTGTTTTGATATGGATGCCAGACATATTGATTTATGAATAATCTAATCTTATGGTTTAGCATCCATCCAGTTCCTTTCTCTATGTGCCCGCTACATATTAGAATAGATTTTATTGTAATGGATAACTGTTTGTTTTTAACACATGATCAGTGATTGGGCACTGTAAAAAATACTAGGCCAATCAGAGGCTCAGGACTGTGCTCCCATGTGCTGAGTGCTTTAGTGTGTCACGCTGTGTGTGTGTGCGCGCGCTGAGGAACACACACACACGTATGGATACACTTTGTCCGAAATTAGGTTGAACTTGATGAGAGATAATGGATCTTGTTTATCTCTTTCTCTTCCTCCATCTCATTTCTTGCCTTAGTGGAGGAGGGCAGAGGCGATTGTGTGTGTATGTGCGTGCGTTCATGCAGTAAAGTGAGGGAAAAGAAGACCGTTGATGGCAGCACATGCAGAAACTCAAGCATGGCAGCTTGGAGAGAGAGAGAGAGAGCTGCTCGGACACAGTCATGACTCATCCTCATGTGTGCCGCCCCAGCTGCCTCTCACAGATAGTCCAAAAACAAATGACCTTTTTGTTCAAAATCTCCACATCTTACACACACCCGTAGTGTCTGAGTATTTCGTCTCGCACATACACGTAGTTTGTGAGTTGGCTTACTATCTTTACCACTTGAGTGTTTTATGTCTGGTTATGTTTATGTATGCATGATGTTAGTGGTTGACCAATATATGGGCCATATTTGGTATTTTTAATTATCGACTGAGAAGTTTTTCTATTTAGCCGATGTATTGTAAACTGGACTTTTATTCTGACTGCGCACACAACTCTCCCATTCTCCATCTTTATTAGTTTACAATCTCTATTTAACAGTTCGGTTTCTATTTTAATTGTTAATATTTGAAAGTTTTAACTAACAAGATGAACTGAAATGCACTACTTTGGTTTACAAATTTGAAGGTTGCTTACTGAATCAATAAAGTTAGACATATTGTGAGTTATGCATTATACAGAGCTTACAACCTTCTAACTACGTCTTGCTTTCCACCATTTGTTCAGTACTTTGGAAATAATTTGGCCCTTAGTGAAAACTTTACATCCTAATTTTATTAAGGCTTGACAAACGGCTGGTGCAACTCTACTCAAAATACTATTGAGGCGTTGATGTGGACCCCTTTGACTTGTGCCTGTAAGCAACCGCAAAGCAACACTCTGGCAACCACCCATTCAACCCACATCGTGTTGGCAAGTTCTGCACGGGCGAGCAGCACCATGGAGTTCTGCCATTACATAAGCCACACATCCCAACATTACTTAAGATTATCTCTGTTTCCATCTCTCGCTCTCTCTCTCATTTGCTCTGTGTTGCTGATCAGTGTAGCCCACAATCTCTCTCTCTCTCTCTCGCTGAATAATTAATGGTGTGTTTGACAGGCAGGACACACTCTGGGCGGCTGAGCTCCTCTGGGAGAGCTGCTGTGGTAGAGTCACATTAGAGATTTCTCCTCACCACACACATGCTCAAACTGCAACACGTCATAAACTCTGCCAGTGGCCTCTTGTTTCAACCGAATGCGGACATTCATGCATATTTGAAGCACGGCAGTCATGGGATTTTCAGATTTTTGCTCTGTTTGTCCTGCTGTCGCGATTTTAAGTATTAATATGCTGGAACTGAGTTCATGAGATTTGTCTCTGTTTGTATACATTTGGTTCCAATGTATGATTTCTCATCTATTCTCCAGCAAGGTCCTACAAAGTCTTTTGGAAATTTTAGTTAAGCCAAAAACACAACTTCTACCATTTATTTACTCATTCTCATATACTCAACAGTATAGATGATTTCTGAAGAATATCCTGGTACCTGATTCAGAGTTCCTATTCAAAGTCGTACAGGTTTGGAATGGTATTAGAGTAAGCAAATAAAGGCAGAATTTTCATTTTTGGCTGAACTAATACTTTGTCATTATGGATAAAACTGAATGGGGGAATTTTAGTATGGGAATATATGGGTTCACTGTAAAAATATGTAGTTGTGGTTGCCAGAAATTTACCATAAAACATACTGTAATACTATAATAATGGACATAGGGCAAAACATCATCAGGGTATCACATACTAATGCAATACACATTAAATAAATAACACAATGTAATTCGAACCACCATAACGTTTACTGATAACAAAAATGGAAAAACAAAATTAGTCAATTATAATTGTATTTGATGTGTAAGAAAATACAATTGTGACACTAAGTTTGGTAATTAATAGTTTTCACTTTAAAAAAACAGACATTTGTTTGTAGTTTACAGTAAATTAATTCATAATTGAGTATTCTTTACTTTATATTGTAAGTTAATCAGTTTTTTATTGGTATTGTTAAGCAGGTTTTACTGTACAGGTTTTTTTTTTGTATGTTCTAAACTTTGTCTGACATTTTCGTAGAGCATTCGAGAGGTAGCAGAACAGAGCTGAGTTTATTGATGGTTTTTTGTATTACTGTTTGTAAGAGTGAATATGTGGATCCCAGTGTGCTCTCTGCAGTTCAGTCCGATATCTGCTTCAATCTGTAGTCGTTCTGTCTGCTGTCTTCCAATCTTTCGGTTAAACTCCCTCCTTTTTTCATTCTCATTTTGTCTGAGAGCTTTTATTCTGTGAATAATTAAATCTTTTTGTTTCTATCCTTTTACTTTCTTAAACCCACAGTCTTGAGAGTTTTAGTCAGAACTTCTCTCTGGTGTGAATGAACTCACCATTTTAAGTGCTTATTTTGTTCATTCATCCTTTGCCCCTTTCCCCCCCTCACTCTCTCACTTATTTCTTTTTCTTGCTTTTGTTTGTCTGTTCATCCACTGGCTCAGTGTTCACTGTATGAGGTGCTTGCAGGGTTTTTCAAGTTGCTAGTTTGTTGCTAAGTGACTGGATGGAGATACAGAGAGAGACTGACTGAAACGAAGAGATGCAGTCATTCTTGGCTCTATGCTGTGTGAAAGAGTGTCTCTCTCTCTCTCATTTGTTCTGACCCCCTTGTGAGGGTGACATTTTGTCGCTTTTTGAAATGAGAACTCTAATAATAAAGTGTTGAGTCTTGCTCACCATTTCTCACTTTTTCTTTAAGCTTGGATTTTTTTTTCCTTCTATTTATCTTAGTCTAATTATCTAAATTACATGTTTTTGTTGTATTTTGCAGCAGTGTTTTTACTATTGTTTATATGATCTATTTGTTTTAATATTTTTTAATTTTCAGTTTTAGTAATTGTTTTTGTTTCAATAGTGCTAAACGGAGTACCACATTTGTGAAGCAAATTTGCCAAATTATTAAATTATATAAATATATAAGAATCCACAGAGCTTTCTGCGGAGTTGGGCTCATATGTGGGCAAACCAATATTGATTGACCCCATGTATTTTGGAACTGTAGATCCAGTCATGAATTATTATAGATTCTGTATCTTCTGGTATGCGTTTGGGATGGATACTTATCCGATTGTATGCTGAATAACATCTCTTCCCATGTTCCTGCGTAAGCGTGCTCCATGATCTGGAAATGCAGTTTCATCGCAGTGCTCATGGCAGTGTGAGATGAGGTGAATGTTTCCTGCAGAGGGCACACAGACCTCCACTGAGCCTAAACTCAACGCAGTGTGCACACAATTAGCCTCCCAGCTATTTTTTTTCTTGCTAAAATAGAAGCAAATTAAAATGCTGTCATTACCCCTTCCATGGAGGGAGCTGTGTCCTAAGGCTGCTGGCCATGCAAATGAGACACTGGTGGCTTTCGCAGAGGCCCCTGTTGCAAAAAGAAGCACTCAACGTTGTGTGTGTTCTGGATAAAGATGCAGGATGGAATAGAGCTCGATGTAGTGTGGTCCTCCATCACAAGATCTCTAACAGGAAGTTTTCCTGCCTTTGAATGCAAGTGGTTGTTCCTTTTCAGTGCATGTGTGCTGAAAGGTGTTAGAATTGTATCTATTGTACAGATTTTTTTATTTTTTTGCACAGTGCACTTGCATACCTAGCAAATTTTTGTCCATAAATGATATTGCTGAAAGCACTATAACCGTTATCTTTATTTAATTTTTTAACTGTAGATCACAAAAGTGTATTAAGTCAGCATGAAGCCAAAACCATTTTGCTTTCGACTTCAGGCTGAAAGAGGAAAAAAACTATGTAGATGCTTATCCAGTGGGCATTTTTTTTTTTTTTTTTTTTTACTATGGTACATACCAAAATTATATCACTTTTGAGGATGCTTTTTGATCTGAACGTGAAGTGAAGGTCAAGATCATGTATCCTGATACATTAAATATGTATTTTTTTATTTATTCATTGCCATAAGCTTTATTATTCATTCAACACTGAATGAAATTCAGTTCAGCTGTTCTTTACACAATATTTTTTTTTCTTCTATTGCAGTATGCCCTTTTATCAGTTCACAAAAGGAGAAAAAAACTGTCCCTCTTGCACTTGTCCAAATAATGATCAATGGCCAAGATCAGGATTTTTGCTGAATAATAATAAAATGTCCCTGTTTTTCACTAATCCCTAGCGTATGCCCTGGGAACACTTGGAAAATATGGTATGAGCCGTGTTGGATCATTTTGTGATACTTATTTTTAATCATTTTTTTAAAGCTTCAAGCTGGTTTCTGTTCACTGCCATTATATGGATGAACACAAGCAACTTTTAATTTTCTCCTTTTGTGGTCCGTAAAAGAAAGAAGGCCGTACAACATTAAAGCAACACCAGGGTGAGTAAAGAATGACTGAACTTGAATTTTTGGATGAGCTATCCTTTTCTAGTGGCTTAAAATTACCACACTTTGTCTTTTTTTTTTTTGATCAGTGCATTACCCCTGTTTGTGTCTGTTAGCATCTGCCGGAACTTGTTTTTGCTGATTGAACATGCTGAATCAGTGTAAGAATGTCTGAAAAAGTGACATGCTGTAATCTGATGACTGTCGACGTTGGTCTGCGGTGTCGATGTGGTGTGAATTGGCCTTTAAAAATGATACTTTGCCTATAACAGTAGCCAAAAACAATGCCTAAAAAGCTATTTGACTGTCAACCATCACTCATTAACCAGTATCTCTTTATGCTATAAATATAGGTCAATACTGATTTCATATTGACTTTAATGATTAGTTTTAATCACTGTTACAGACAGTATTCATCAGTGTTCAGTAAAACTCCAGTGGCTGTGTGTAGACCTGTCCTCTTTTCTCCTTTAGCGTTTCCAGGTGCCAGTAGTCAAATCCCTCTGTGTCCTTCCAAACAGAGGAAATGCCCTTCCAAGAGAACCCCACTCCATAGACTCTCACACACGCACACCTTTTGTCTTTTTTTATTAAAGAGGCCACGGGTACACCTTTCATTGTGATCCGTTTTTCATTGCTTGTCTGTCTTTACCCCAGTAATGTCACCATGACCTAAATACCATTTTCCCTTAAACTTCCTGTCTCAGGGCTCATTTCACCCAGTAAGGGCTTTATTTCATTTATATGGCAATTTATTTATTTTATACAAGGTTCCCACAGTATTGCAAAACATTGAAATATTAGGGAATTTTAAAAGTGTGTTTTCCAGGCCTGTAAATAGATGATAAAAAATTGATAAATACAGTAAATGCAGTAAAATTGTGAAATATTGCAACTTTTATTTCTTTTAAAAAAAAAATTTTTTTTAATGTATGGCATCATGTGATGGCAAAGCTGAATTTTCAGCAGCCATGACTCCAGTCTTCAGTGTCACATGATCCTTCAGAAATCATTCTAATATGCTGATTTGCTGCTTTTTTTCTGTGATACCGTAATACTCCCCCCATGATTCTTTGAATAGAAAGTTGAAAATAACTATTTATTTAAAATAGGAATCCTATGTGAAAGTCAAGGTTATGCGTCCTGCGAAATGGAAAAAAATACACACAAACAAAAACTCAAGGACCCCAAGTTTTTGAACATTGTTCTGCTCTAAAATATTTTACAGTTCATAGTTTGCTGTTAAAATAAATAAATACAAATAAATAAGATTTTCTTCCTTTTAGTGAGTCTCAAAAGTTTTGATTTGTCATGTCATTCAATATTTTCCAATCAGTTCTTTGGCTATTTCAAAGCATGTTTCAAGACCAAAAAAACGCTGTCTAGGTTGCCAGCACACTAGGTTTTGTAACACAGCCATTGTCTTTTTGACCTCTTTCCGAGCGCCGGCTTTCAGCAAATTCCTGAAGTGGCCTTGAGAAGGAAAGAGATTTAGTTAGTCTTCCTCATTCATACTCCTATCCTCGGCCCATGACCCTGTAGCGGGTCATACATGTATGCGTGCTTGTTTTATAAGGCTGCTAAACTGATTCAGTGCTTTAATCCAGGCGGCCATGTTGTGTGCCCGCTGTTCTCAGGTGCTTTATGACATGACTTTACTGAGCCGGGTCAGACACTCAACCACATAAACACACACACACTCACACTCATGACAGCTTTATTGTTCAGTCCCTCACTCTTCTGGTTCCATCAAGACATTCCTTAGCTGTAGCCTCAGATGGAAAGACAGAACAGAATGATAATTGTTGTAATTGCTGAGGGAATTAAACAGCACAGACGCGTTGATGTAACGCTCCTCACCATTTCCATCCACTCTATCTCACTGTCTTTCTC